>NC_057360.1:59419714-59740964 GCF_016509475.1 Prionailurus bengalensis
CCACGAACTTCAAGATCATGACCTGAGCCGAAGTCGGAGGCTTAACGGACCGAGCCACCCAGGCGCCCCCAAACACTATTTTAATTGTTCCCAATTCTTTCTCCTGAAAAATTAGATATTTCCCACAATACAGTGTTTGTGTTCCTCCATAGTGCTAATCAGACGATGCCGAGTGGCAGCTTGAGTTGGGGGAAACATTCCCCCCGTTAGCCATTGTCCCTCCGCTCCGACACACCTGGATTGTGAGGGAATTCGAGTCTGGGGACACGCAGCTGACAGAGTGGCCTGATACCTTGCCCAGCCATGCTTCCCGTGGGCTGGCGGCCTGTTTACCGATGTGTGGCTCATGCAATTCTTCCGTCACCAGTCAAGGACTTGCTGCAGAGTGACACTGGAAGATCATATTTTCAGCATCATCACCATCACAAACTCGCAGCAAGGACAGAGACAGATAGACAGACAGACAGACAGACAGAGACAGGCAGCATCTGTGTGCACCAGGAACAAAAGAAATTTGAGGTGGTGAAGGAGGGCAAAGCACAGCCATCGGGCCGGGGACCCAGAAGGAGACAGAAGTGGTCCAGCTCCTAAAAGGGAAAGTTTATCATGTGCAGCAGAGGCACCAGAACCTCAGGCACTTCTTGAAGCCAGGCTCCCCGCACCCTAGAAAGGAAGGCAAGAAAAACAACAGCAAACAGTTTCTTGGGGTCATGACTCACACAGAGTTCTGTGATCTCGATGAAATAGGGTCTCAGCAGGACAAGGCCCCAGCCACCTGCTGGCTCCCTGGCATTCCCAGTTTCCAAGATGATCACCCCAAACCCACATTTGCCAGTTCCAAGAGCTTTCTCAAGTTCAGGAAAGACACCTTGTGTAAGGAAAGCCCAGCAGAGTTTACGTTGGCATCAGCACGTGACGAGACGCGTGTTTTCCTCTTCCCCCACATTGGGAAGCCAGACGTTTGCCAGTTGTGGTCTGCAGGCCACTGTCCAAGAAGCACCTGCCTTCGGACCATCGATTCCTGGCACCGAGTCCCTCACAGGGGACCTCTTTTTGGTTTGTTTATAGAACTTTCGGGGAGACTCTTGGGAAGAAATAGTAATAGAAGGGAAAGAAATAGCAGTAAGATCTGGGCAATCCATCATGCCAAAGCTTATCAAGGCCACGTGGGTGAAAGGACCTTGAACAGATTGGCCACCTGCCATCTTAGAAAGAATGACAACAGTGACCGCTCGACCCCTCGCGACCAGCTCCACTTGCTGTCACACACGCGTGGAACTCTGGTGACTGGTTTCCGAGCCAACGTGCCCTCCTGTCAATGCCGCAAACCGAGCGGAGGCGGTTATTTTGCTGGTCTCCTGAAAATTTCTAAATTTTCCAGATCAGCTCAGTTTGCTGAGCCTGGGACAGAAAGCCCCGCGGGCTCTGTGCCCCGGCATCTTGGGAGATGGGGTGCTGGCCAAGCGTACCTCTCCGGGAGCCAGAAATGTAAAGCAGACATGGTAATTCCATCGTTGTTTTGGTTGGGACCTGAGAGGCAAACATCCAATTTGAGATCAAATCAATGGATCCTGGGCCTGAGTAAGCTTTTAAAATGAGATTCACTCCAGAGCAGTTTAAAAACCAGAAGGTAGCACATGCAGAATTCTGCCCATACTTCTTGGGCTAAAGAAGAGAAGCGACCCCCCCCCCCCGCCAACTCCCCCAAGGAGGGGACCCATCTATACCAGATGCCGTCTTACATTTACGAAAGCACTGCAACAAGGCTTGGGGAATAGAGGAGGATCTTACATAATTTTCACTTGCATGGAGACAAACAGAATTTAAATATACAGCACCAATGAGTCCACAGTAAAGGCAGGTAACGTTTCTTGAGTGCTTACTATGTGCTTGACTCTGTTTCAAGTACTTAATAATTGCACAGTAGTATCCACTCGCTGTTTGCAAAATCACAACAATAATAATAGCAACCGTCAGAATAATAATAATGCCACCAAAACCATGAGGTAGGTATTATTACCATCCCTGATTCACAGATGAGAAAACTGAGTAATAGCTTGTATGTGCGGGTGCCGAGATTCAAACCTAGCGTGTCTGGCTCCAAAGCCCACGTGCTCAACTAAATCTACCTAGAAAGTGTTCTTACGATATGTTGCTCCAAAAATGACTCCAGGATCTGTGCATTTCGCCTACTACGTAGCGCACACCAGTTTCCCTTCCCGACAGCTATTCCCAGCCTCGTCTTTATAGAATTTCACGTTGCTTGAAAAGAAACATCTCAAAGCAAAAGGAGCCCTCCTTTAGACCCTGGAGGTGAACTGTCATGGAGCTGAGCCACACAGAATAACCTCCTTTCCCTTGGCTGGGGACTGGACATATAACCCAGATATAGCGATCGGAGCAGGCGAAATTCTGCAGCAGGTGTCTGGAAAGGATTTTGCTCCCTGTGAGCAGTGAGCAAGTCCACTTGCAGTGAGAAAGTCCACTGCATTTTTTTTTCCTTTTTTGAATGTATGTAAAGCCTGACGTTTGGAGGCGAGACAACCATTTGAGGTTTGTCAGCCTATGGACAAAAAGCCAACATGCTGAGGACAGCAGAGCAGAAAGATTGAGGCAACGCACCATACTTGGAAGCCTGTGTCTCCAGACTTCTTGTCTTGCTGCATAGGATGATTATGTATCTTTGTTGCTTAAGCCATTGTTAGGCATTCTGTCACTTTGCATTCAAATGTATCCTAACGTACACTTGTATCCTTTGTCTATGCATAGACATATGTTATGTCTGTACATTTTTCACCTTTCTTTATTCCGGTTAACTTATAGCTACTTGGCCAGATAAAACCAGTCTGTCAAGAAAGGAAAGGCAATGTGTCTGAGTAGCAGTTTATCAACCCTGTTCCGGAAAATCGTTTATCAATCCCCTCCCCCAAACCTTGCTCAGATGCATTCACCTGCAGGCTGTGACTCAGCACTAAACAAAATAAAATCCACCCCCAGTTTCCTCATTAGTTAAATAAGCAATCTGAATCAGATGTTCCTTGGGTAAATTTCAGCCCTGACATTGTATGCTTCATGCTCTATCTATCTCTTAATAAGGGTTATATTGTACTAATTTCTTGAGATGCCCTATAATAATGAGCACATCTTTAAACCCTTAATAAAATAGTAACAGTTTATCAACAGTCCTCATTCCTTCCCCTCTGCAGGTCTCAGTTCTTCATCAGTAAAATGTGGAAAATGAAAGTGTCCTATAGGGCACCTTCCAGCTTAGACGCTCTTGAATCTGGCCAGATTCTTAAATACATGGTTTTACTTCTTACAGACTCTTCTTCAAAGCTTATGCGGCCAGGTACCCGACAATGTCTGAATCACACGTAAGACCTTTCTGGAGCCCGCGCTTATGGTAAAAGTTAACTACTCACTTAAACTGTGAGCCTCTCATTAACCTTCTGTATCCTCAGTGCCTAGTGAAACATGCAATACATAATCGGCACTCAGTAAATATTGGTGATCCAAAAATGGCTATCATTTTTTTTTAAAGCATCTACTACTTGATGGACATTTTATTTTATTATTAAAAAAAAATGTTTCTTTATTTATTTTTGAGAGAGAGCGAGAGAACACAAGTGGGGGAGGGCCAGAGAGAGAGAGACACATACGCACAGAATCTGAAACAGGCTCCAGGCTCTGGGCTCTGAGCATAGAGCCCGATGCGGGACTTGAACCCACCAACCATGAGATCATGACCTGAGCTGAAGTCAGATGCTTAATCAACCGAGCCGTCCAGGCTCCCCTCGCCAGACATTTTAAATAGGCTCAAAATCCTCCAGACAATCCTGCTAGGGCAGTATTTTTACCTCTATCGCCTGAATAAAACCAGGCTGCCTCGAGGCCAGTCTCAGCATGGCGTGACATCCAGTGATCCCAAACCCAAACCCAACAACGTTGTAACCAACATTGGAAGGTGTTCAGCGAGGTCTTAGAAGGTGAGGCAAAAGGACATTGCGTTGCAAACACACAAAGACTCTTCTTGACTCGTCCCTCTCTCCCCACATCCTCTCAAGCCCCGCAAAGACCCACAGTCACCGTCTTCCCCAAATGCCCTCACAACCCTCCCACCCTTCTCCCCAGCTCCCCCCTTGGAAATCTGTTCTGTCCTTTGGAGCGTTGCCTCCTGCCCCGGGTCACATAGACTAGGTTAGAAGTTTAATCTCTCCGGAGTCTTCAGTGTTCCCAACGACCACTGATTTGCCAAGTGCTCTGAGGGTGTGGTACCATTCCGTGCTGCAAAGCCCACACGGTTCCATGGCACCGTGAGAGGGGTGTGCGCTGCTCGGCTCACACAAAGCTCCTCTCTTCACATGTGGGTATGCGTTAACCAGCAGTTGCCTCAGAGCCCCCCAGAGAACTCGCCAAAAATGCCGATGTCCGATCCCCACGCCAGTGCCTCTGACTCAGAATGTCCTAGGGTGAGACCCAAGGATTCCACATTTTTAATAAGCTTCCCAGGTGAATGTGAAGCATCGTCAGCTTTTGAAGCACTGCTTTCTATCACCAAAGCTTCAGAATTGAGCCCCAGAGCAGCTCATGCCCACAGGGACAGAAACCTTCCCCCGAATCCCATTTTTAATGTTTGATCTCCCTCACATCATGGCGTTCCTTCTCTTCTGCACCCTGTGGGTTTCAGAGATGCGGTAGTCGGGGGTGGTGGGCAATACGGAATCCTTCCCCACTGAGAGACAGTGACTGCACATCCCTACAGACCTGGAGAGTGTTCCGGAGCCTCACGCGTCTCCTCAAAGTGCTTTTGTGAGAAAATGGGCATAAAAGTCCCCACCGGGGCCTCCAGGAAGGACTTCTCCCTGAGTTCAGGCAACAAGAGCCTGGCCCTGACTGCCCTCCTTTCTGGAAGACTGGTGACAGAGGGAGCAGAGAGCTCTGGCAGCCACGGGGGGCTAAAGTCCGAAAAGGAACATTCCGCAAGACCTTCAGGAGGTGGGCCCCCAATGAGAAGGGGATGCACCAAGCAGGAATTTGAGAGGGAGGGCCTCATGCTGGCGGTGGCTTCTGTCAGTGTCATGGCTCCGACGTGAGTGAAGGAACAGGTGTTCACTGGGCTGAAGAGGCACCTTGAGCTGGGCAGTAGTCAGGACCCCCTCAGGCAGCAGGAGGACAGGACAGCCTGGCCAAACCCAAGAGCAAGGCTTTTATCAAGCAGGTGATGCTCCCTGCAGTGTTCCCACTCCTGAGTCCTCCTCAGAGCTCTGTTCTCTGGAATGGACTTCAGCATCTGGAGGTTCCAACACGGGATCCCTCTGGGTAACTTAGCCGCCAAAGAAAGGCACCCGGCCTCATTATCAGGTGACCTGACGGCACAGATTCTGAAGAGAGTTGTAGACTAAGGGCCAGTGAGTTTTGCAAACCCGGTCGTTCTGAAGGATTCACAGCAATTTCTGTCAACAAACATTTATCAAATAGTCCTTTGGCAGAGCATCAAGTAGCAGACATCAGAACACATGATCTGACGAACGTCAAAGTCCTCGTGAGTCTGCTGGGACAGAGGAGCTGGATGTAGGGCCAGCTCAGAAAAGCCGAGATTCTGCTTGCTTGAGATGAGGCTGGAGAGGTCAGTGGAATCGCTGATCAAAACAATCAATTCGGTCTGCACGCCTGCGGTTAAATCCAACGCCATCAAAACACGAGTTCCCGGGGCGCCTGGGTGGCGCAGTCGGTTAAGCGTCTGACTTCAGCCAGGTCACGATCTCGCGGTCAGTGAGTTCGAGCCCTGCGTCGGGCTCTGGGCTGATGGCTCAGAGCCTGGAGCCTGTTTCCGTTTCTGTGTCTCCCCCTCTCTCTGCCCCTCCCCCGTTTGTGCTCTGTCTCTCTCTGTCCCAAAAATAAATAAACATTGAAAAAAAAAATTAAAAAAAAAAAAAAAACACGAGTTCTGATCCAACGTCAGACATGGGCACAGCCACCCGCAGGAGGGAAGGAGATGTCGTCCCTTCCCTGGGCAGCGGCACGGCAAGTCAAGGTGATCGCCTCTCTGGGTGGCCACAGGGACGTGCACACAGGTAATGTTTTTGTTACTTCCTTCACACTCCTCTATCTCTCCAACTTCCAAGCCTTTCTGTAGTGTCCCCGCCTTCAGTCTTGTTTTGAATCGACGTACGGTCCTTCCTGGCCAGTGGCGTCTGCACTTACTTTGGGCGGGGGGATCCTTTTGGGAAAACGAACCTTCCCCCTAACTCCAATTTTTTAAACATACAAGCAGAGATCTCTGTGTCTCTCCTTCTCCCAGACCCTCTCCAGCCTCAGAAGCAACCCCGGAATCTGCCTGCTCAGTCTGCACCATGTATGTCTCAGAGGCAGAGATACTGCAACCTGCCATCCCATATCCCTTTCCCCTTCTTTCTTAGTAACAGAATTCCAATTAGTGGGAATGAACCCGACCAAAAGGCTACGTTTCCCAGCCTGTCTTGCTGTCAGGTGATGCCATCCAGTGATCCAAGTCCAGGCAATGACCTGTAAATGGAAGTATCATGTGATGTTCCTGGGAAGACTCCTTACCACTGAGAGTTGTGCCCTTTCTGCCCTTCTATTCCTCCTCCTCCTCCTCACTGTCTGTAATATACAGATGATGGCTGGAGCTCCAGCAGCCATATTGGACCATTAGTTTACTTTGAAGCTGGAGCCTGTGTTTTAGGGATGGCAGGGCAAAAAAAAAAAAAGACAGAGCCTGGGTCTGCGTGACTTCATGGTGCTGCCACCCAGTTCTTCATTGCCCGTCTGACTTGTTTTACGTGAAAGAGTAAGTTCCGATGTGTCTAATGCAAGGTTGTTTAGGTTTTCCTGTCTGTAGTAATTTTCCCACTGTAGGTCTCTTCTCGTGTACTGTTTGGGAAGGAAAAATCATGGAGAACTAGGGTAACGCCATACTGACATTATGGAATACACCCTTTGGATAGAACTTGCTTATAAAATTAGTGATAATAGTTGGCATCTACTTAGTGTTCACTGTGTGCAAAGCTGTCTAAGCATTTGCGCATACATTACTTCACTTACTACTCGGTCCACCACCTGAGGTAGGGAACATCACGGAGAGCTTTCAGATGAAGACACGGAAGCTGAGAGGTGGTCACGTCTTGCCAAAAGTCACACAGCTAGCACGAGGACAATTTAAGGCGGGAAGATCTGACTCATGTACTCTTTCGCGATCTAAACCTGAGGGGAGGCAGTTCTAGAATCAGACCAGCTTGGGTAGAAGTCCTTGCTCTACCTTCTCCTAGAAGGATGATCTTGGGTAAAATTCTTTTACTTCCCCGAGCCTTAGGCTGTGCCTTCCAGGGTGAGGTGTGGATTAGCAAGTTCATGCGTGTGCAGTTTACAGCCCAATGCCTGCATAGGGCAGTGAGCTGGTGTCAGTCGTAACACAGGGGGCGGGGTGGTGAAGTTAGAGGAATACGATGAGAGGGAAGCCACGTATTTTCAGAAGAATTTGAAAACAGCTCCTTGGAGGTCTGGCAGAGAATAGAAAAATGCTGGTGGTGTTTATACGCATACCGAAGTGTGAAGCTGAGCGAGATACCTCTTCTTATTCTCAGTTTCCTCAACTGTAAAGAGGGAATCACAATCTCTTTCACTCGGGATCCCTGGAGGAAAGAAGTGACCGGTGGCAGAATGAGACACGGTGTTCCTGACATTCTAGTTCGACTTCACTAACCCTTGGCACCTCTTCGTCTTCCCAAATGACATGGCAAACTCTCTGTCCCACTTTCTTATTTTTCTTACTTCAAGTTGTCACTAGGATTTCTTTTATATTGTGGAAACTGATACCAACAGTTGTGGTTCAGAAATGCCAGCCCGAATAAAAGTGCGAGAATTAGCACCGGACGATAGAGAAAACAGAACGGCAAACACACAAAAACGGTAGCTTTTAAAGGAAATGTGATCATTTCTAAAATCATAAAAACTCTCAGGAGACTACATCAAAATGTAAAACTTCTGTGTATCAGGGGTCATGAACAACAGGCTGAAAAGGCAATCTACGGACTCGGAGAAAAGATGGTCAAGTTATGTATCTGATAAAAAGGTTAATATCTAGAATACATAAAGAACACCTATAACTTGACAACAACAAAAGTACCCTATTTGCAAATGGGCCTAGGGCTCAAACCGACATTTTGCCAAAGAAGACACACAAATGGACAACACGCATATGAAAAGATCCGCAACATCACTCATCGTTAGGGAAATGCACATCAAAACTACCATGTGATTTCGCTTCCCACCCGTTAGGGTGGCTGATGTCAAAACCATGCAAGTGTTGGCCACGATGTGGCCAGATTGGAACCCTTGTGCACTGTTGGGAGTATACAATGGTGTGGCCATTCTGGACAAGAGCATGGAGATTCCACAGAAAAATCAAAAATAGAACCACCACATGATCCAGCAATTCCACGTATGGGTCTGTGTCTAAAAGAATTGGAAACAGGGTCTTGAAGAGGTATTTGCGCACGCGTGTTCATAGCGGCAATAGTCCCAATAGCTACAAGGTGGAAAAGCAACCCAAGCATCCTTCCATAGATGAATGGACAAACCAAATGTGTTTTATTCAGACAGTGGAATATTTTTCAGCCTTAAGAAGGAATAAAAAGTTGGCTCATGGATGCACTCTGGGGACGTTATGCTAAATGGAATAATCCAGTCACAAAAAGACAAATACTGTATGATTCCACTTATAAGACATGTCTAGAGTAGTCAAATTCATAGAAACGGGAAGTAGAATGGTGGTTTCTAGAGGCTGGGGAAGAAAATGGGGAATTGTTGTTTGTTTAAGGGGTACAGAGTTTCAGTTTTGCAAAATGAAAACGTTCTGGAAAGTGGTCGTCCAACAGTGTGAATACACTAAACGCTACTGAACTTAGGGCAAAGACAGGAAATGTTACGTGACGTGTATTTTATCACAGTTAAAACACGCACCCTGTTGGGAGAGCAGCGATAGGAGGAAGGGTGAGAGAGACACAATGGAAGAACCGGCAGGTGACAGGGCAGCGGCAACATGACATGGGCGTCGGTGATGCGTTTGACAACGGCTTCCAGAAAAGTTGTGCTCCAAAGTAAATTGGCCTGTCTGGGAATGCTCTCATCTAAATGGAATGCTGGCAGAGTGAAAATACTACGTAATCGGGGATAAGTGGGAACTACGTCTGGTCGGAAGCAAAAGTTGGGGCAAATCACAGGCTGGTGGCGGAACTGGCCTCATTTAATGAACTCATTAATGACCCAGAAGAATATGGAAATAGCTGATCCTGATGAAATCTGTGCAGATACGCTGGCAAAGCCTGGGCCTTGGCCATAGAATGGCATGAACATCCCCGGGATGGAGAAAGATTTTCCACTAGGTACTTAATTGGATTAAAGCCAATGACTTCCTGGGATGAGAACGCTTGCTCAGCTCCACCCCTTGTCTCTGGAGCAGGAAGAAAATTCTGAAATGTGATTCAGGTCATAAGCTCATACTTGACCGAGGCCAGTGGAAGGACAGGGCTTTTCCAGAGCACGGTTCTGCCTCGGTCCTTTACCTCTAGATAGAAGACTAGGCATCTACACATTCCAAAGGTAGAAGGAAGGAGAAGGTGAGAGGCGGGGGAGACACAGTGCGCGTCTCGTGGAGGAAGCTCTGGGCCAGATGCCCGTGAAACCCCAACGTCCAAGGCTCTGAAGTGTGGCACAGGTTTTGCCACCCTCCTTCCCTGCTTGGAACCTGTCTGCTGTTTCCCAAGGCACTTCAGAGAGGTCTGACACCTTTGACGAGGCCTTGGATGATCTGGCCCTGCCTCCCCATCCAGCCTCTTCCTGCATCCCTGCTTTTCTCACCCATTCCACACTCGTCCACTACTTGGCCTGCTCAGCAGAGGCTCTTCCTCTTCTGCCAAAGCTCCGCCACTTTCATCAGCAAATTCACCCCTTCCTTCCCCGCCCTGAGTCACCACTCCATCCCCAGCCACGGTGCTTGGTTAAGGGGTGGGCAGAGGGCTCAAGCTGTGCCTATCTGATTCCATCCAAGGACTTTTATTTATTTATTTTAAATGTTTCCTTGTTTATTTTGAGAGAGAAAGAGCAGGGGAGGGGCAGAGAGAGAGGGAGAGAGAGAATCCCAAGCAGGCTCCGTGCCATCAGTGAGGAGCCAGATGCGGGGCTCGAACTCACAAACCGTGATACCGTGACCTGAACCAAAATTGAGAGTCCGATGTTTAACTGGCCAAGCCACCCAGGCACCCCCCCCCCCCAACCGCCTCCATCCTAGGACTTTTCGATCAGCCACAGCTAAACAGCAGCCCTCCTGATCAGGTTGGCTGCCCGGAAACTGACTTCAGCCTCTAGCATTTCTCAGATGAACGTGTGTGGGCATTTTGAGCAGGACAGTTGTGCAGAACCATCTTTGGCATTTAACATCTCTGCTTCTGAGTACTAATTGCCAGTAGTATTCCCCAAATCATTGTGACGACAGCAACAAAATGCCCCCCCCCACCCCCCACGTGGACACCTGGCTACCACCCGCGGTGGAGAACTTCATGACTTTTTGCCACGAGATGGAATCGTGAGAAGGTGGCGCTTGCCGGGGCCCCACCTACCCCACCATTCCTTCAGGTCTTTGGTCCTTCCTCAGAGAACTCTTTTCATTTCTCCCCCACCTGAATCAGGTCGCTGTCATGTCACCCTCTACTTACTGAGCCAAATTGCAAATAACATGCTTAGTGGCGTGGTTGTTTGTTTCACATTTGTTTTCTCCCACTTAGACTTGTAGGTTCTGCGAAGAAAGGGGCTATTTTGGTTCCCAATGACTGATATTCAATAAACATTTGTAAAGAAAGGGAGACAAGGGGAAAGGAAGGTTGCCTGGAAACTAGTAACGCGTAGTGACTAGGATCTCCCGCCAACCCACAAAAGCCTGTTCAATCTAAGAACCTAAATGTCATCTTCTACACTGTGTTTATGAGAGAAGGGGATGAGCTGGGGTTGACTGGAGAGCCCCAGGAGCCCATCTGTCTCTCCGTAAAACCAGTGCTGGGAATTCCCCTGCCTCCCGGGTGGGAGAGGGCCCACATCACAGCAGCAGGGTCTGCAAGACGGAGGTGGGGGGCGGGAGTCTGGCAGCAGTTTCATTCACCCCCGCCTCTCTCCTCCCTCCCTCCCTCCCTCCCTCCAGCCTTGGCAGTGATGTCAGGGGCTCTGGCAGCAAGGAAAAGGGGTGGGAGTCCGGGAGGGGCCACTCACACTGCTTTGGAAATCAGAGACCTGTCTCCTAAAATACTCCCTTGCTGGGCACGTACGTTGTTTTCTGGTCACTGAGCACAACTTTCCTCTTCCTAACACACTCCTGTCCCCTGGGGGAACCCATCCTCCTCTCTCTGGGCAGCCCTGGTGGGATGGGAAACCCAGATGCCTGCCTTCCACTGTGGAAGCCCATGGACCAAATGCTTCCTGCCATGATGTCATGAATGTCACATTCCCCCACTAATGTGACCCTGATCACATTCCTGCTGCAGAAGTCCGGACATCTAGTTTCCTGACAGGTGCCTTGACACTGTTCCATTTCCAAGCCTAATTCTCTAGACCGCTCTCGATTCTTGGACTCTCTCAATATCATGCCAATAAAATACCCTTTGTCTAAATGATCAGGGCCAGGGGCTTTGTGTGCAGCCCGAGAGTCTAGATGGGTTTCCTGAGGCCTGAGCGAGTCATTCACTGCAGTTTTATTTTTGCATTCATTCATTCCAAATACGGTTAACGAAAGCCCATTATGCCCCATGCACTGGGCCAACTGTTGGGTTTACAAAAACAAACAAGATTCAGGCCCGGGCTTAAGAGGACACACTGCTTAAAGAGACACAGAAATTACGATTACAATGGAAGTGGCGTGGTCTCTGGCAGAGAGTGCTGGGAAGTTGAGGATCTGAACTCCTGCCCTCCCTTCAGGCACACTTTCAATCTCCCTGCCTCACCCGATGCTTTGGCTTCAGGGGCTGGTGGGCAGCAGGTGCAAGTGAAGATTTGGGCATCACGGGGTCTCCACTGAGACAGCCTATGCAAACATTCTCCACACTAAGCTGACCCGGAGCCAAACTGGAGAGCTCCAGGCTGGGGTCATAAGCAGAGGATCACAGGAAGAGCTGGAGCCCCAGCGGAAATTGCCTGGGTTTCCTGGCCCCAAGAGGCCAAGAAGAACAGGATTTGTAGACAGAGTCCTTCCTGCCCCAGAGGACGGGAGGACATGGAAAAACCAGGGAGCAAAGAGCTTCTTCCAGGGCCCGGGCAAGCTGCCAGCTTGCACACACTGCCCTAGCCCACCGTGAGGACAGCGTCACCTTCCGCCACCTGCTGGGGCTGCCGCTGATAAGGGCTTCTGCAAGCAAGCCTGGGCCTCAGGAGGCTGAGGTGCGCCTCCTCTGGCTGCCAGGATGAACTACCCATCAGAGGAAACCGAAAAGTGCGCTAAAATAGAGCCCCTGAGGAGGGATGCCAACCTCTTGAATATTAAAATAACGAGTTCTTAAGGGCGCTCACCTGTAGCACAACAGCTACAACAACAACCACGTTGTCTTCTGGAACTAAAAAAAAAAATCTCACCTGGGGCCCCCGGGTGGCTCAGTTGGTTCAGCATCTGACTCTTGATTTCGGCTCAAGTCATGATCCTAGGGTTGTGGGATTGAGCCTCGCGTTGGGCTCTGCACTGAGTGTGGAGCCTGCTTCGGATTCTCTCTCTCTCCCTTCTTCTGTGCTCTCTCTCTCTCTCTGTCTCTCTTGAATAAAAATAAAAAAATATCTCCTCTAAAAGATTCAGTAGAGAAATCACACAGAGGTTGGTCACTGCTGAGACTCAAATTAGTGGCCTGGATGGTCAAATATAAGAAATATTTCAAAGCACAGGGAAAAACATGTAGAGATGGAAATTGTGAAGGAAAATATATAAGACATGGTGAATACATTCAGGAAACTTAACACATGAACTATAAATATTCCAGAAGAAGGAAAGGACGCATAATAAATATGGCCTCTTTGAGTTCTGTCAAGACTAAAGAAGAAGGGATCCACCAAGAATATGCTAGTAGCATTCCAAACTTTAGGTTAGAAAAAAAGCCTTCCAAACATTCAGATAAAAAGAACATAAGCTCTACAAGGGAAATATAATCAGAATGGCACCAGATTTCTTTACTGCAGCCTTGGAAGATGAAACACAGCACAAAAACATCCACAGATACTGAGACTACAACTGATTTCCTGACTAGAATGAAATAGAACTGCATGGAACATGCCAGAAATCAAGAAGCACATCACCCTGGTAGTTCACCTTCAGAGGTGAAAAGAATGGGTCATAGACTCAAGCAAAAGCTAAAATTATAAAACTCCTAGAAGAAAACCTTGGGTGAAGCAATGGCTTCTGAGATATGTCACCAGAATCATAAGCAAAAATAAAAATGGAGAAAAATTGGACTTCATCAAAATAAAAAACATTTGTGCTTTAAAAGACACCATCAAGGGGCGCCTGGGTGGCGCAGTCGGTTAAGCATCCGACTTCAGCCAGGTCACGATCTCGCGGTCTGTGAGTTCGAGCCCCGCGTCAGGCTCTGGGCTGACGGCTCAGAGCCTGGAGCCTGTTTCCGATTCTGTGTCTCCCTCTCTCTCTGCCCCTCCCCCGTTCATGCTCTGTCTCTCTCTGTCCCAAAAATAAATAAAAACGTTAAAAAAAAAAAAGACACCATCAAGAAAGTGAAAAACTGGCTCATAGAATGGGAGAAATATTTATTTATTTATTTATTTATTTATTTATTTATTTTATTAAAAAAAATTTTTTTTAACGTTTATTTATTTTTGAGACAGAGAGAGGCAGAGCATGAACGGGGGAGGGGCAGAGAGAGAGGGAGACACAGAATCTGAAGCAGGCTCCAGGCTCTGAGCCGTCAGCCCAGAGCTCGATGTGGGGCTCAAACTCACAGACCGCGAGATCATGACCTGGGCCGAAGTCGGCCGCTTAACGGACTGAGCCACCCAGGCGCCCCAAGGGAGAAAGTATTTAAAATTTTTCTTAACATTTATTCATTTTTCAGAGAAAGAGAGACAGAGTGTGTGTGTGTGTGTGTGTGTGTGTGTGTGTGTGAGCGGGGGAGGGGCTGAGAGAGAGGGAGACACAGAATCTGAAGCAGGCTCCAGGCTCCGAGCTGTCAGCACAGAGCCCAATGTGGGGCTTGAACTCATAAACCACAAGATCATGACCTGAGCCGAAGTTGGACGCTCAACTGACTGAGCCACCCAGGCGCCCTGCAATGGGAGAAAGTATTTATAAAGCATATATTGGACAGGAGACTTGAATCCAGAATGCAAAAATAATTCTTTTAACTCAGTATTAAAAAGATAGCTCACTTGAAAAATGGGCAAAGGATATGTGTAGACACTTCTGCAAAGAAAATATACAAATGGACAATGAGCATATGGAAAGAAGTTCAACATCATTAATCACTAGAGGAGTAAAAACCAAAGCAACAATGACATACCACCTCACACCCACTAGGATGGTGAAAATAAAGTAAGACAGATAATAATGAGTGTGAGGGAGGATAAGGAGAAATTGGATCCCTGTACATTGCTGATAGGAATGTAAAACGGTATGGCCGCTTTGGAAAATAGTTTGGCGATTCTTCGAAATGTTAAATATGGCGTTACCATATGACCCAGCAATTCCACTCTTAGCTATAGACCCAAAAGTAATGGAAATATCTATCTACACAAAATCCTGTACATGAATTGTTCACAGCAGCATTATTCACAACAGTCAAAAGTGTAAACAATTCAGATAGCCATACACTGATGAATGGGTAAACAGAACGTGGCATATCCATGCAGTGTAGTTTTTTGGCAACTAAAAACATGAAGTACGTGGGGTGTCTGGGTGGCTCAGTTGGTTAAGTGTCCGACTCTTGATTTCGGCTCAGGTTACGATCTAATGTGTGGGGCTCTGCGCTGACACCGTGGAGCCTGCTTGGAATTCTCTCTCTCTCTCTCTCTCTCTCTCTCTCTCTCTCTCTCTCTCTTTGCCTCCCCCAATGTCTCTCTCAAAATAAATAAATAAACTTAAAAAAATGAAATACTGATACATTCTACAAGATGGAAGATCCTTAAAAACATTATGCTAAGTGAAAGAAACCAGCCACAAAAGACCACACATCATATAATTCCATTTGTATGATGTGTCCAGAATAGGAAACTCTATAGAAAATGAAAATACAGTAGCGATGGCCTAGGGCTGGGGAGAGCCGCTGGGTGAGGGGGGAGGGGGTGACTGTAGGGGTATAGAGTATGCATGGTTCTCTTTAGGGGGTGGAGAATGTTCTAAAGTTATATTTAGTGATAGTTCCATGACTCAATATACTAAAAACCACTAGGCTCTATACTTTATGTAAATTATATTTTGACAAAGATGTTTTCAAAAATTAAATTAAAAATTAATGTCTTTAATCACACTAGCCACATTTTTAAAAAATTGGCCGGTGGCGGAGCATGGGGGGTGGGGGGAGGACTCTGCGCAAACAACAAATGGACTAGAACAGACACTTTGAGACGAAGGAGTAAATATGAGAAGAAACACTGGCGGGCAATGAGCTGTGCCATGCACGCCATGTGAATAATTGACTCTAAATGGATACTAATGAACTGTCTAAGCATATGAAATATATGTGTTTTAAAAGGTCTCTTGGAATAGAAAGTATATACTGCAAGAAAATCGAAGTACTTAAAAACCTCGAAGTAGCAAAGCCCAGCAGTGGAGGTAGAAGAGGAAGAAGTGAACGATTTCCAGAGTTCTCATCTTCTCATGGCAAAGTCAAGTTGGAGAGAAAGCGTCTTGGGGACAAATGCGCGTCTTAGTGGAGGGAACAGTGCGTACCTTGCTTTCAAAAAATGCAAGAAGCATATGTGTCTGATTACTAATGTACAGAGAGTGAATCATGCATCGATAAAAGGGAAAGCAAAGCAACACTTTCAAATTAACAAGGAAGGCAGAGCGGGAAACGGAGTCAGGCACTGTGTGAACAAATCAGCAAATGTAAGAAAAAAAAATACAACGTAAGATAATTTTTTAAGCAAGCTGGGTTCGTTTCATGTTTTCTCATGGTTACACAGGGTTTTGGAAAAGAACGTCACAGAAGGGAAATGCCCTGTCATCACATCCTATCAGGTGATAGATGATACCCCACATGACATCACTGGTGACATGACTTTTCATCACTTGCTTCAGGTAGTCCTGGCCCGGTTTTCCGCATAACTGTCAATTTACCATTATTCTCTTTCCCCACCTATGTTTTGGAAGCCAACCAGTGAGTCTCCAACCCGGGGAGGGGTTTGGGGGGGGTGGGGTGGGAGGCTGGAATTAAGCTCCACCTGCTGGACGGGAGGAGTATCTACACATGTTTTGTTTTGGGAAGAGTGGAATGGTTTGTCTCTTCTTCCTAATATAAAATAAATTTTTTAAAAGCATAACCATGAGAGGAATAAAGTAAAATATAGCAGTCGTTCCAATAAATGTGAAATAACTGAATTCCCATTAAAAAGCAGAGACTGTTCAATGGGGGGAGAACAAGACTAGCCACACGCTATTTACTATAAACATATTTAAAACACAGAGGAGATATTAATTAATTAATTAAAGTCATAGGCACCAAACAACTGTTTTTTTTTAATGTTTATTTATTTTTCAGAGAGAGAGTGAGTGAGCAGGAGAGGGGCAGAGAGAGAGGGGAGACACAGAATCCAAAGCAGGCTCCAGGCTCTGAGCTGTCAGCGCAGAGCCCATTGCGGGGCTCAACCCCACCGCCTGTGAGATCATGACCTGAGCCAAAGTCCTACGCTTAACTGACTGAGCCAGCCAGGTGCCCCCAAACAACTATTTTTTAAGTAGTAGCTAATATCAACAAAAATTTAAATGTAAATGTATTAACAGGAAAAAGGGAAAAATTATGTATAAGGCAAAATTTAGGAAGACGGTATGACTCATAACCCTGTGTGCTTAAAGTAATTACAGAAGCTAAATATTTAAGGAGAAAACTATTAGAAATGTAAGAGGAACTTGAAATTTCACATATAGTGAGAGACTT
Organism: Prionailurus bengalensis; assembly: GCF_016509475.1. NCBI lineage: Eukaryota > Metazoa > Chordata > Mammalia > Carnivora > Felidae > Prionailurus > Prionailurus bengalensis. The sequence goes on from NC_057360.1 coordinate 59,436,865, forward strand.
CATTATACCTCTTTTATATTTAGACAGATCCAATAGACAAAAAAAAAAAAAAGACAACAATCAAATTAGTAGAAATTATATCAAAGAGTATAATTATCTATAGTTACACAGATAATGGAAAACATAAAAGTAATAAACTATTAAGTATTCTGACAATAACCACCTAAAATACACTTCATTTTCAACAGTAACCAAAATTTAAAAATACTTAAGAAATTTAGCAACAAAAGCACAAGACTGATGTGGAGAGAATATAGAATCTTACAGGAAACATGTAAAACAATATGAGAAAAATACATAAGTATACCATAACTCAGTTTTAAAACTTAATACCAAAAACAGTATTCCCAAAATCATTTCATGAACTTTTTTCCAATTAAAATCTCAATGAACTTTTTAATTTTTTAAAATTTCTTTCATTTATTTATTGTGAGACAGAGAGAGAGCATGAGCTGGGGAGGGGCAGAGAGAGAGGGGGACAGAGGATCTGAAGCAGGCTCTAAGCTGACAACAGCAAGCTTAACGTAGGCTCCAACCCACAAATGGCGGGATCATGACCTGAGCCAAAGTTGGACACTTAACCAACTGAGCCACCCAGGAATTTCTCAATTAGCTTTTTGAATTGGATAAAATGATCTTAAAACTTATATAGGAGAAAACAATGACCACGTACAGCCTAAGGAGGGCAGCTTGATTTGCCAGATAACAAAATCGATGATAAGGCCATTGTAGTCAAACTAATAATCTATTCCCATAAGCTGAGGAAAATAGATCAGAACAAAATATAAAATCCAGAAATAGATCTCACTGTATATGACAGGGAAAATGATGGATAATTTAATAATTAACACTGGCCCCACTAGTTATTAACCTGGAAGAAACACTTTGAACATCTGTCTTAAGTGTTGTCCTAGAATAAAGTTCAGATTGTTTAAATATTTCAATGTGAAAAAAAAAAAAAGGCCATTACAATTTTGCTAAGACTCTAGATGATTACATAAACAATCTAGGGAAAGGAAAGACCTTCTTAACCAAGTCTAAAAACCTTAGAGCTGTAAAGAAGAGATAAGCATATTTGTCCCGATTTATTTGTTTGACAGATATTTAGTGAGCACAATCCAGTTCCGAGCATTCTTCTGGCCACTACTCAGTCATGAAAAAGTCTCTGCTGTGAGAGCTTTCATCTTGGGAGGGGAAGACAATACACAAACAGATAAATATATAACATACCCAGTGCTAGGAAGGAGTGGGAAGAAAAAAGCTGAGTGTGGGGATAGAGTGGCAGGGTTATTCTTCCACATATGATGGTGGGACAGCCATGATGGCAGCCTGTCAGAGCTCTCTTTGAGAGAAAACTGCTTCAAGCAGTGTAGTTGATAACATTAGCGGCTGCCATACCTTCAGGATCCATTGCTGTATTCATGTCAAGGCCATTAGCTTCCCAAGCTGCTTCCAGCCCACACCTGAGCACGTGTAGCTACAACGGGTGGGACCTTCCTGACCCACATAGAACTCTTCCCATAGGCAATCTTTGTTTTCGGATTCTGCCCCCACGCCCAACCCCACCCCACCCCCAAGCCTGGCTAAGATGTTCTCAGAGCTGTATTGTATTCTGGAGCTCTTCCTACCCAGTCTTCCAGTCTTCCTCCCTCCCCTATCACAGTGGTCCTACCTGCATTGCGCTGTGAAACCCATTTCCGCCTACTGTTGTGCTTACTCCTGTGCACATCTTATACTCTTCCACCCCCATCTTGGCCTCTGCTTCCTGGAGGTCCCAAAATGACACACGTGGTCATAGCAGAACTCATTTTTAAAGCAAAAACACTTGAGCGGGGTCATGAGAGAATCGAAGTAGAAAGTCAAGAGGATATCAGGTGGAAGAGACCCTTCCAAGAGTGGGAACAGCAGGTGTAAAGTTTCTGAGGCAAAAGCACAGTGGACACGTGGGAAAGATTGGGGTATTGTCTCCAGTTCCTCACCCGATCTCTCTGCTCTGTGCCCTTGAGGTCCTTACCAGTAAAATAGAGAATACATGCCCACCAAGGGGCTTTGACTTCGGCAGTGTGAATTTGCTCAGCCAACAGATTGTTAGAAGAGATAACTTGAGCAGGGAGGCTCTAAGTGTGCTTATAGGGTCTGGCTGGGCCTCTTATGTTTCTGTAGTCACCATAAAAGGAATATGCATGAGCAGCCACTGGTCTTAGAAATGTTGAAGCTTGGAGCCAACCTAGCCCAAGTGAGCTTGGCTTTAACCATGAGGGAGAAAAATCTATGTTTTATAATCCCCTGAGATTTGGAGGTGGCCTGTTATACCAGCTCTTTGCAGAAATATCTGATACCTGATTAAGTAATGGCAAGGAGGTCAATGTGGCTGTAGTGTGCTGAAAGGGGGGGTGATGGTAGGAGAGCAGACAGAGACATAACGGAGAGCCTAAGGCTTCATAGGCCAGAGTCTTTGACTCTTACTGTGAGTGAGATAGAAAGCCATTGGAAGTTGGAGCAAAAGGGTGATGGTGTCACTGACATCACAGAAGTATCACCATGGAAATATATGGAAATGCCTACGGAAGAGGAAAGAATATGATAAGTGAGGTCAATTGGTGCCATATTAATTTGCTAGGGCTGCTGTAAGAAAGTATCACAAACTGGGTGATATAAACAGCATGATTTATCATCCTACAGTTCTGGAGGCTAAATGTCTACTATCAAGGTGAAGGCTGTGAGGGAAGGATCTGCTCTAAGCCTCTCTCCTTGCGTGTTAATAGCTATCCCCTTCCCGTGTCTTCACATGGTCTTCTTTCTGTATGTGCCTGTGTCCAACTTCCCTCTTCTTATAAAGACCAGTAAGCTGGATTAGGGCCCACACCAATGACCTCATTTTAATTCTGTGTTTCTGTGGTCACCATAAAAGGAAGTATCCGTAAAGATACTATCTTCAAATAAGGTCATGGGTGTTCTGAGGTACTGAAGTTAGGAGTCCAACATATTGTCTTTGGAGAGACACAATTCAACCCATAACAGATGCACAATAAATCTGGGGGAAATTTGCAAATCAGAGAACAAACAGAATTAACATCCATTTTCTAAAAGGAGCTCTTATAAATTGACAGGAACAAGTGTGACAAACCAATTGAAAAATGGGCAATAGACATGAAGAGGCAACATACAAAACAGCAAACTCAAATGGCCACAAAGGTTATAAACAAATGCTCAAGCTTGCTAGTAGTAAAAAAATTTAAAGTGAAATCAAATGAATTATTTCAATGAAATATTACTTTATACCTATCAAAGGGGCTAAAAGTAAGAATACTTATAGTATCTGCAATTGGCAGAGATACAGAGAAAAGAGTATGCCCACATACCAACGGAGGAAACAAACTAACTGCAGCCTTTTAGAAAAGCAATCTAGAAATTTAAACTAAAGTTGCAAAGGGTGAACAATTTCTGATGAGTTGGTATCCGGGGCTATGCAGATGCCATTACCCAGCTAAACAAGCGTAACTGGTAAAAATTATATTTAAAATACCAACAATTTAAAGTCTCTAGAAATTGTGCTAAGGGCATACAGCCAACAAAGAAGTATTTATTTAAGAAAGTCTACTTAATTTTGGTAAGAATAGCTAGAATCTACATCATTTGAGTAACAGCTTGTTCCTTCTCTCCCTTTGCTCCCAGCTCATTGTGGTAAAAGTTCTATTCCAGACAAGCATGGTCAAGAGGATGAGGTTCTCTTTCCCTCAACCTCTCAGTCAAGGGTATGGTATCAACCCAGGAGGAGTAGGCTGTGAGCATTTCTCATTACCACCCACCAACTTCCCTGTACCCTGTATTACAGAGGCTAAATTCTAGGTAATTATAACCAAGCATTCAGAGGCTCCCTCCTCCCCCAGCCTATACTCAAATGTTAGAGACTCTACCCTGTATGCAGCAGGCTGAGTATAACTGAGGACCCAAGTACCCTCAGCCCAGCTCACTTGTGGGGTATTGGTTCCACCAGGAAAGGCAAGCTGAGAAGATCAGAAGCTACCTCCTCTGCCCAATGGCCTGTTTGTAAAGTAGGAGTCACTCCAAGACTAGCAGACTACTGTCCCTGTCCCCAGCTCCAAAAAAGGGACTCAGAGATTTTGCCCAGAGAGACAGGTATGTCATAAAACAGAGAGCTCTGAAGCTCTCCACAATGGAACTGAGTTTAAATTGAACACATGGGGGCTTGTAACAAGAGATTGGTTTATTAATTTAAAAAACTTCTCACAAAGAAAAACCTAGACCCAGACAGCTTTAACAGTGAATTCTACCAATAATTTATTAATTAACACCATTCTTCACAAGCTCTTCCAAAAAAATCAAAGAAGAGAGAACCGTTCCTAACTTAGTCTATGAATCTATATTACCCTCATACCAAAGGCAAAGACATCACAAGAAAACTATAGACCAATTTATCTTAGGAATATAGATGCAAAATTCCTCAACAAAATACTAGCAAACCAAGTCTAGCAGCATATAAAAAGGATCATACACCATGACTAAGCAGGATTTATCCCAGGAATGAAAGGTTAGCTAATATCCAAAAATTAATTAATGTAATATACCATATCAATAGAATAAAGGACAAAAATCACGTGATCATCTAAATAGACTTAGAGAAAGGCATTTGAAAATGCCCAATACACCTTTATGATTAAAAAAAAACAACAACTCAACAAACTAGGAATGGAAGATAACTTTCTCAGCCTGATAAAGGACACTGAGAAACCCACAGCTAACATCATATTTAATGGGGAAAGGCTGAAAACTTTCTCTTTAAGATTAAGAATAAGACAAAGATGCCCGTTCTTACCACTTCTATTCAACATGGTACTGGAGGTCTTGGCCAGTGCTATTAAACAAGAAAATTAAAAAAAGGCAACCAAAGTGAAAAAGAGTAAGTAAAACCATCTCTTTTCACAGATAATACATTATACATAGAAAATCATTAAGAATCAACATGCACACACACACACACACACACACACATTAGAGATAACAAGTGAATTCAGCAAAGTTTCAGGATGCCAGATTGACTCACAAAAATGATTTGTATGTTTATACACTAGCAATGAGTAATCCAAAAAAAATTAAAAAAACAATTCCAGTTTCCACTTTGGAAAACAGTCTGGCAATTCCTGAAACAATTAAACATACAGTTACCATATAACCCAGCAATGCCACTCCTAGCTATGGTTAATTTTATATATCAACTCGACTGGGATATGGTATGCCCAGATGACCGGTTAAACATTATTTCTGGGTATGCCTGCAAGGGTAACATCCAGGGTAATCTCCAGAAGAGATTAGCATTTGAATAGGAGGACTGAGTAAAGCAGAGCCCCCCCCCCCCCCCCCCCCCCCCAGTGTAGGTGGATATCACTCAATTCATTGAGGGCCTGAATAGAATGAAAAAGCCAAGGAATGTTGAATTTGCTCTCTGCCTGAGTGCTTGAGCTGGGGCATCAATCTCCTGCCCTTGGTGCTCCTGGTTGTTAGGTTTTCAGACTAGAATCTGGCTTTTAGGCCTTCAATCTACTGCTGGCTCTACTGGGAGTCCAGCTGGAAGATAACAGATCATGGGACTTGTCAGCCTCCATAATTGCATGAGCCAGTACCTTAAAATAAATCTCTTCATTTTTACATTGGTTCTGTTTCTTTGGAGAAGCCTGACTAATACAGTATATACTCAAAAGAATTGGAAACAGAGACTCAAACCAATACATATACACCATGTCCAAAGCAGTACTATTCATAATAGCCAAAAGGTGGAAACAGTCCAAACAACCACTAACGCGTGAATAGGCAAACGAAATGTGGTGTAGCCATATAATTGTATATTATTCAGCCATGAAAAAGAATAAGGTACTGATACATGCTATAATATGGAGGAGCCTTGAAAACATTATGCTGAGCAAAAGAAGCCAGTCATAAAACATCACGTATTACATGATTCTATTTATCTAAAATGTTCAGAGTAGGGAAATCTGTAGAGACACAAAGTGGATTAGAGGTTGCCCAGAGATGGAGGGTTGGGAAGAAGTGAAAAGTGACTGCTATTGGGTCTGGAGTTTCTTTGTGAGGTGATAAAAATGTTCTGAAATTGTTTGTGGTGATGATTGCACAACTCTGTGAATAGTCTAAAAACTAATGAATTGGTTTCCTCAGAAATAAAATTCCCAGTACAGAAGAATACACACTCAAGGATGTGTATTGCATCATTGTTCACACCAACACAATAACAATTACAATCACAATTACAGTTAAGGTCATGAAAACAAAGTGACGGTCCACCTATAGGGGGATGTTTGGAATCGTATGATACATTCATGCCATGAACTCTGATATAGTCGTTACAAATCATGAAATCATTCCCTAACAATTGCCGTTAGTTCTTACAAGTGAGCAAGACAAGTTAAATTACTGTGTATATAATATGATCACATTTTTATAAAATAAAATAAGCAAAGACCAAAAAACCCCCCCTGCTTCCTGTGCGTATATTTGTGTGTGTGTGTGTGTGTGTGTGTGTGTGTGTGTGTGTGTACGCATTCATAAAAGTTGTACCTGATCACCTGAGCATAAACAGAAGTGCAGAAGAATGGTCCAGGTGTGGGTGGGTCATTGGAGCTGTGGAAGAAAATAATACTGCTTGGGTTTTCCAATCAGATACTGAAATCAGATACATGTCTGACACCTGAGCTTGAAAACAGAAAATTTAAGCTACTAAAATGTAAGATCTATATAATTGACACGTATGTTCCACAGGATCCGGTCTCTGCCACTTTCTAATGTGTTACCCTGGGCACATTACTTAACCTCTCTGTGCCTCAGTTTCCTTAGTTAAAAGGGAGAAGATAAGGTACCTGCTTCAGTGGGCATGAGGACTGAAAAAAGTTGTATGTGTTAACCACACAAAATCTTGTTGCTTACTATTTTTTTTAATTTTTTAATGTTTATTTACTTCGGAGAGAGTAAGTGTGTGAGTCAGGGAGGGGCAGAGAGAGAGGGAGACACAGAATCTGAAGTAGGCTCCAGGCTCTGAGCGGTCAGCACAGAGCCCAAAGCGGGGTTCAAACCCATGAACCATGAGATCTAAAGTCAGATGCTTAACAGACTGAGCCACCAGGTGCCCCTGTTGTTTATTATTTATTATTACTTGCTCTTGGCTGCAAATTTTGTATGAAACCACAGACTATTCCTGTTCAGTAAGCACAAAGAGGGTTATTTTTCTTCTCATTGGCTTTTTCTTCCTCTTCTCCCCACCTTTTCCCCCGGAATGGAAGGATGAGTGCTCCCGACTTGTTCTGTGGCCACGGGGACGTCATGGCAACACTGAAGGGAGAAACAGGCCATGTGTCAGGCAGGCAAGTGATAATATAAATGGACTTAGCAGATTAGAAATACGGACAGCACCTAATGAAATGAGATTTACCTCGGGAGGAAAATGCAAACTACTTTGTGTCAGAAGAAATAGTTCAATGCATATTCAACCTGGAAAGGAAGAGGAGGGTCTCTCGGGGAGATGGAGAGGAAAGGACGCTGGCAGGAATATGGTGGCATCCCTGCTCTGCGCAACGTGACCCCAGGGAAAGGAGATCGTTCCTTATGAGATGACCACTGATGATCTCCTCATCCTCTGGACTGTTTATTTTGCTTCATTTAGATTTTCCAACTCTAATAGAGGCCAGTGGTCAAGTGGTTGATGTAATTCGTTCACCAAAAATATTTCTGTCAGTTGTATTAGTCATTACTTTGGCAGCTTTAACAACCAAATTAGAACAATCGCGGACGGTCTGAACCGCTGCTGGGCACGGGTGCCCTCGCAATAAGCACAAATACCAAATCTACTATAGGGGCGGGAGTAGGTTGCACTGCAGAGACACAGCTTTGGGCTCCAAAGCTAAGGCCCAAAGCACACTCGGCACAGGGCTGGCGCTGGGTGCTGAGAGGCCAGTGCTCTGCTGGTAGCTCCAAACTGACTGTGGCTGGAGCCTGCCTTCCCTCTCCTGGTGGGTCAGGTCGTCTCAGGAGGATTTGTGTCTGCAGACAGGAGCAATGGGCTGCTTTTCAGAACTAAGTAGGAAGCTTTAGTATGAAGCTGACCAATTCAGCTGGGAGAGAACCCACTCATCATCACCCATTCGGCAAATGCTTCTTTAATTCTCTCCCAAAGCAGCGGATTCGCTGGGAGTCACAAAGAAGAGGAGCCAGACATGGCTCCTTGTCTTGATGACTTTACGTGCCATCAGGAGACACAGGCTAGTATGTAAATACATTTCAGACTAAAATTCAGGACTAAATCAAATATAACAAGGAGAGAAAATAAGAAATTGCTTCCAGCTAGGCAAGATCTCAGGGAGATGGGTGAGGGGGATGGGTTCTCAAGGCCTGGAATGGCAGGAGAAACTCAGTAAGTGAAAATGTTGGGGAAGCAGGGATACAGAGGTGTAAACATTCCAGGATGTGGAAGAGTGGGAATAAAGGCACAGGGAAGTAGAGGGCTCATCTGGGGAGTGGGGAGCTGGGCTGGAGCGATGGGTCTGGGAGCAGAGAGAGAGATCACAGAGAGGAAGACACGGAGACGTGGCATGGTAGATGTAGACCCCATCCCACGGGCCTTGCCTACCTCAGTAAGGAATTTGGACTTTGCTTTGCAGGCAAAGAGAACCAGTGAAGGTTTCTGGTCAGGGGAGTGACAGGTTTGCTGCTGTGCATGAGATAGATTCCTCTGGCAGCAAAGTGCTGTAGAACAGATCAGAAGTGGCGGTGAGGAGAACAAGGAGGAAATTGCGCAATCCCCAAGTTATATTGACTAAGGCCTCAGCCAGGGCTGGGCAGTGGAGATGGAAGGGAGGTACTGTGTGAGAAGCTCCGTGTGGGCTGGGAACTCTGGGGGATGATAGCTTCTCACAAGGATCAGAGTGGATCAGTATCTGTCTCGGCCTCTGATTGTGACAACTTGGACAAGTGCTTTAGACTTCTCTGCATTGGTTTATTCCTCTGTAAATTGGGGGATATAACTCTGGCCTCTGATACAATCAGCAGAGACTGGGGAAAATAAAATGCATTCAGCCTCATGAAGTGTTTATAGCTCACAGGAATGAAGGTGCCCTAAATCTACAACGATCTTAGTGGCCCCAAAGAAAGCCAATTGTTTAGAGCAATAGGATTAATGGGTGATATTTTTCAGTCCTTACAACCTTCTTGATGTTGAGCTGCCTCAATTTCCTTTTTAAAGACACTTTTCCTTCCCAAGGTTGAAAACAGAAAGATATGAAGGTCATTATAGACCAAAATGGACATTAAAGTAAGAATGTTTTTATAACTATTGAGATCATCAACACACCTTGGAAATCACAGGATCTATCCCCAGGTTGTACTATATACATCAACAAGGGATTTCATTGTTAAAATCTGCTGATTTCCTTTGTGGGTCCCAGATTCTCGATTCACTAAAATCTTCTAGAGCATAATCTCCATCATGGAAACGAACAGAGCTATCTTGTTCACCTGACACATCCTCATCAATCTAGCTCGGGCAACCCCCACTCATTGAATGAGTGAATGAATGAATGAATGAATGAGGGAGCTACATGGTTTCTTGCCAGTGAGCCTGCAGTGCATTCTCTTACTAGCGAGATGTCGCAAAACTATTTCAATCAGACCTCTCTAACAACACAAGGGAAAATGTCCAAAGGACCCAAGCAAACTTTTTCTATGGAGAAAACTTAAATTTTTAAGTCTGTATATATATTTCTAAGATTATGAACTTTATTTCCTGCAGACTCACTCCTTTCTGTCCCATTCCAATTTTTCTTAAGGACCTCTACACATAGAATATGCCGAGGCAAAAAAGGTGTCATGATTAACATCATCATTGGAGTCAGGGCTCTAAGTTATAAGTGACAAAAACCTATTTAAACTGGCTCCTATGATAGAAAAGTACAAACTTAGGGTTGTCCTCAGGCATGACCGAATCCACATATTCCAACAATGCTGGCAGGAGTTTGTCTGTCTCCATCTCTTGGCTCTTCTTTCCTCTGTGTTGGTTGGCTTCATTCTCCAGTGGCTTCTCCTTCATTGGTGGCCAAGAGACCAGAAACTCTAGGCTTACGGTTTACCAGTCTAAAAACCCAGGAGGAAAAGGAGAACTTCTGTTTCTCAGTGATTCCAGCTAAAGTCTCAGAATTGCCTCTCATTGGCCGAGCGTGGGTCACATGCCCATCCCTGCACCAATCACTGGGACTCAAATTGTGCAAGGCCAACCCAGGAGCTGGGGACATGAGATCACTTCTGCTTGAACCACAAAGAATCTAAGCAGAAGAGTGGGAAGAGAGGTAGGTTCCAAAAGAAAATCAGGTGCTCTTAGCAAAAAGGGTAAATGGGTGCTGGGGAGACTAGACTGGCAGATGTCACCATCTCCATCCGTCTGGAATGAGGATAAAGAGGGCCACATCTGATGGGCTGTCAGAAAGAAGGCGATTAAGCCTTTTGCCACTCTGGATGCTATGCAAGTGCTCAATGACAACAGATGAGATCCAGCCAGAAGCTGCAGAAAAGGAGCCAGGGAGAAAAGGAGTGGAGACCAAATGGCAATCCATCTTGCAGCCTGAGGGTTCCCTCAAGTCTGTTTTACTACGTGAGAGGCCCAAACTGACTCAGGCACTTTTCAAGTTGCAAAACTTGCTCTCATGCTCAGCAGATATATTTGAAGCTGTTTTATGACCCACAGTTAAACAGGAGGAGATTAAGGGAGAAAAATCAAGGATACAGCTTCATGCATAAAACTCAGCCATACAATTAACAGAGCCCACATTAATCACACGTCAGTTAGGCCTCAGTGGTTTGATAGTTCTTCGTTGGCAGAAATAAGCGGATCCTGAAGAGGCAAAAAGGGTTGATTCCAACATAACTGAAAAACCTAAATGTGGGCCCTCTATCATTAATTAATCAAGTAATCACTCTCTTTGTGGTATTTGTGTGATATTTGGTAATTGGGTTTTTTTTTTAACGTTTCTCTCCCTTTTGCCCCGTCTCTTTATCATACCCAGCATTCCTTTTATCTAGACGTTCCAGTGGAAGATGAGATGTGTTTTTAATAATAATAAAACGCTTGTGTTTGTAGATCACTTTGTACTTTATCAAATGGCTCACTAGAGCCTTCCAGCAGCCTTTGAAGATAAGCAGGACAAATATTATTCTCCCAAGTAACTACCGGAGTGTCTGGCTCAGAGTCAGGCTTGAAAAATGTCAGCAGAACCCAATTCTCTTGCAGGCAGAGTGAGACATCTTCTCCTTCTTCTGGAGGAGTATGTGGAACCTTGGTTCTGGGTAAGGCACAGACAGATGGGAGTCACCTGATCAGAACAGAATCAGCCTTACTACTTGGAGCCCCTGGGGTCACAAGGCAGTTGAATATGACTGCAAAGACATTAAATACACCTGGGCTTGAAAGGAAACATCCCAGGCCTTACAAGCAATGATTCCATAGACAGGGAAGAAAAACAATCCCGTAGGAAACCCAGATAGATGCATTTCATAAGATAATACAAAAATGCTCTAATGATCCTCTTGCTTGTGATGTGGCTAGGAATTCTCCATACCTCCTTGAAATGCTCTATCCTGTTAGTCCTCAAGCTCTTAGGCCACAAGGTCCAGCATCTGCATGGCTTTGAGAAACCTTGAGGAGAAAGTTGAGATCCTGTAGCTGGGGGACTTCTTACACATCTTGCCTTTTCAGACGCATCTTTCCAAAGCTGATAAAGTAGGAAGTGTGTTCATAAGGTGGTTCTTTGTTTTCAAAAGAAAAACAGGGGCTCATTGAATTAATACTGGTTCGTTTTTTGTGTGGCCCTGAGGCCTATGCTTGGAAGTACTATTCCTACAATGATCATTTTAAAGCAAAGGCTGCTAAGTTCACTCTTTAAATCATTCACTTATTCATTTAGTTTACCAACTTTTTCAAGGACGTGATGCCAAGTTCTACCATGGCACAGAGGACACAGATGAGAAGGAACAGTCCCTAACCTCAATGGCTAGACATGCAAGCTAATCATTATAATCACTGAGCACCTTCCATTTCCAGGTACTGCACCAAGTGCCTCCTTTGTATTATCTCTTATCATCCTTCCCATAACCACTGAGGTAGGTATTATTACTAATGCCGTTTTATAGATGTCTAAACTGAGGCCCAAAGTGGCTTAAGTGGCTTAAGTGACCTGTCCACGCTCCTGTGGCCAGTTGGAGGTGGAGCTGCGAGCCAAGGTCATGCAGCCCAGCCCACAACACATAGTCTTTACTCCACGCTGTGAGTACACTAGTCAAGGGAGAAGTAAAGTTTAGCGGCAGCACGAGAAAGAAACAGCAAAATATGCACAAAGGACTTGTTAAATATCGCAGGAAAGACAGCATTCGAGCTGAAACCTAAACTAGCTTGGAAAAGACATTCTAAGCACAGGGAACACCATTGCCTAAGCACAAAAGCAGGAAGAAGCCTGGTGCATTCTGTGACATACAACTAGATCAGAGAGGCTTGGGCATTGAGCCAAGGTTAGGGAAGAATGGGAGGCGGGGCCAGTGAGGAAGGTAGGATCTGAATATCATGCCTTCATTATACAAGTTACCTATGTAATTGTCCTCAGATACGAAGCAAATACATCATTTCATTTGTCTGTCAATTAATAGTTCTTGCTGCCTGATTACCATCAGAGTGAACTTAACCTTAGTTTGCTGAAGTCTGTCTCCTTGATGAACAGGATACGTTTCACTGTTACTGTTTAATGTCAAAGATCTCTTTACATAAAGACTTTAATATCATGTTTGTTTTGGTCTTATGTTCAGTCGTAAGAGAGATATAAAATGTTATAAATTACCTATGGAATCTAAGCTAATCAGTTTAGAGTCAAACTTGAATTCATCAAAATATATCCTTACTCCATATAATTGAAAACGTGTGTAAATATAATTGTTAAAAAAGACTAGAAGAATATTTTGAGAGTTGTCTTTAAATCCTGGAAAATTTTCTGGAGTTTCCAAATTTTCTGTAATGATCGCAGATCACTTTTAGGAATACAGAAAGAAATTCTGGATGGCGCCTGGGTGGCTCAATCAGCAAAGCAACCAACTCTTGGTCTTAGTTCAGGTCATGATCTCATGCTTAGTGAATTCAAGACCCAGGTCAGGCTCCATGGTCCCTGGCAGCACAAAGCCTGCTTGGAATTTTCTCTGTCTCCCTCTTTCTCTCCCCCTCCCCCACTCACGCTGTCTCTGTCTCTCTCAAAATAAATAAATAAACTTAAAAAAAAGAGAGAGATACTTAAACAAAAAATTTTTTTTTCTGCAATGGAGACCAGACATTTTTTTAAATCAAAGTAATGCACATACATAGTTCAAAAGGAAAATTTTCCCAAAGGACAAATAATGAAAAGTATACTTAGTCCTTCACTCCCCACTCAGTCTTACCCCCAAAGTCAACCCACTGACTCTTTAACATGTTTATTCTGTGCTCAAATAGAAACACTGTTGTTTTTTTTACAGTTCTGGAGTATACATGTTTTGTTTTGTTTTGTTTTGTTTTGTTTTGTTTTGTTTTGTTTTTTGAGAGAGGAGGAAAGTGAGTGTGAGGTGGGGGGGGCAGGCAGAGAGAGAAGGGGAGAGAGATTCTTTTTTTTTTCAATATATGAAGTTTATTGTCAAATTGGTTTCCATACAACACCCAGTGCTCATCCCAAAAGGTGCCCTCCTCAATACCCATCACCCACACTTCCCTCCCTCCCACCGCCCATCAACCCTCAGTTTGTTCTCAGTTTTTAAGAGTCTCTTATGCTTTGGCTCTCTCCCACTCTAACCTCTTTTTTTTTTTCCTTCCTTCCCCTCCCCCATGGGTTTCTGTTAAGTTTCTCAGGATCCACATAAGAGTGAAACCATATGGTATCTGTCTTTCTCTCTATGGCTTATTTCACTTAGCATAACACTCTCCAGTTCCATCCATGTTGCTACAAAGGGCCATATTTCATTCTTTTTCATTGCCACATAGTACTCCATTGTGTATATAAACCACAATTTCTTTATCCATTCATCAGTTGATGGACATTTAGGCTCTTTCCATAATTTGGCTACTGTTGAGAGTGCTGCTATAAACATTGGGGTACAAGTGCCCCTATGCATCAGTACTCCTGTATCCCTTGAGTAAATTCCTAGCAGTGCTATTGCTGGGTCATAGGGTAGGTCTATTTTTAATTTTCTGAGGAACCTCCACACTGCTTTCCAGAGTGGCTGCACCAATTTGCATTCCCACCAACAGTGCAAGAGGGTTCCCGTTTCTCCACATCCTCTCCAGCATCTATAGTCTCCTGATTTGTTCATTTTGGCCACAGGGGAGAGAGATTCTTAGGCAGGCTCCACGCTCAGTGCAGAGCCCCACACAGGGCTCAATCCCACGACCCTGGGATCATGACCTGAGCCGAAATCAAGAGCCAGATGCTTAACCGACTGAACCACCCGTGCCCTGGGTACATGGGCTTTTATGCTATTTTTGGTTTTTTCCATTTTAGACATTGAATTTCCTGCCACAAGATGTAGCTCACTTATATCACCTCCCACCTGTCCTTCCTAACTTCCCAACATGGTTAGAACACATATGTAGCTTCCCTATTGTTTGGTTACTTTGAAAGTTTAGGGAATAAACATCACTTCCTCTTCCACCAAAGGTAGTGGGTCTCACTTAACATCCCCGTGGGTACAATGAGAACGTGGGCGCTCCCAGTCTTGCCCTTGGCTTTTCTATCTCCTTCAGCATTCCAATCTTAGAACATTCAAATTGATAACATTTACATTTGGTTCTGTAATGATAATTAAATCTTCTGTGCTTTCTCTGTCAGTTCATCCTAAAATCTGAAAACTAATAACAGCATTTACATTATTGTGACTATGTAAATGTTATTCACAGGGGGCCAAGTTGTATTCTGTGAGTCTAATTTCTTTCTTCCATGTGTTTTTGTTTCTCCTGATTCTAACACTACTTTAAAATGTTCTAGTACGTCAGGTAGTCTACAAAGTCTCCTTTTTTCCCAGTCGACCTCTCTCCCAGGGTCTCTGGGTTGTGTGCTTTGCAGATGCAATGGACACTGTGGCTGATTCTCCCAAACCCATCCCGCCACAGATCATTAAACTTGAGACAGCGATCACATCCTCGGTGAGGACTTTCCTGGAGGTCTTCCCTACAATTCCGTTGCCCTTCGGCACTTCTTGTCCCCCACCCCCTGCTTTGTTTATCCCACTAGCACGCGTCACCATAGAGCATACAGGTATTTTACACACGTGTTTATCGTCTCTTTACCTAAACAGAAGCTTCATGAAGGCAGAGAGTTTTGCATCTATTCTCTGTTTTACCTCCAGGGCCAAGAACAGCGCCTGGCACAGAGTAGGGACTGCCTGGAAGAATAAAAGTGACTCCATTTCCTTTTTCTAGAGATTCTTCTGGGAATGGGGAGCCCTTCTAGGCCAATCTGGGGCAATGAGATGTGAGGAGACACTTGCTAGGAAGAAGCGAGTCTCTCTCCTGTTAGGTATGAGCAAAGACACCTTTGCTCAGATTGCTTCTGGCCCCATCTTAGGACCAGGAGGCAAAGCAGCTTTAGGATGATGTGAATTCCAGGACGACAGAGCAAAAACGTGGCAAAAACCTGGGTCTTTGTTGATCTTTGAACCATTGAATCAATCTGGGGGACCTCCCTACTTGTGGCTTTTGTTAAGCCAATGGATTTTGTATTACTTGCAGTCAAACAGTCTTATCTGTTGCCTTCATTCTGCCGGACACCTGCCCTTAGGAATCCCCCCACTGCCTTTCTGAACCTGAGTCACACTTTCATAAACCCCATGTCTTCCTTTTTTACTTATTCTCTTATTTTACTACCACACATGTTGGACAACTTTCTGAGAAGTCATTTTTGCTAAGTCCTTGAATGTCTTAAAATATTTTAATTTCTCCAATATACTTCATGATGAGTAGGTATGGAATTCTAGGAGGAAATCATAGTATCTCAGAATTCTGAAAACTGTAATCACTCAAATTGCCTTTTACCATCCTTTGCTGCTGATGGGATATTTGGGTGATCTAGCTTTATTCTGGAAAACAGGATTGCCACATTTAGCAAGCTAAACCAGAGAATACTTGATTGAATTTGCATTTCAGATAAATGAGGCAATATTTGGGACATATTTATTCCGAAAACTTATCCATTGTTTATACGAACTTCTGATTTAGTTGTGCGTCCTGTGTTTTATCCTTAACCCTGTTGGAAAGTGTTTAGGATATTCTCATTATACTTGATGTTCTGAAACTCTACAGTATTTCTAGTTGTGAGTCTTAAAACAAAAACAAAAACAAACAAAAAAAACACCTCATCATAGTAATGCTAACGGAGCCCCAAGAAAGAAGGTATGGTTCTTATTGACATGTTTAACTGATGAGTCATGGTTGTTTCCACACCCCAGACTTGGCTTTGAGGAAATGGAGCAAATTAAAAAAAAAAAGTTTTGTCAAGCTTAGAGTTTAAAAATCTTTAGAGAAACTATTATCACAACAGAGGCATGGGAAGACTACAGTCTACTCCGTATAGGGCCTGATCATCTAGTTAAATTATCTGGTTTGAAGCCTGGCCACCCAACTGTCATGCCACATGAGCATCAGTGAATGGCCTTTGGAAAGGACCCAGGATTCAGGCTGAAGAGTCTGGCTTTGTAAGAGTGAATATTCTGAACACATCCTGAATTTACCATGTAATTGTTCTGCTGTGAAATAGCATGGAGATATACTATCTCCAAAGGAGAAGATGATTTGCTTATGAGATACATATTTCCTGGGGTTATCTCTGAGGGAGCTAGCCAGAAAGTAAGTGAAGAGGCAGAGAGATAAGAAGTAATCACTTTGGAAAAGTAGTGGTAAAATCAGGCAAGGTAAAAACAGGTCAAGGAAATAAGGAAGAAACCTACAGAGTCAAGAGAGAAGAGATTAAAAAATAACTTCAGAATCATAGAACTGGACATGACCTTAGAAACTGGGCCAACCTCCTCTTACTGGTAACAATGCCCAGCCTGAGAGAATGAAAGAGGCTTGCCCAGAGTCACAGAACCAGACCAGACCAGTTCCCCTGATTCCCAGTCCAGTGTTTATTCCACTCCATTGATGCTGCCGTTTGGGACCTATTGCACAACAGCTCTCTTTAATCATCTTGACAGCCTTGGAGAATGATAAACTTTCTCCGTGATGATCTGACTCAGCTCAGAGTAGCAGCTTCACCAAACCTCCCATTAAAATGCAGTCAACTCTGGAGGAATGGTGGATTTCAGGGGGTTTGCCAAAGGTTCCCCTGACCAAAAATATTGCCTGCATCCACCTGCCCGTGTGTGTGAAATTAAACCTTGAAAATGTCTGTTGGCATGCAAATGACTACATTTCACAGTTTGCTCTATCTTTGTAGCAGCTCCTTGGCAAAGACAAAGGTCATGGTGGAATGTGACATGTACAAATATGTCTTGATTGGACAGGGGTAGAATGATTAGACAATGGACTGAAATGTATTAGGACCCATCAGGTGCAAATGGCAGCAGGTGCCTACTTCACCATCATCATTGCACATCAGAACAAAGCAACAGATTGCTTTATGCTCTAATCATTTTCCTGTCATCAGATTTCACTTTTGGTGTCTGATGTCACCGTAAGATATTTTAGTAGACCTAGTTTCCTTGATTACTTGAATAATTCACATTTTGTATCTGAATATGGGTTGTTTTCAGCAGAACAAAGTCCGTTTAAATGGCAATTTTGATTCCAGCAACAAGAATTGCTATGCCTGGACTCAAACTTGAAAATGTATTTCCCACATGGGAAGGTCATTCGCCTTCTTCTCTTTGTGGCCAAAAGTTAAGGAAGATCAAGATTGAAAGATGGCCACTGGCTTTTGTCAACAAGGAGAGGGTGTAATAGAGTGATAGAGGCCAAGGATAAATTGTCAAGCCTTGTTAAGAAGTGAATGCAGGTGAAAATGTGGGAGAAATTAATGCAGACAAGCTTTAGAGGAGCTCGACTATGACCACAAAGAGAAAATATTTTCATGAAATGTTTGCTTGATATTGATTAGTTGGTTGGTTTTAACAGTGGGAGAGACTTGAGCATTTCTATTCTGTTGGGGGAATGAGGTGGGGCCTCATCTTCTTCAGCTGCATGTTATAGAAATGCCAATACTGCCATAAGAAAGTGTGTCCAAGGTCACCTTGGCCAACTGGCCAAAGTATTAGGATTGAAATCCAGGTCCTTTCACAGTTTGTTCTGTTGGGTGCATGATGTCTCTCCATTTTGCAAATGTTTTGGCTTTTCAGTAGGGCATGGGAGGATATAAGTGGTTGTTTCTGTAAAAATACATTTGGAAAGAGGTGTTGGATCCCCTTGGGCATGGCAGGGACAAAGAAAGCACATACTTGATTAAGTAAACACTTTCCATCTGTCAGACACTGGGGTAAGCACTTTACCCATAACAAGTTAGTCAATCCTCATAGTAACCATATGAAGCAGATAAAGTTACTTTCCTTATTTTATGAATAAAGAAATTGAGGTCTCAATTTCTTAGTTACTCAAGATATTACTCTTAGTTACTCATTGTCTTAGTTACTCAAAGATATTAAATAACTTGCCTAAGATCACATAGCTAGCAAAGGTCAAATCAAAGAGTCCATGTCCTTAACCACTAGACTATACTATCTCCCATGGGAATGCAGAGTAATACTCATTTATACCACAAATTAGCAAATAATGTTTTAACATGTCACAACTCATTTTTTTCTAGGTACCGTCCTATTTATTGTCCTATTTTACCTGATTTTACTTTCAGAATAACTGGTTGTGAGACAACTAAGGCAGAGTGCACCATCTGCATTTGAAAGTAGGAACACTGGGGGCACCTGGGTGGCTCAGTCAGTTAAGCGTCCAACTTTGGCTCAGGTCATGATCTCGCAGTCCGTGAATTTGAGCCCCGTGTCGGGCTCTGTGCTGACAGCTCAGAGCCTGGAGCCTGCTTCAGATTATGTGTCTCCCTCTCTCTCTGCCCCTCCCCCACTCATGCTCTGTCTCTCTCTCTCTGTCAAAAATAAACAAACATTAAAAAAAAGAAAGTAGGAACACTAAAACACACTCTCTCTCTTTTTCTCCCCATCCCCCCACTCCAACCAAACATACACACACACACACACACACACACACACACACACACACTTCCATTAGGAGGTGTGTGACACAAAATGTAACAGAGCCTGGGCAGGCTCGGTGCCCAAATTTGCTGCAGGGTTGCCAGGATCCGTAAGGGAAGAGATTCAGTCCTCTGCTGTTTTTAGCAAGTAACACCTGGTGTCCAAGGTAGAGAAAATAAACCCATTCCATCAAAATGCCAGAACATAGGCCCGCAAGCTGCTTTATCGAGAACTAGGTGAGAGGATTCATAGGTAATAACCAGGAAACTATTTCCTAGTAATACAAACTCTTAAAAAAAATAACTGTAGCATGTCTTGACCCCTTCTAGACTTCTTCTCCCTTCCAAGTGACCTACAGTGAATCTCTTGGCATCCCAGAACTCTTTGGTGAGATGGCGATTTGCAATTAACTTTAGGAATAAAAGAGTAAACACAAGTTGGTCCCATATGGTCTTGACACATAACAGACCATTTAAAAAGGCGGTATTCATCAGTTTGGAAGGGAATCACTAGTATGAAGAAGAAAATCAGCCCAGGTGTGATTTGTTGATAATTTGGAGCAAGGGCCATATCTTATTCATCCTTGCAACCCCAGCACCCGGCACAACGTCTAACACATAGTGCCCCGTAAATTTTTATGATGATTGATGAACGTTAGCTAATGCGTAATGATGACCATGTCTGCCACCATGCTCCAATTCTCAAAAACCAGTGACTGTCCTTCTAAAATCTACTTCGCTGGGCAGAAGGAAAATCAAAATGATGCAAACAACTCTGGTCTGAAATTCCAAGGGAGTTTTTTCAACTTTTAACTTGCTTGGCTTGTAGCATTGTGACATTAATGAAAGCAATTCTATTCTTGGTGGGTAAGTTTCTAGACCACGTATAAAATTCTTGAACCCCAATGTAGAATTATAATAGTGTCCAACAGCAGCATAGAACCATATTCCCATTTTTATTATATTTACTTGGCAAGATTTATTTGGAGTTCCAATCTGAGATATCAGAAAGAGATCTTGTTCTGCTGGAGTCCCAGTTTCAGATTCCAGAACTCCTTTTTAAACCTCTTTCAACTCTGTCTTACCTTCCATTACCTGTACCCGCCCACTCACCCTGATCTGCACCAAAACAGAACCCACTTCTCTTCTGAATCTCAGTGAATGGCAACACCATCTACCCAGGGACTCCAGTCTAACACTTTGGAATCATTCCTACTCCATAGTCCCCTCACTGCCACGACACACATCCACATCCACACACATACATCTTAACAGGCTCTCAGGCACCAGTGATTTCACCTCAGCCACCACTTTAGTTCAGAACATTGTCTTTCTGAACTACTGCAGTGTTTCTGCGTTCCAGAAAGAAGAAAGCCATAAATGCTGTAAGTCTTCTGGCCATTTCTATGCATTTAAAATTACCTGAATTCAGAGGTTCCTGGGTGGCTCAGTCTGTTGAGCTTCCAACTCCTGATCTCAGCTCAGGTCATGATGCCAGGGGTTTGTGAGACCGAGCCCCACATTGGGCTCTACACTGGCAGTGCAGAGCCTGCTTGAGATTTTGTCTCCCTCTCTCTCTCTGTCTCTCCCCGTTTGTGCTCTCTCTCTCTCTATCAAAAATAGAACAAATAAACATTTATAATTACCTGAATTCATAGGTTAGGAAGTGTACTCAGGTGAGTACAACATTGAGGTAATAAATGAGACTGTAGAAGGAGATGAACTCTCCAAAAGGGGCAGACTTATTCTTCAGGACCTTGGAGAGAACCAGCAACATGGCAGATAAATAGATGGAGGCAAGACTGTAAACGAGGCCAAATGCTGGAAAGAACTCAAGCTAGATATTCCAGTCACAGATTTTCTTTCTGATTCTTGAAGCTTCGAATCCATTTTTTTCCTGGGCTTTTGCACCAGATGTTTCCCCTGAGTGGAACCCTTTGCCCCTACATATTTGCATTGCCCTCTGCTCCTCACCATTCAGGTCTCAACTCAAATGACTCTGCAGTCAAGCCTTTCTTCACTCATTCTTATCCTATGTCCTCATCTTACTTTCTATGTGAAACTATGCTACTTATTCCTGTGTTTACTTGACTGTTGTCTCCCTCACCTTCACAGAAAGTAAGCTCCCTGAAAGAACAGACCATGTCTATGTAATATCTCCAGTGCTTAAAACATATCTGACACCTTGAAAGCACTCTGCAAATAGTTGACAAATGAGCAAATGAAATACAACAAGAAATGAGAGCGGGCAATTAGATTTGAAGTTGAGGAGATTGTTGAGGACCTTGACCTGAACAGTTTGAGCTAATGCCAGACACTTACCATTGAGATCTGAGATGCCACATGTAGATTTGTGTTAGCATGACCCATATAGAAACAGGCATCTAACACATTCATTGGGTGGCACGGCCAATGCTACATTTTCATTTGTAGACTCACCAATACATTCTGAACTAATAAAAGCAAGACAATCCCACATTTGGATCTCTGCAAATGCAGAAGGGAATAAGGAATGTTTCCCCATTCATTTCCTTTAGTAAGGGACTTTAATTTTTCTCAGTGACATCCAGTGGAGACTGGCTGGGCAAATCACTGGATGGGGTGTTTAACCACTCCACAGAGGTCAGTGAGCAAGAGCTAGTGCCCCTGAGCACTCATTTACAGAATTATCAGGAAATGAGAGCGTCTTGTGGCCAGGGAGCTTGGATGCTGCCATCTCTGCTGATGGCACACCAGGGTGGTGGGGCCAAGGGTCTGCCCAGGAATTTGGTAAACGGGTTTTATTTGACCCACACAGTGGCATTTGAGTTTGAGGTCACCCACTATGAAATGCAAGAATCAGATGGTTCTAGGTACTGGGGACATGAGAGTGATTAGGAAGATAAAGTATCTATATGGAATCGATGTGTCCATGTTTCCAAAAAAAGGAACAAATCTGTGATACATCACTATCGGCGTGGATATTATGCACTATTTTGCGCAGCATCCCCTTGAAAGATGTGGTGAGATGTGTACATGTGTACTTGCATGCATACACGTGTTCACATAGGAGACACTCAATGCGTATTTACTGAATAAATTAGCGAGGGGCTTCAGAGCATTCGTCAAAATCCTAACCCCTAAAAAAATATATTACAAATTACTGCCGTACATTTTACAGCTTGTGAATCCACTGTGCTTTTTCTCTCTCTTATTTTCTCCCAGTTTTAGTCCAGAACTAAGAATAGAGATGTAACTAAAACCCATTAATCAATTATAAATAGACCTGATCGATCAATCGTCAATTAGTCTGCGTGCACCCATTTCATGTGGTTTGATAGGGTCTTCACTGCATGAGTGAAGCCCAGATTTCTTAGTTTGGACATATGGGCTCTCCCCCTGGCTCTGCCACGAACTGGTTGTGGTTCTTTGAACAAGTCACTTGGCTCTCTGACCAAAGTTTGCTCATTTGTAAAATTATATGATCTCCAGGGCTCCTCTCTCCTTTACGGTCTCTGTTTCTGTGAAAAACAGACACATAAGAGGGAAGAAGCTGGAAACTCAGAGCAAACAGAGTCTAGCAAGGGAAGACCAAGAAGAGATTTTTTTTTTCTTCCCCAATAATTAAGGCAAGGAGGCCTCCACATGCCCGGGCAGCAATCCATGGAGGGACAGGAGTGGAACGTGAACTCATTAGCAGGATGTTGAGTAAAATTCAGAAAGGAAAAGCGAGTAATCGGGAGGGAGTCCAACTGGAGACTGAGAATTCTAAAGAAAGAATGGAAAAGTACTGCTAATTAGGTCATTTAGAAACTGAACAACTGAACGTGATTCCTGCTGAAGCAATAGGAAAAAAGCCAGGGGATGCATAAGAGTAACAAGAATACATGTTAACAGACAAAAGCAAGACCCCCAAGTAACTCAGGACGATAAGCCACATGCAATCCAATAGATGCCAGGTAGAAAACAGCACCTGAATTGAAGCACAGTTTTTCAAAAATATACAGAGGAAGCACATAGTAAGTGCTCAGAAAATATTTGCTGAATTCAATTGTATTATTAAAAGTTCTGGTGTGGGTACCTGGGTGGCTCAGTTGGGTAAGAGTCCGACTTCCGCTCAGGTCATGATCTCACGATTCGTGAGTTCGAGCCCCGTGTCGGGCTCTGTGCTGACAGCTCAGAGCCTGGAGCCTGCTTCAGATTCTGTGTCTCCTTCTCTCTCTGCCCCTCCCCTACTTGTGCGCATGTTCTCTCTCGCTCTCTCTCGCTCTCTCAAAAATAAATATTAAAAGAAATTTTTAAAAAGTTCAGGTGTGCTTTGCTAGGTAAAAACTCTGGCATGAAGAAAATGAAAAATCTGAGAAATGTCAGAATCATTATTCCTCTTTAACAAAAGGATTCACTGCAAGTCTATTTTAATTAAGCAGAAAGCTTTTACCTTTAAAGTATAAAATTAAAATATTTGTTTCTGAAGATTTTCCATTGACAAATAAGATAGAGCTCAGAATCGGTGTTTTACTTAATTTTGCATCCACTGTTCCCAACACAGTATCAGGCACAGAAGGTGGTGAAATAGCTTTCAGCGAGTAAACATGTGTGTTTTTTTTATCTGTTGCTACATAACAAACCTCCCTAATTTAATGGCTTCAAACAACAACTTTCTCATCTCTCACATCTCCCTAGGTTGACCAGGCTAGCTGGGAAGTTCTTGTGTTCTCACTTGGGTTCTCTCGTGTGCTTGCAGTCGGGTGGCAACTTGGCATGGGGTTATCTGGAGGCTCCTCTCCCTCTTGGGGTAGTCTCAAGCCTCTCCCTCTCCATGTGGACTCTCCGTGTGGTCTTTGAGGCAGGGCAGCCAGTGGCTCAGGGATTCCAAAAGTACAAAATGAGAAGCTACCAAGGCTCCTTAAGAGCTGGCACAGCGTCCCTTCTGCCATAGTCCAGTGGTTAAAGCGGGTCATTGGTTAAAGCCCAGAATCAGCAGTGAAGGAACCACAAATAAGGATACGAACAGGAGGTGTGGCTCAGTGGGGCAGTTTTTGCAGACTAGTCACCCCAGCTTGCCCTCGCTCTGGGTCTGCAACTTCCAAGGAGGCAGGAAGCAGGCTTAGAGCCACATAGCTACAATCACGGGCCATCCTTATGAAAAAGGAAGAATGACTCAGAACCAGAGCCCCAAGGATGAAACCAGGAGCTGAGGAGAACCATTCCTAAAAAGCAAAACTGTGCCTTAATCAAGGAACATTCCCTGCCTCGAGTCAGAGAAATTGGGACAGGTGCCAGGCTGGATTTTTCAGGATTGCTGTAAATCAGGGACTGCTTGTGTCTCCTCCCTTTCTTTTTCTTTTTGAACAGGGGAATCAATTGTAGTTTTTCTATATCTTTCATTATTATATGATGGGTGGGGGTTGGGGGACAGATAACCTATCTTTTGCTATTCTCTGTACCAGAAGAAGTGATAGGGACTCCCTGGGGGCAGTCCCATCCATACTGGCACCTGATTTAGTGGGCAACATCTTGGGCCTTAAACTGATGCCATGTTGAACTGGGATTTGTAGGGGCAAGTGTATTTTTCATCTACAAAGGACCTGAATCATTACAAGCCAGAGTATGGTAGCTAGTCTCCAGAGATGATTTCCCAATGATCCCCACCTCCCTGCATCACACCGTTGTGTAGACCCCTCCCTCACTGAAGGTGGGCTTCCCTGAGACTCGATTTAACAGAATATGACAGAGCTGACACTGTACCAGGTAGGGCCTTAGTTTCACAGGTCTAGCAGCTTCCACTATTTCATTTTTTGAAACCTTGAACTTCCACATAAGAAGTCTGGTTCTCCTGGAAAGACCACATGGGGAGATGACATGAAGAGGTCAAGTGGAAAGGGAAAGGTAAGACCACTTAAGGAGGGAAGAGGCCCAGCTGTGCCAGCATCCCAGCCAAGTCTCCATCTAAGTACAGCTGCAAGAGAGAGCCCAAGAGAGACCAGCAAAAGAGCAACCTACAGAAATTTGAAAGGTAATAAAACAATTGTTTTAAGCCACTATGCTTTAGAGTAGTGTATTAGCGTAGCTCTAGACAACTAAAACAACATCAGTGGATGAATATGGGCGAAGTATACTCTCTGAGGAAGTTATATTTTCATGTGCTATCCATAAGTTTCTTTTCTCTGTGTAAGAAATATTTGTTGAGCCCTGACGTCTGTCAACACATCCTTCTTGTGCATGGAGCAAAATGGTGTCTCCTTTGTCTCGCCTACATGCTCTCTCACCCCAAATCAAGCTTTGATTAAGATTTAGGAAAAAATCTTTAGCTGGAAAGTGAAACGTTTAATTAAAAAAATTTTAGTGTGGGGCGCCTGGCTGGCTCAGTCGGTTAAGCGGCCGGCTTCGGCTCAGGTCATGATTTCACGGTCCGTGAGTTCAAGCCCCGTGTCGGGCTCTGGGCTGACAGCTCAGAGCCTGGAGCCTGTTTCGGATTCTGTGTCTCCCTCTCTCTGACCCTCCCCTGTTCATACTCTGTCTCTCTCTGTCTCAAAATAAACGTTAACAAATTTGTTTAGTGTGTTTGACACTGGCTCGAGCATCCTCAGGTCTGAGGGGAGATGGTTTTGATGCATTCACAACAGGAAACCATCGCAGATTCTAGGGGGACCAGTGACATGATAAAGTAATGTTCGGGAAGTTTCATTTGGCAGTGGAGTGCAGACAGGTTTCAGGGTGTGTGGGTGGAGCCATGAGGCATGGGCTCAGATTCAAGCTGACCTGCGTCCAAACCAGGGTAGATGGGAAAGGAGAGAATTTGATTACAGAACTTAGTGAACTATGGAAAATAAAAGAGAGCATGCCAAAGATTACTGAGATTGGGAGAATAATGATGCCATTAATAATAATAAAAATAATAACTAATGATAAAAAAGAAAAAAGAAAAAAAGAAGGAAGAATGTAGGACAATTGGAATAAGCATTGTTCATGTATGGGAAGAACAGATCCATCCCAATTTGGACTCATTTGGACAAGAGAACAACTGAACACAGCTGTTTTAGAGGCAGTTGATTGTTAAAAGGAAAAAAAAAGACGATGGGTGAAAAAGAGGAGGATTCAGGAGGTTCTGTGTTTGGCCCACTTGGAATTAGCATGGCTTTGCCCCCACCAGCCAGTGAACAGTGTGGCCCAGGCCACAATTAATGTCTGGATCTAAGACCTGGAATTCTCAGGTCTTTTCCAGTTACTGCTTCCTAAGAAGATCCTAACACATCAAGGTGGACACAGGAGCCCCATTGGAGAGTAGAGTGCTAGCAAGGAAGGCCTACCAAAGACCAATGCTCTGTGGAGAGGCCATTGACTAAGCTAGTGAATTTGAACCCAAGGCAAATAATTTTCCAACTTCCCCCCAAATTATTTTTAAAAAAATTTTTAACATTTATTTATTTTTGAGAAACAGAGAGAGGCAGAGCATGAGCATGCAAGGGGGAGAGAAAGAGACGGAGACACAGAATCTGAAGCAGGCTCCAGGCTCTGAGCTGTCAGCACAGAGCCCAATGTGAAGCTCAAACTCCTGAACCATGAGATCATAACCCAAGCTGAAGTTGGACCCTTAACCGACTGAGCCACCCAGGTGCCCCAAAATTATTTTCAAAGTAGTACAACTTCATTACTTATTGTTAGGGACTGAATGCTATGTCACACCTCAAAATCATTTGTGGAAGCCCTAACCCCTATGTGATGGCATTAGGTTGTGGGGCTTTTGGGAGATGATTACGTGAGGGCATGAAGGTAGAACCCCCGTGATGGGTGCAGTAATCTTATATGAAAAGGAAGATACATCAGAGGTTCCATTCTCTGCCATGTGATAAGGTAGCAAGAAGGTAGCCATCAGCAAGCCAGGAAAAGAGCCTTTACCAAGAGCCAAATGGTCATCACCTTCACCTTGGGTTTGTAGCCTCCAGAACCGTGAGAAATAAATGTCTATTGTTCAAGCCTCCCACTCTCCGATACTTTAATATAGCAGCCCAAGCTGGCTAAGACATTTGCCCTTTAAATAGATACAGTATCCTGCATGGAAATGAACTTGGTGAACTCCTAGTAAGCTCGTAGTTGCTCAGCATAGTTCAAGCTCCCATGGGAAGCAGCTTGTACCTCCAATGTCTGTGGCACTAGATATTCCTACATTAAAGCCATAAAGTAAAAATAAACAATGTTTATGAAGATGACGAAACAGAACTGGAGTTACTTCTGTTCTGTCACCCCATGTGATCACTTGTAGCTTTTTATGTGTGTTTAAAAGTTTTAGACAGTGAAACACAGTGGCTGGAGAGATCATTTGAAAATGTGCTTAAATGGATCTGAAATCCAGATGCCTCTATAATGTATGCTCAAAACCACAATGTGTGGTTGGGACCTTGTGCATTAGGACTCCATTGTAGCTGTGGAGATCATTAAGTCTTAATGGTAATGCCATGATTGTTTAGCACTCAGATAACAATTGTTGTTTAGGAAGGAGAATGTTATTATTATTGCTGGCATATGATGATAATAAAAAGCAGGCCCACTTCCATTCTTTTTTGTAATTAAAAAAATTCTCCACAGGGGCGCCTGAGTGGCTCAGTCGGTTACGCGTCCGACGTCAGCTCCGGTCATGATCTCGCGGTTTGTGGATTCAAGCCCATGTTGGGCTCTGTGTTGACAGCTCAGGGCCTGGAGCCTGATTCGGATTCTGTGTCTCCTTCTCTCTATGCCCCTCCCCCACTTGTGCTCTGTCTCTCTCTCTCTTGACAATAAATAAGCACTAAAAAAAAAATTTTTTTTTAATTCTCCATGGAAAATGCATCAACTTATTACCTACACCAAGGGTGGACCATTCTCACTGCTCTGTCATTGGCATGCCAAACAGAGCCTGATTCTGAAAAACAATAACCTAGGGAGGTAGCACTAAACCTCCTCAAGTCCCCAGTATGAATGGCCACAGACAGAATGAAGAGACACATATTGGAGCACAGACCTTCTCCACAGGTTGCACAGCCCACATGGGACTCTCTGACTATCAGAGAAGTCAAACAACTTGCCCAAATACCTAGTTACTGAGTTGTTACATGAGACAGACTTGGGGAACTCACCAATACCTGTCTTTTCTCTTTCTTTGGCACACTGCTGCATCATGATCCCAGCCCCCTTGCAGCTAGGTGGGGCCATGTGACTAGTTCCAGCCAAGGGAATAAGGGGGGAAATAGTCTGTGCCGTTTCCAGCCCTGGCCCTTAAAACAAGTCCTACTACCTACCCCATGCTCTTTCTCTTTGCTTGTCTCCTGGCTGGATACCAAGGATCCAGTGGAGGGCTCAGAGGAGGTGCTAGATGGAAGGAGCCCAGGTCCTATTCTATGTGGATATACGCCAGTGTGATCAAGCACAAGCTAGCCTGCCAGGGGACGAGATGCCACACGGAGGAGAGACAAGCCATCCCAGCTGAGCGTCTTTGACTGGCCAGCCCCAATCAGCTCTGCAGATTCTCACAGATGTATGAGACACCTGATATATAAATATATAAACGAGCGGCAGCATGGGGGAGAAATGCACCTTTATGATGTGAAGCAACCGAGATTGTGATGTTATTATAGCTGTTACTCCACACAGACACAGTGCTGTAATTTGAATCAAGGCCAGTTTGACTCCAAGCCTGTGGTCCCAAAGGGCACAGAAGCATGACTGATAACAGATCCTACCTCCTACTCCAGATTGCCCAAATTACACCTGGCTGGATAGGAAGCTGTCCCTAAAACCCCATCACACACGATGTCATCAGTAGTACTAGACTCCAGGAAAAATAGCTGTGGAGCTTTTGCTACAAAACAAACCACTTCAAAACCAAGTGGCTTACAACAACAATGAAAAGAAAAAAGCAAAGAAAAACATTATTTTAGCTCACGGTTTGGAGAGACTGCAGTTTGGGCCTCCCACAACTGAGTGGTTCTTCCAGCCTGGACCAGACTCTGCTAATATCAGCTGGGCATTCATACAGCTGTGCTCAGCTGTAGAGCCGCCTGGGAGCCGGCTAATCCATGATGGCTTGGCTGCAATGGCTTACCTCTGCTCCGCACGATGTCTCTTCCTCCAGCAGGCTAACCTGAGCTTGATGGTTTGGTGGCAGCAGCAGAGGTTAAAAGAGCAGCGAGAGGAGAAACTTCAGTGCGCAGGCACTTTTCAAAGTGCTCCCTTTAGCCAAATTAAGACACGTGGCTATGCCAACAGTGGGGTGGGAGGGTACTACCAAATGCCTGGATACAGGAAGTGGGAGCAAATGTGGTCATCACCACAATCAATCTACCCCAATATCCAAAGATCACTGTTTGGAGACCTGAGCACACAAAAAAAGGTGTGCTGTTGACTTTCCAGCTCTGACCTCCAAACCCCCAGCAATCCAATAGCAATACAATCTGTGGGGCAACAGCATCGGTTGGCTTTTTTTGGAGTTTATTGGAAACCAAGCTTGGGAGGAAATGACCGATTCATTGTTCCTGTGGCTGGTTTGGCAGAACTCTGGAGGCAGAGAGTCGTCTCCATCTGACAGAAGGATGGTTCCGCTGGGTGTGAGAAATCTTCTTCCTGTAAAAAGTGAGTCATGATAAGAATAGAGTGCCAGACCTCCCTCGTACTCGTCAGTGGCAAGGAGAATGTGACCAAATCCCTGATGAGTGCACTCCCTTTCCTGAGAAGGAACGGCTGAAAGAGTCTAGAAGGAGAAAGAAGAGTGCTCCTGGAGCAGCCGCCCAGTCTGCTCTCTGCAAACGTTTCCTTTTGTCTTGATTTCTATGTTCAAAATCTTCTCCTTGTGGCTTGCTGTTGTTTCTATAAAAATGTCTTTTACTTGGCAACATCCTAGCCAAAAGAGGCAAAATATCTAACAAGAAAAAACACAGCTTGTCTGTCTTCTCAGTGACTTAAGGCCGGAACAATAACTTGTTATTGAGTTATGGGTTGCATTGTGTCCCCTCAAAATTCATATGTTAAAATTCTAACTCTCCAGGACCACAGAATGTGACCTATTTGCAAATCGCGTCATTGCAGATGTAATTAGTTGAGATGGGGTCTGCACAGAGAAAGAACGGACTTGTGATGACAAAGCAGAGGTCGTGGTGAATCAGCGGAATCCTAAAGATTGCCATCCAGCCACTGGAAACTAGGAGCAAGGCATGGAACAGCCTTCAGAGAGAACCAACTCCACCAACACCTTGATCTCAGACTTCTGGTCTCCAGAGCTAAGATGATACATCTGTGTTGTTTAAGACCCTCAGGCTGTGGTACTTTGTGTTACTGTAGCCCTAGCAAAACAATACTGGAGTGAGCAATGTTAGAAATAAGCCCACCGACCCAATCAAAGGAGGGACCAGTGAAGCGAGGCTTTAATCAATCTTCTTGCAAGAGCTGGTGTCTGATAAACAGGCACACTCGGGGCAGTTACAGCAGACAGTTTATCTCCTAGCGTGCAAGTCCCTCCCCTGGTTCCTCATTGGTTGAGTAGTACAGAGGCAAGTCCCTCCCCTGGTTCCTCATTGGCTGAGCACTACAGAGGTTGCAGCCTGACGTGGAAGTCCCCTATGCCCACATAAGGCAAAAAGTAGTCTGATTGGAATAAATGTACATTCCCTGAGGTGACCCAGAGACTTTCAGTCCCTCCTCCCTTTGTTCTTTGGTGCATGCTCATTGCAAAGCCTGGGGAAACAAGCCTGGAAAACGGAGGGGGGGGGGGGTGTGGAGAAGAACCAGGAAGTGAAGTGTCTAAGGGTTTGGGGTACCTCTGTGGGGGTGAAGGGTTGTACATATTTCCAATAGGTTGTAAACTTACTGTTAACCAGACAGCACAGCTTTTATTTGGTATTTCTGAAAATGAGTCATCTCCCTTACTTCTCACAGCAACTCCCTATATCATGGGCCATTTCCAGTCATTTTCTCTTCCACTCCTTGACCCCAAGAGTGTTGGCCCCGGTTGCAAATGAGAACACTGAGGCTGAGTTAGCATGGTCAGAAGCCAGGCTCAAGCCCAGGTGGCCTGAACCCATCTGTGCATTTTCCTTTACACAATGTTGCTGCCTCCTGGTTGCTGACAAAGGCTGACGGCAAGGCAAAGGTTGGGGCAGCAATTCTAAAGGCAGCTACACCCACCCCCATTGTGCAACAGAATGGTTTAGGAAAGAATTTGTTCTTAATTGATTCTTTATAAACTCAATGATGTTTTAAGTGTTTCCAGGAGTTCCCTATTAAAAGGAGCCCTGTGGGAGACCCTTTTGTGTAACAAAGGGTCTTTCTGGGTTGTGAATGATAACCTTACCTCCCTCTAAATTCATTTGCTTTGCAAGTGTAATTTGTTCTCATAGGAGAGGTTTTTGAGAAAGTGGGCCTGCCTTCAGCCCTACACCTCTGCCTTGGCTGGCGGGGGCTCGGTAAATGCTCGCACTTGCCATTGTGGTTGATGGCACTGAAGGACGCCCACAAGTTGCACTACCTTTTAAATACACGTGGTGTCTGGAATGATTTCCTCCCATTTCAAGCCATTTTCAGCATCCTCAACTTAAAATCACTGCTTGGGTAGAAAAAGGGAAAAACATCATTTTGCTAAATGCCAACATTTAGCTATTAATTACTGCCTAACTATTAGTGAGCTTTGTGTTAATTACTATTCCGAATACCTAGGTACTTGTAAATTAGCAGGTGCTTCACTTACTTTCCTCGGTCTGTCTTTAGGCTGCCTGTGCAGAAGGATTCCCCTTGGGAGATGCATATAGCCCTCTGGAGAGGCAATGGTGGTGGCCGGAGTCACTAGACTCTTATGACTCGAATAACAACCTCTATTTGAGAATACAGGTTGCCAATGTTTTAGATAATTTTCAATGTTCTTTCCTGCAATAGCTTTATTTTAGTTAGTTAGTTAGTCAGTTCACAAGCGCACCTGAGTAGCTACTAAGTGCCAGGCACTGTCCTTGGCCCTGAAGAGGCAGAGATGAACAGAGGACTCCAGCCCTACCCGTCACTCCTCACCATTTAGTGGGAGGATACACATGTAAGTCAATACTTACCACAGCAATGTGGTAAGCGCTGTATCAGAAGGCTGGAGAAGGCAATTGGGGAGCACAAAAAAAGAAGCGCTACACTTTGCTGGAAATGGCAAAAACCATTTCCCAAAGTTGGTGGCATTCTCACTAAATCTTGAAGGATGAGTAGGAGTATGACAAATGCATAATGTGACAAAGGACATTTCAAGAAGAGAGAGTAGTGCATGGGAGATGCAGTTATGAGCACCTGGTGTTTGGAGACTGGTGGGTGGCTAGACATAGGAGGTGACGAGAGAGTAGCAGAAAGTGAGTTTAAAAGCAGTTTTCTGGGGGCAAGATCACAGGAGAGCTTGGGCATTAGTCGACCAGTCATAGGGAGCCATTGAGGGGTTTTACCCTAGAGAGGAGGATTGACTTGATTAAATGTGGTCTGAAAGGTGAAGGGGCTGGAGGCAGGGAACTGAACGGGGAGACAATAATAGTGGATGAAGATCCAAGCTGGGAAAGCAGCGGTGGAGACGGAGAGAGGCACAGCGATTTAAGCAATAACAGCAAGGTCAGATTCTAAAAGTTTGTCACTGGGAGATGAGACAGAGGAAGGGTCTGGGACAACCACACATCTCCAGCTTGTACATCCAGCTATACTAACCCAAAGTGGGTGATGCGGGCAGAAGGGCTTCGTTCCCAGTATTGTTTTTTGGTTTTTGTTTTTTGGGTTTTTTTAACGTTTATTTATTTTTGAGACAGAGAGAGACAGAGCATGAGGGGGGAGGGGCAGAGAGAGAAGGAGACACAGAATCAGAAGCAGGCTCCAGGCTCTGAGCCATCAGCCCAGAGCCCGACGCGGGGCTCGAACTCACGGACCGCAAGATCGTGACCTGAGCTGAAGTCGGACGCTTAACCGACTGCGCCACCCAGGCGCCCCTGTTTGTTTTTTTTTTTTTTAAAAAAAAGAGGGGCGCCTGGGTGGCTCAGTCGGCTGAGCATCCGACTTCAGCTCAGGTCATGATCTCACGGTTCATGGGTTCCAGCCCCGTGTTGGACTCTGTGGTGACGCCTTGGAGGCTGGAGCCTGCTTTGGATTCTGTGTCTCCCTCTCTCTACCCCTCCCCTGCTTGCACTCTGTGTCTCTCTCTCTCAATATTTTAATGTTTAAATAACATTAAAAAATATTCAAAATAAATTAATTAATTAAATAATTTTTAAAAAAAGAAAGAAAGAAAGAAAGAAAGAAAGAAAGAAAGAAAGAAAGAAAGAAAGAAAGAAAGAAACCAGCCCAGAATAGCGTCATTTGCCCCAACAGAAGCAAACCAAGACTTAATTACAGTTTTGACCTCCCCAGGGATGTGACCTTTTAAAAGTTAATCAGAAAATTTCTGATTAGCCCTAGTGAGGTAACCTGCATGAAAAAATAAAATAAAAAATCTTGCTGCTGTATGTCAACCAAACTTCAATTTAAAAAAATATTTTTAATTGTATTTTTATCCATAGCCAAAAAAAAAAAAAAAAAAAAGAAAAGAAAAGAAAAGAAGAAGAAGAAGAAAGAAAAAAGAAATTCTGATGTTTCCTTACCTCCAAAAAGAAGATGTCAGGGCCTGAAACAATCCTTCTCCTCTCTCTCTCTCTCCCTCTCTCTCTCTCTCTCTCTCTCTTTAGCTGATAACTTCCTGCCCCACCCTCCTGCCTGTAAAGACCTTCTATTTTGTACACCTGCTCAGAGCATCTTTCTACTTGCTGGATGGGACGCTGCCCAATTCATGAATTGCTTAATAAAGCCAATTAGATCTTCTAATTTACTCAGCTGAATTTCGTTTTTAACAGTATCTTTGGGGTGCAGACATTGCAAGGAAGCTTCCAGAGGTGAGATTTGTGCTCACTCCTTCAAGGGTAGTTTAGGACCCGCTCGCTCACTCTGCCCCAGCTACTGTTAGGACCGTAGTCCCTGAGCGACAGAACAGGTGAGTCCTGTTTGCATTCTCGTGAGCAGGAAATGCTGGCTCCAGGTTTTTCAGCCAGGGTTCCAGGGACACACAAGAGAACCCCCCCCTTCGGCTGCCGTAAGTAGGAAAAGAACTTATTAAAAGATACTGAGCAGCTCAGAAAAATCTCCAGGAGGGCTGGAAGGGCAGGTCTGGTGGCCCCACGACTGAAGTCAACACGAGGACCACACTGTGGATGGCTTTCTGAGGAGGTCTCACGGGGCGGGGGGTGGGGTGGGGCCGTGACAGCACACAGTTCACACCCTTGACCTTGGGCGCTGGAAGCCCCGAGCTCTGCTGCCCCCAGGAGCCAAGTGCCCCATAGCCTCCCTCAACAGAAAGCAGTTTCCAGCGCCTGCTTCCTCAGTCCCCTGTTTTCCTAACTGAAGTCTCCGGGCAGGGTATCTGATCGTCAGAACTTGCATCTATGAACGAAGCCCGGCCGCAAGGCAGTCTGGGAAAGCCAGGGCCAGGCTCTTCCCTTGGGGAGGGGCGGCTTGTGTTGCAGAAAATACCCCAAACGTAAGAGGGATTTTAAAACATGTGAGTAGGAAGCAGACAAACATTAGCTCCAGAGGGCTACCGTTGGAAGAAGAAGCTGGAATTAAGTGATCTCTTCCTCCTGGGGCTTGTGAATCACTGCTTTGGTAGACTTCTACTTTGTACTATAGTTTTTCTTCTCCCCCACCCCCACCTCCCCAGACTGGAAAACTCCCTGTGGCACGTGAAGTGTCATTTTCTGTTTTGTGTGCCGCGTTGTTGGTGCCGCGAACCCAGGACGGGCTCACAAATGTGTCTGTGTCCAAGCCCATAACAACGATAGAACTCTCTGTGCTTCCTCATTCGGTGAGTACGTCTAGGCACCTACTGTGTGTCCTGACCGTGTTGTGCACCCCAGCTGCTTTAGCAGACGTACTGGACACACGTATGCTCATGCCCTGTAGTCACAGGGCCTTCTATGCAAAGTGCACAGAGATGACATCTGACGTTTGTCATCACTGTGGTAACCTGTCATCCTTATGGGAACAATCGCAGTTTGTCCTGGGAAAGAGGCCTTCGTTCGTCATTCCGGGAGGTAAGAGCCTTCTTGGGCAGGGCCACCCTGGCTGTACCTACTTGACATTGGTTTCTATGGACACTGCCTCAAAAAAAAAAAATGAAACCAGAAGGAAAAAGTACTGAGTTCCAAGGAGACGTAAGAAAAGGACCTTCTAGGCCATTTAGTCTTTGAAATGAGGATTCTAAGCCTGTGGGAGAGGCTTAACCTACTGATAACTCTGTTTCAATCTGTCTTTTCCAAGAGGAACGCTCAGGGACACTCAGCCATCCAAGCTGCCAGTTCCCCTGCAGCCCAGGGGGCTGCCCGACTCATTCCTTACCCCAGCAGGGCCGCTCCACCCAGGAGAGCTGAATTACGGGAAGGAGAGAAAGTCATTTATCACAACTCTGCCACAGAGTTAGTCAGGATCCCAAGGGGCAGAAGTGAGGCCCTGGGCGGATGGCTTCACTTCTCAGTCTTGAGTTTCAGTGTTGTGGTGTTAGGAGGCCCCATGGGGTATGGCCTGTTTCCCTGGAAACACAGGCAGGAATGGTCTTCAAGAAAGCCAGGCAAATCCACTGTGACCAGGGGCCCAGGCCCGACACTGCCTGCTGCCTTCAGCAACTTCCAGCTGATTAGGGCAAGTGAGTTCACTAGAATTAAGGGTAAGGTCAATGCGCCAGCCCCCAGCGATAATGGGGGCTTCTGTATCTTGCTCCAGTAGAGCTTTAAGAAGGGTAGAGAGGGGCGCCTGTGTGGCTCAGTCAGCTAAGCGTCCAACTTCGGCTCAGGTCATGATCTCACGGTCCGTGAGTTTGAGACCTGCGTCGGGCTCTGGGCTGATGGCTCAGAGCCCAGAGCTTGCTATCGATTCTCTGTCTCCCTCTCTCTCTGCCCCTCCCCTGTTCATACCCTGTCTCTGTCTCAAAAATAAATAAATGTCAAAAAAAAATTTAAAAAAAGGGTAGAGAGTGGATTTCTGATCTGAGGCAGAGTGGAACCAATTATGCAGACTTTCGGCATATGGAGATTGGTCCCTTGCTCCTTATCACACTGCAGGTGTCCACACGCCAGGTTTTCATGACCATGTGCCAATCTTTGGGATCTGAGTCTTCTTCAAAGCCAAGTCTTTAAGCAATCTCATTTTAAGTTATTTTATATCTACTTTCACTTCCAAATAAGATGAAATAAACAGCTAAAAAAAACCTGGATTAAGTGTATGGAATGACAGGTTTCGGACATTGGACAACAGGCAGTAAAGGACAGGGTTCCCTGGGAAAGAAGGAACAAACAAAAGAAGCCCTATGGTGTCCCAGATTCATGTCTGAGTTTCCAGAACACAGAACAGAGAGAGGAGACCCAGGCAAAGAGTCTTCCTGAGTTGGGAGGTGGAGTTGGGAGTCTGGGGAACCCAAGGCACCTAGAGTTCACGTGCACCCTAGCAAAGCATTAGTGAAAACAGACCTGCACAGACAGAAAACTGCAGAGATCTGCAGAAGGTTCCTCTGGAATATTCGGGTGAATACTGATTAGTGCTTACATGTGAGGAAACTAGCTGAGGCAGAAGAAAGACCCACCAGAAAAGACAGGAGAAACGATTCCCAAAGCTCACACAGAGCTGGGAGTCATTTGCAACAATTAGAGTGGAGAAACCTGAAATATTTGAGGTATCAGAAAGCGTATTCAAAAGAGAATTGCCAGGTTACCTCCAAACAAAAGATTGGCTGGTATCGCTCAGCAAAGTTCAAAGCAAGCCTCAAAAGGACCACATTGTTTTGTTTGGTTTTTCTTAACTGCATCCCAAATAACGCACAAAAGCCTGTAAGGGAGTACCAAAAATTCAGCACCCAAAAGCATAAAATGCAAAGTGCTTAACATCCAATGAAAAGTTATTTAGATATGCAAATAAGAAAATACGTATGATCTTTCATGAGGAAAAAAAAATCAACCAATAGAAACAGGTCCACAAATGGTACAGATGAAAGAATCATTAAGGAAAGACATTGTAAATATACTGTATATACTCAAGAAGATAGTGGAAAATGGGGCGCCTGGGTGGCTCAGTTGGTTAAGCAACTGACTTCGGCTCAGGTAATGATCTCACGGTTTGTGGGTTCGAGCCCCGCATCAGGCTCTGTGCGGACAGCTCGGAGCCTGGAGCCTGCTTCGGATTCTGTGTCTCCCTCTCTCTGCCCCTCCCCCACTTGTGCTCTCTCTCTCTCTCTCTCTCTCTCTCTCTCTCTCAAATAAATAAAATGTAAGAAACAAAAAGATAGTGGAAATCATAAGCATGATAAAGAGAGATGTGAAAGATATTTTTAAAAGATCCAAATCGAACTTTTACAGATGGGAAAAACATCTAAGATGGAAAAATACAATGGAAGGTATTAGCATTAAGAGCAGATTAGACACAGTAGAAGATAAGATTAGTGAGTAGCAATAGCAATAATCCTAGAAATATTCAAAACAAGCTGTATGGTGAAAAAACATTAGAAAAAGTGCACAAAATATGAATAACTTCAAGCAGCCTAACATATATGTTATTGGTGGCCCTAAAAGAGAGGAAAAGGAAAGAGGAAAAGGATGTAGAGAAAAATATTTGAGGAGGTAGCAAAGAGATCTTTTTTCCATATTTGGTGAAAACTATAGACACAGACCCAAGAAATTCAAAAGAGCAAACATTATCAAAAAAGTATACCAAGGTATATCATAATCAGATTGCTTAAAACCCATGATAAAACAAAAATCTTAAAAACAGACAGATTTTTGGGGCGCCTGGGTGGCTCAGTTCCTCTCAGAGGAACAAAGACAATAACAAGAAATATGTTTTTGGAAACAACACGAACCAGAAGAAAGTAGAGCAACATCCTTTAAAGTACTGAAAGAAAAACCCATCAACCTAGAACTCCCTATTTGTAAATTAAACAACACACCTGTAAGTAAACCATGGGTCAAAGAAGAAATCACGAGGGACAATATGAAGTATTTTGAATGGAAATAAGACAAATCCCAACATATCAAAGTTTATGAGATACAGTGAAAACAGTACTAAGAGAAAAATGGATAGCATTAAACACATGTTAGAAAAGAAGAAAGGCCTCAAATCAATAACCGTAAGAAGTTAGAAACAATTAAATTAAACCTCATGTAAGAAGAAAGGAAATCATTATAACAGTCTAAATCAATAAAATTTTAAAAAGAATAACAGTAGACAAAATCAAGGAAACCAAAAGCCAATTCTTTGCGAATGTCAATAAAATTTATAAACCTCTACACACATTGATCATGAATTAAAAAAAAAAAGAGAAGGCCCAAATGACCAATATCAGAATGAAAGAGTAGATATCACAACAGATCCTATAGAATTAAAAAAAAAATAGAGGCAAACCAGGAAACAGACTATTAACTACAGAGACCAAAGTGGGGGTTGCTGGAGGGGAGGGGGGCAGGGTGATGGGTTAAGGAGGGCACTTGTGATGAGCACTGGGTGTTGTGTGGAA
The DNA here is from genome assembly GCF_016509475.1 of Prionailurus bengalensis. Classification (NCBI taxonomy): domain Eukaryota; kingdom Metazoa; phylum Chordata; class Mammalia; order Carnivora; family Felidae; genus Prionailurus; species Prionailurus bengalensis. Next base: position 59,475,670 of record NC_057360.1, read on the forward strand.
GTGATGAATTACTAAATCGTACACCTGAAACTAATATTACAGTGTATGTTCACTAACTGGAATTTAAATAAAAGCTTGAGAAAAAAAGATAACAAGGAGTATTATAAACGACTTTGTGCCAACAAATTCAGCAACTTAGATGACATGTTGCAAATTTCTTAAAGTGCATAATCTACCAAAGCTCTACCAAAGAGAAGTAGATAACCTGAACTGTCTTAAAGCTACGAAAGATGGATTTTGTAACCAAAAATCTTTCCACAAAGAAACTCCAGGCCCCGAAAACTTCTCTGGAAAATTCTACCAAACATTTAAGGAAGAAATAATACCAATTCTACACAAACTGTTCCAAAAAATTAAAGAAGAGTATGGTAAGCAGAATAATGGTTTCCACAGATGCCCATGTCCTAATCCCTGAAACCAATAGATGTGTCACCTCACATGGCAAAAGGAACTTTGTAGATGTGATGAAACTGTGAATCTTGAGATGGAGAGATTACCCTGCATTATCCTAGTGGGCCCAAAGTAATCACAAGAGTCTTTGCAAGTGAAAGAGAGAGGCAGGAGAGTTGAAATAAGGGATTGAAAGATGCTATACTGATGGCTTTGGAGAAGGAAGGGGGGGGGGGGTGTGCTGTGAGCCAAAGAATGCAGCATAAAAGGCAAGGAAACTGACTCTCCCTAGAGCCCCCAGAAGGAAGTCAGCCCTGCCAACATGTTGATTTTAGCCCAGTAAGATTCACTGTAGACTTCTGACCTCCAGAATTGAAAGATTCACAAATTTTCCTTGTTTTAAGCCAATAAAACTGTGCTTATTAGTTCAGCAGCAATAGAAAAGTCGTACAAACAGAGAATGCTTCCAATGCATCCTATGAAGCCCGTGTTATCTTGATATCAAAACTAGACAATGCCATTACAGTAAACCACAGAGTATCAGCACTAGACGTCCTTAGCAAAGTTAAGCAAATCTACTCTAACAACATATAAAGAAGATAAGTCCTCATGACCAGATACGGCTTAACCCAGGAAAGCTATTACGGTTCCAGGTTCCATTGCTTTTCCAACCTGCTCCCAATCCCTTTGATAGACTTGGTCTCCAGCATCCCATCCTATGTCATCTTCCACCCCATTTCACTCTTCACTCAGAATTTGTCTGCATCGGACTTCTCTCCATTTCCTAAATATATAAAGTACCTCCATGTGCTCATGCCTTTGCTCATGCCATTCCTCTGTGAACACTGTCTTCTCTAGCCTTCTTCCTGGGGACACTTATTCACCCTTCACATCCTAGAGCAGATCTCTGCTTGTGCTCTGAGAAACCTTTCCCTCCAGCCTCAGGCTCTTCTTCCCCATCTCCCTATCTCTCTCTGCAGCACTCCAATGGGACCTGTCTTACAGGATTTCACCTTCCCTTATAATTCTTACTTTCCTCCCAGACTATGAGTTCCATCAGGGCAAGAAATGGTGTCCAATTCTTCTTTGAATCTTCAATGCCTAGCACAGCGCCTGCCATGTGGGAGACCCTTCATAAATTACTGATCAATTGGCACTTTAATAGAGAGTAGTTGATAGTCACTTGAGATACAGTCTAGTGTTCTGCGGGACAGAGGGAACTAATCTACAAGGAAGAAATGAGCCTCAGAGATTGGAAGCGGTCCAAAAAGAAACACATCATCTTTCCACTCAAAATTACATCATCTAATTGGCATGCTGAAGCATTTACACATACGATATTCTTTTTGAGGGCAATAAGGAAGATGGGATTAATCCTACTTTTCCATGAGGAAACTGACGCTGAGGAGAAATAAATAGTTACCCAACATTATGGTGTGAGACAGTGGCAGAGCAGTGAGATCCACTCCCAGGTGGCTCACGATACCCCATATGCCGCAGTTGCCCACCCCTGCCTGAAGGAAGTGAAAATCAATTGGGTCTTTGTGCTGGACTGCAGGCATCCCATCTGGAGTTCTGAACTGCCTGCCCTCTGGATAACTTCCACTGCAGGCTAAGGTTTCCCCAGCCTAGTAGCAACCCTTGCTGCCCCTTGACCTCTAGACCCTCTAGGCATTGCCCTCACCTCTACCAAAGCACTCAGTCAGAACACTAACAAAAATGGGAAAGAGAATATGTTTGAGTTGAAAACAGGGATGCCTACGTAGCTCGGTCGGTTAAGTGTCCACTCTTGATTTTGACTCAGGTCATGATCTCACAGTTCATGGGATCGAGCCCTGCACTGGGCTTGGTCTGCTTAGGACTCTAGCTCTCTCCCTCTCTCTCTGCTCTGCCTCCCGGTAACCCCGTCCCCTCTCTCCCTCTTTCTCTCTCTCAAAATAAATGAATAAACTAAAAAAAAAAAAAAAGAATTGAACGTAAGTAGGTACAGCCAATAGCCCAGTGAGCTTCCCCGTTTTACATCTTAGGAATCACCTAATAACCAGACACAGTCCACTGGCTCCACGGCCGTGGCATCTTCCATCTTGGAAGTGTTGGGGGTGGGGGGTCTCTGGCCAGTCTAATGTGCCCGAGAGTGACCCCTCTATTTACGTGGGACACATACCTCCTCACGCTGATCCCCCCAGTCTGTTTTTTGGTTTCTACCACGTCTGCTCATATACCTTCAACCTTACGTATTCTGCTCGGTTGTGTACACGTCCCCGTGCAACTTGGGTAATGTACATAAAATCTCTTGTGCTTTTACCTCTACTCCTTACCTTGAGAATTTCCTTCATATCCCCCCTTTCCAGGTCCCATTACTCTCTGTCTAAAAGAGGAGCTGAATTCCTTCCGACCGATCATTTTTTCATCTGTTTCATGTGGTATTTTAATTTCTTCCTCTTTGAGGAAACAACTGTGTAATCTCCTTATACCTCTGCAGAATTATTCAGTTTTACATTCGTCTTTGTTACCACCATAGCATGCTTACAAAGGTGCTCTCCTGAGGGATGGCTCTCGATCTTCAACGACCAAGAAGAACAAACAATAATCTTTGTGTCGTGCTTTGCAGATTGGAAATTGAGTCACAAAGTCTAGGGACACACGCAGAGAGGGCTGAAAGCCTCTAAGATAGTGTTAGTGATAATGATATCAGGCACTGGCAAAGCTTTTCACACTCTCTGACTGATGAGACTCTTCAACCCTTAACAACCACCTAAGATTAGTAGGGCAGCGGTTTCCAGCAAGAATAGGAGCACTGGCTTATTCCAATGGTAAGTGCTCTCAAAGATTTCTGCCCTTGTGTCGCATTTATTGGCACCATTTTGCATTTGACCTGGCATACTCAGGTTTCCCTTCTCCTTGAGAAGGAAGGACTACATTGGCTCAAACGCGTAACCCATGCCCTCAGAGAATCCATTCACTTTTCCAAGATTTCTGCCGTTCTAGGAGGCTTGTGCCCTCGAAGTCTCCTCTGTCGCTGCCTTCACGACACTTCTCAACTCTTGCTCTCCACAATAACTCATACAGTTGTCTGCCCTGTAATCGCCCCAGACGTGGAACTCAGCCTTACTCTTTAATTTACGTGCGCGCACACACAGACACACACACACAGAGTCTTCATAAATAAAGAAGACTTTGTTAAAGATTTGGGGACACAGAAGAGAGGGTCTTTTACGTGAAAAATTAATACAAACCTTTTGAAAACTGGATATTAGATTTCCCTGTTCTCCCTTCCCCGCTTGGTAGGCCATCCACCCTCTCCTCCCTGTCTTCTCTTCCCATCCCCCCAATTCACTTTCATTTCTGTGGGAGAACCACCTAACATCTTTTTACCAGGTCTCAAGCTCCTTGTCGTGGGATTCTCATCTTCCGCCCCAAGCAGTTTATCAAGGTATTTCCCAGAACAAAACCAGGACAAAATCTGGAGAGAGCCATGAAGATTGTCTCTTTGAATTACAAATACAAACAAGGAAACTGAGGCTCAAAGGCTTTCTGTGACCTGCCCAAGGTTAGCGAGTTGATATCACTTCCAATCTTCCGTTACCTGAAAGACACAAAGCCTCAGAGACATAACTTTCCAATAAAGCTCCCCGAGCCAGGCCATGGGCCTATTTTAAGACACAATCAATTGTACTTCGAACATTTTAGGGAAACAGTGTGGTCCTCTCCACCCAGCTCCGTGGCGGGGGCTGGGGGTGGGGGTGGGGGGTTGTGAAATGAAATTGTGATGTGTGGCCTGCTGGATGCCTGTGTCTGTTGCTACAGGATTGTGGGTGTTGCCAACTGCCTCAGGAAGTGTAAACACTAATGTTATTTTGCTTCCACTGTGTGTGGTACTTACTGGGTGATACAGATAGAATTAGTTTCTATTCCTGTAAACATAATACCCAATTTAAAGGGATTCTCAGGCTTTCTCTTTCCTTTTGGTATTGGTTTCTTCCTAAACTGCTCATTCCCTTTATTATAATGTGATTTGGACTTGCTTTCCATTCATAAATCAATAGTTTCCAGCAGTAATAAATATAAGTACTCATTCCGATGGTAAATGCTCACAAAGATTTGTGCCCTCGTGTTGCGTTTATTTAGCCTGGACTGAGGCCCAGGTTGAATTTTCTGAGTAAATACAGCACACACTAGAGCTCCTTTTGTAATCAGTCCCCGGGGATCCACACATAAGCTCCTCACAACCTCCTGCTGTATCTCCAGACACATGTCCACACCACAAACTGGTCAGTGCAATCCAGGAGGGGTGGGACTTGGAGCTTAACATGAAAATCCCAAAGCAGGTGCTCAGAGAAATGTGTCTGGTCCCACAGGTACAGCTCGGTGTCAGGAAAGCCTGGCCTCCGCACCAGAGTGATGGATGCATCCCAGCAGGGGGCGGAGCCAGGCCAGTCCCAGGAGCAGTGACAAGGCAGGCCGCCTGATGGAAGTCTGCGAGCAAGGGACAGGATTCGGAAACCAAGGCAGAGTTCGGGGATCTCTCTCCCACCCCAAACAGCAAAAGGTTCCCACACTAATGGAGCTTATAATCTAGCAAGGAACAGCGATCATAATTAAATGATCACAGAAATGATTAATTAATGGCTATCGTGATAAGGGCTGTGAGGAAGAGGTCCAGGGGCCTTACGGATGCACGATATCGAGCCTTCCCTGGGCCTGGGAGGCCAAAAACACTGCTGAAGGGGTTGAGCATTTAGGATGAGCGCTGAGGGATGAGTTGGCTGTGTGAGCGGCACCTGCACAAGAGAAAAGGCAAGTGCGTTTGATAAATATTTATTAGGTGCCTACCGTAGTCCAGGTACCATGCTAAGCATTTGGGATCCATCAGTGAACAAAAAGGCAAAGAGCCCTGCCTCATGGAGCTGGCCTGTTTGTGGGACGTGACAGTGAAAAGAACATGGGATGGAAACCGTGTGGGCCTCAATGTGGCTCTGTGTGAGGGGGGAGCCGGGAGGTTATGCGGTGGGGTGGGAAGGGGCCAGACTTCAAAGTCTTCTTCGTCTCGCAGAGAAGCATAACATCATGGCACCTTTATAGCTCCCGCATACGATGCCTGTCAGATGGCATTTGCTCAGCACATGAGTGAATGCATAAATGAATGAATGAAACAATAAATGAATGAATGAATGGCTTCAGACAGGCCAGTAAACAGTGACCAGAGTGTTTCAGAAAGATAATTCTCAGTGTAATGTAAAAGAAGGGATTGAGACCAGGAAGCCAGCTAGAATAAGTTGCAATGGTCTCGATCAATCATTGCCAAGTAGGCTTGCTTGTTTACTTGTTTATAAATAACTTACGTGAGCACCAAATACTGATACATTCTTTAATACAACATACACAAAAATAGAGGTTTTAACAGGAAAAGCAGAAAACAGAAATGCTATTATTTTCTTTCTCTGCTCCAGTGGAGATGAGTTTGGAGACCAGTGCTCTAGACGATGCAGATTGGATGGTGGTGGTGGAGACAGACTAAGGGCAGCAGTGAACTTGCAGACAAGCGGTGGCTCTGTTCTCCACACCGCGCGAGAGCCAGAGAGCAGCCAGCCCTGGTGCGAAAGAGCACCTGTGCATACACACAGGTATGCGTTGAAACGTCATCCCTGCACCCTAGATCGCAACCCCACTCTCTCACCCACGCAGAGGAATCGCAATGAAACACACCTCATCCAAGATGAGCGGGTGCCTTGGCAGGATAACCCGGTGGTGAGGTAAGAAGGGAGAATAAGGAAAGGCGTCTAGAAGAAAGGTGACTGAGGCCAAAGCAAATCCAGAGGTGACTGCCTTTGCTGAGAGTGTTCACTGACCTGGGTCTACCTGCAAGTGGCAATCCCGCCTGAGGCCTCAAGCTGTGTAACCAGTTTACAGCCCATCGCCTCCAGTTGTAAAACCAAAACAGAACATGGAGAGGCTATAGCCAGGAGACCCATCCACACTGATGATCGTCTTGCCTGGAAGTTCCTACAGGCAGGGACTGTGTTTTATCCGTCTGCCCCGGGTGACTCTGGCATCCTCTATAACGGTGGTGATGCTCACTGCCATTTGCTGAACACCTACCATGCCCTGGGCATGGCATTAAGGAGATTTACATTTTTTAATTTTTAAAAATGTTTATTTATTTATATTCAGAGAGAGAGAGGGGGGCAGACAGAGAGGGATACCAAGAATCCCAAGCAGGGTCCGGACCGTCTGTGCAGATCCCGATGCAGGGTTCGAACTCACAAACTGTGAGATCGTGAGCTGAGCCGAAACCAAGAGTCAGATGCTTAACCAACTGAGCCACCCAAGCACCCCAGGAGATTTACATTTAATTAATGTTCACAGCAGCCCTATGAAGTAGACATTGTCTTCTGCTTATTCTCATTTGATAGACACAGAAAATGAAGCTAAGGGACATTGAAACTATACACCAAGTTCTCGTCCAAACTGAGGTTAGAACCCAGGTATGTCTGACTCGACTGCATTAGCTTTTCACTGTACCTCTCCTGGCCTCATGTAGACCCTGGGAGCTGCACACCCTGGTCCCAGCTTCCCTTTCTGACTTCCTCAACGCCCATACCCACATCCCCATGTGCTACGTCCTGCCACGCTAAACTTCGCACTGCCCCCTACACACCATCCTCTCTATCATGCTCATGCTTCGTGAACTTGGATGCCAGTGCAGCTAGTCCTCAGACCACAGTTCAAGTAACGAGAACTTAGAAACTCACCACGGGTGCGGTGTCTCAGGCCCACCCAGATCTACTGAATCAGAATCTGCATTTCATCAAGATCCTCAGGTGGTCTGTATGTATAATTTGAGAGGCACTGGTCTCAACCTGAAACGTCTTTTCTCTTCCTCCTCACCAGACTACCTGTTACCCAGCATCACTTGAGCATTTACAATGTACCAAGCACTGTGCTTACAACTGAGGACACCAAGTCGAATTAAATGTGAGACACAAACTCAAGATGATGAAAATGTATTCATGGAATAGGATGGAGTATCTCATATGCCTCACTGTCTCCAAGCAGCATTGTAATACCAAGAAAAGGCTCAATGATATTTCTGGAAGAAAGTAAAGGCAGAAAGGGAAGGGAGAAAAAGGGAAGGAGGGTGAAATGAGAGAAAGAAGGAATTTCACTAAAGCTATACTTTCTAAAATGGCAACTCAAACAAGATGGTTCCATCAGTGACTTCCCTACTTGAATACATGGATATCCTGTTGAGAGCCCCCAACCCACCAAACTCTCTTCCTCTTTTCATGTGATTCACTTAGAAAATGGTATTATCATTCTAAGTGATTAGCCTAAAAATCTTACATGTATCCTCAACTCTTCCTTCTCCTTTGCTCTTTCTATGAAGCCATTATAAAATGCTGTTATTCCACTCATTCATGTGTCACTTACTCAGTGTCCAGTGTATGTTGTGAGTAGGAGTTCAGGAGTGAAAAGGATCATTTCTGACTGAAGTGCTCACAGTTGTTATGAGTCAGAGGGGTCACAGTGCATGGGCAGACGGAGATCTGAGTGTTGGCCCAGCCACTTACCAACGTGACCTTGAGCTAGTCCCTCATTCTCTTTGTACCACCATTGGCAAAGGAGGTAAGAGTATCACCTCACAGACTCATGTAAGGAACCATTACACATACATGGTTGCCATCATCATCATTGTCATGAGAGGGGGGGGGGCGGATTTGGACTGAGCTTAAACAAAAACAGAGAAGTGGAGAGGGTGGAGGCCTGTGGAGGGAATGGTGAGTTGTCCGCTCAGGCCAAGGCCTAGGGTCTGTTGGAAGCAGAGGGAAAGACAGCTAGAAAGGCTGCCTGAGGTGCCCTCCTGGAGCACTTCAACACCAACTGGTGACATTTGTGGTGAATCTGATGGTAACAAGAAGACGCTGAAAGTTTCTACGATAGGGAGAGTCATGAGGGTTGTTTTTCAACTTTATTTTTATTTTTAAGATTATTTATTTATTTTGAGAGAGCGAGAAAGCACCAGTGAGGGAGGGCCGGAGAGAGAGGAGGGAGCGAGAAGCCCAGTGTGGAGTCCAATGCGGGTTCAAACCCATGAACCACCAGATCATGACCTGAGCCAAAGCGGGGCACTCAACTGACTGAGCCACCCAGGCTCCCCAGAATTTGTTCCCCCTTGGTGTGTGAATAAGGAGTGGCAAAGACAGAGGAACCTTCAGGCAGAAATGGGGTAGTCAGGAAGAGACACTGGCTTGCAGGGAGAAAGGTGTCAATTCGCTGAGATGAAGAAGATGGCAGTACTTCTGAATGGAAACATCTAGTGGTCAGATGGATGTGCTGGCCTTGAATTGAGGAAATGCTGAGGCTGGAGGCACCAACTTGGGAGACATCCATGGAAAATAATACAACCAATAGCATGGGTAAATGCCCTGAGGGAGTTCAGGTAGGGTGAGGAGAGACACTTGGGGTGGCGGGGTGGTGGGGAAGCGAGAGGAGTCAGAGAAGCTGGGAGGGCAATCATGATTGCAGAATTGTGGGATTAAAAGAAGGGGAGAGAGTTAAACCCTACAGGCAAGAATTGGGAAAAGGACTCTGCACGTGACAGAGACAGGCATGAGTGCCCTTCAACAGGACAGCTGGGGAACTAGAGCATTCTTCTTCACAGTCTTTGTAGCCCAAGGTAATGTGAGGCTGGTAGGAAAGGCTTGACAGCTACCGGCCACGTGAAGCAGTTGCCATATCTTGGGGCCGAATGCCTTCTGCAAAGAGTCTATGGCCACGGTCCACTTCATGCTGAGCCTAGCGTGGCCTGGAAGAGAAATCAATTACTCTGACTTGAACTGGTGGTAGGAGGTTGCTCACAGCCAAAGAGCAGAGTCGTCTCTTTAACCCTGGACTCTTAGGGCTTGAGGATTCATTTGCCCTCTTGCCTGTCTTCAGGGCATCGAAGCTAGGTAGAAATCCACGTCCGTTTTTACCAGCTCCAGAGGCAACTCCTCAACAATATGTGGTAGTCTGTTCTACAGTTTCTGAAAACCCTTGCCAAGGTCAAATAGAAAATAGGCCCTTGTAACCCAGAGTTTCTAAAAAGCACACTTGACCACCAATAGGAAAAAAGAAAGTCAGAGATCGCCCTGCCTCTGGAAAGCCTGAGCGTGGGGTCAGCAGAGGCTAAGGGAATGGACTGCAAAGGAGGTGCAGAGGCCAGCATCCTGGGGAGTGTGCTCTGGGGCTTGAACTTGGCGAACTGAGGGTCTCTGTCATGCACGAGACCATCAAAAGCAGGACGTACAAAGGAGCATTTGTGCTGTGCCCTGAGAATAAACTCGAATGAGGTTATTCACAAGGAATGATTGTCATCAAGGTCTCGTCATTGAAGTTTTTCCCTTTCTTGGTGCCTAGGATGGAATGGATACCCCTGGAGATGGTGTACTTCTCAGAGACAAAGGGCATCACTGAACACCAAGGAGGCACGTTGGGAGGAATGAGCGGGATGGCAAAGAAGGACCGTGCAGAAAGAATTAGGGTCAAAATTTATGCTTGCTGGAGGTAGGGAGACAAAGCTCATAGGTTATGGGAAACAATGTTTTATCATCCTAAAAAGATAATTTTAAACATTCTAACATTTACTGAGCAGCTCCTGGGCGGCAGGCACAAGGCTGGGCCACCGGGCATGATGGTACATTCTCTAGAGGGGTGAAGAGCTTATTGAAGGAGATGGGTGCGAGTGATCCACCTTCCAGAACAGCGCGGAAGGTGCTAAGAGAGGCAGGGAGCTGATGCTAAAGGGGCGGGGACACTCACTGTGCCAAGGGAGAAAGAGGAACTCGGAAGAACAGCACAGAGACATTATGGTGCTTCTGAGGATTTGCCCTCGTGCTACATGGAGTGGTTGGTTGGCATTTGAAGACTGAATATTTGTGGATGAAAATATTCTCCGCTGAGTGATCCGAAAGGTCCCTGTCATGAGGCAGTTGTTAGGCCACAAACTTGAATGGCCTGGTACAAGGCCAGAGAGGACTTGCCAGCCACTTAGCTTGTGAATGGACCACGCCCAACACCTGGCACTCATGTCCTGGCACAACTTAGCCCTTCTCTTCTCCTTGACATCTGTGTAGTAATTCTATTGTGACTTTTTTTTTTTTTCCTTTGCAGAGCCAGGGAAATATGGAGTTAATATATGGAGTTAATAAGGTACAGAGCTAATGAAGTAAGGAGTTTATTTTAATGGCAAAATTTATTTAAGTCGCTTTAGAAATTATGGTCCCATATTTATAGAACCATTAAGAGTCTAAAAGGATCCCTTACATTTTTCACACGTTGCTGCTTTTTGTAGTGGAAATGATAAGTCATGGTGACATTCATGATTTTGGAGACTCGTGAAGGTCATGGATGAACTCTTTGAGAATGTCAGGGGTCCAGGTCTGTGAATAATGAGTTGTATTTTACTGGCACTCTGCTGGATATCACGAGGCCTCATTTGTAGTTTGGAAAGAAGGTATACTCTCCTTTACATGCCTTCCCTAGACTTTGGAGAAGGGTACCACTGCTCTTCCCTGTTTATGAAGGTTTAGCTTGTGCTACCAGAAGATGGTATTATCCACAAAACTGCAGCCTGACAAGTAACTCAAGCCAACAAAGATTAACTAAATTCCCCCAGTTGAGTGCTTTTCTCTTGGTCTATTTCCTGGAACCTAATAACCATGGAAACTCAAACTCTGGCCCCTTCCCCAAAATACCCTCCAAGTACCTCAAACTTAGCATGACGATATACAACCTCAGTCTGCTTTCAATTCTGTCTTCTTGGTCTGACTATTAGGATCTAATGTATTTATTGCTGAAGCCAGGAAATTCGGAGTTGGCCAGACTCTCTCTCCAACATCTAATCAGTTACCAAGTAAATCGATTTTACCTCTTAAATGACTCTCAAATGCAGCCAGGCCTCTTCTGGCCCCATGGCACGGCCCTAGCTCAGGGCCAAATCATCTGTCATCACAATACCCTGACACCCTGCCTCTAAACTGTCCTTGCCCTATCCTCCAAAAGGATAGAGTAATTTTTCTCAAAATGCAAATTTTGCACTCAGTGGCTTCCACTTAAGATCAAGATAGGGTCCTGTCAATAAGCAGTTCCTGGCCAGTGACTCAGATGCCCATGGTCTGCACATAACCCTGAAAAACGCTTTGCCTGGGAGCTGTTTATCTCCCTGAACATGCTGGGTTCTTTCATACCTCAACGCATTTTGGATTTGCCCAAGTCTTGCCCTACGCTGCCTGAAAACTCCCCCTCTCGGAGAGCTCGATCACTATCTTCAGGATCCGATTCAAATGCCACTACTCCAACAGAGCCTCCTGTACATCTCTCAGTGGCCATCCTATCTGGGCTCCCCCCGGCACAGGACACACGCCACTATTAAAAGCACGTGTCACAGTTCGCACTAACAACTTGCTAGCAGGTTTATCTTCGGTGATCCATGGGCTCCCGCTCATCTTTGAATCCTAGCACTTAGCACAATGCTTGGCTCCTGCCAGGAAGTCCGTCAGTGTTTCCTGAATGAAAGGACCAGTGGTTGAGATCCGTAGCTACGTGGGAAAATGACAGAAGCACGTCACCAAAGGGCAAAAACCGCTCTTTTGGTAACCATCAAGTGAATCAAGGCGCCAGAAAAGTTAAAACAAGGATGAAGAATGCTTTTGGATCTCAACTGACTTTTACTCATCACATCTGTCCTAGCTAATAAAGACCATCATCCCAGGTGAGTGTTTCACACTTGGGCACCGGATCCTGCCAATGTTCAATGGTCACAGAAGAACTAGGTAAAGGGAAGCTATTGGCTTTTAAATGTAAAAAAAAAAAGATGCCCCGTAAGAGCAACAGCATTTGCTAACTATTGTTTTCCGTTTGGCACACGAGACCACAATGTCAGATGCACGACTTGGGTCCGACTGCACACGGTGTCCAATATCCGTGGCGGGGGTTTCCACAGGACAATTAGGGTGAGGCTGTTCTTTGTTTACGTCTTCATTCATTCACAGACAACAGTCAGGTCAGCCCGTTCGTGCTGGGCTCTGGAGAAGCAAAGACAAGAACGGGCCCCTGAGATTCCAGGCTTTCCATCAGGTGGATGGCTTAGTACACACCGGTGTCCCGGGCTTGTATCATTAAGCAGTTACTATTTAAATCCAGCCTGGTTCCAAAACCGTTCCCAAGTTCCCCTCCTACTTAGCAGGTCACAGGTTACCTTGGGTAACCTCGGGAAGGCCGCTAAGCACTCTAATCCAGCTAGATGGTCGTGCTAGGCACAACCTGTCTCTAGGATGCAGCTACATTCAAAACGCGGTGTTTAGTTAGGGTAAGCCCACCACTGCTCTAATTCCCCAGTGTGTGGGATTTTGTTGAAAGAGCATTTTCTAGGAAGGAAAAGATTTGGACGAAGGCAGGCGATGAGTAAAAAGCTCAGCTCGCGCTACAACCGAAAACTCCTGGCATTTTGGTGACGTGCTGTTGGGGCACGGAAGGTTTCTCTGGGCGCCCTCCCTACACAGGGTGGTGGAAAGAAAAGCTTCCAGAGCAAACCCAGTCGGGCAAAGCCGTAGTAAATCCACCGCCTTTCGAGCCACTCCGGGAGGCCTCCTCAAGGTAGGGTCCTCGGGGAGCTCCAGCCCAACTCCGATCTAACAGACCGCGTTACAAATACCCCACCAGCCCGGGATACAGCTGCTCCCCTGCCCCTCGGCTGCCCCAGACCGTCACCGCCGGATTCCCAGCAGGCTCGGGAGCGCGGCGCCCTCCTCGGCCCCACCCGGGCCCGGCCCGACCCCCAGCCCCCACGCCCACCCGCGCGCCACCTCCCGCAGCCCCGCCCCGCGCCGGCCCCACGTGCAGGGCCCCACCCCGGCGCCCGCGGCCCTTTAAACACCCCCCACCCTACACATCACCGCCGCCCCCCCGCCCCCCCCGCCACCCGGACGGCAGCCGGAGAGGGACAAAACTCATGGCGTACAGCCAGTCTCCTCCGCGGATCACGTCCCGGGCCGCCCCGCGCGAGGCGCCCTCCACCCGCGGTCGCAGCCCCCTGGCGCCCCCCAGCCCCCAGCGGCCGGGCAGGGGAGTGCGGGGCGGGGCCGGCGGCCGCGCGGGTCTCCGCTGCCGCCGCCGCCGCCGCCGCCGCCTCCGCCTGCCGCTCGGGCCGCCCGCTCGCCCGCCGCTGGGTGCGCTGCACGCGGGGGGCAGCCGCGGTGCAGAGGTTCATGCAGCGGCGGCGGCGGCGGCGGCTGCTGCTGCTGCTGCTGCTGCTGCCGCCGCGGAGGCAGACAGACCGGGCGCTGCCGCCGCCGCCGCCGCCGCCGCCGCCGCCGCCGCCCTCCCCCGGCTCCATGCCGCCGCCGCCGCCGCCGCCTCCTCCTCCTCTCCGGCGAGGGGCGGGGGGCTCCGGCCCCGGGTGGGCACCGCTCGGCGCAGCGCCGCTCCCCCCCCTGCCCTCGGCGGGGGCGCCCGCCGCCTCCTAGGAGCGCACGCTCCGCGCGCCCTGCCGGAGAGAGGGGGCGGGCGTGGGCGGGGGCCGGCGGGCGGGCGTCGGGGCGGCGGGGACCCCGCGCGGCGGCCGGAGGAGGGGGCTTCCCCGGAGGATGCCCGGCGGCGGCTCCCCGCTCCCAGGCGCGAGCTGAGCCGGACCGGGAGCGGGCGGCGCGTCGCCATGCCGGCGTGACGGGCGCCCCCGGCTGCCCGCGCGGGCCCCCGCGCTGCCCCACGCCGCGCCGCGCCGGCGCCGGGCGGCAGGATGGGCTGTATCCAAAGCATCACCTGCAAGGCGCGGATCCGGCGCGAGAACATCGTGGTGTACGATGTGTGCGCCACCATCGACCAGTGCCCCACGCGCATCGAGGAGACCTCGCCCATCGTCCTGCGCTACAAGACCCCCTACTTCAAAGCCTCGGCCCGCGTGGTCATGCCCCCCATCCCCCGCCACGAGACCTGGGTGGTGGGCTGGATCCAGGCGTGCAACCAGATGGAGTTCTTCAACACCTACAGCGACCTGGGCATGTAAGCGACCGGCGGCGCGGTGCCGGAGCCGGGTCCCTGGCCCCGTCTCTCCTCCCCACCCCGACCCTCCCGCTCAGCTCCTTCTTAGCGCTCTCCCCATCCTCTTTCTAAACCTTCCTCCCGCCTCCTCTTCCACCTCCCTCCTCCCTGCGCTTTTGTTTCAGTGACAGGGCGGGTGTAGGGAGGCTCCTCGCGAAGGCATTTTCTGGTGGTTTGCTTCTGACTCTCCGTGAACGCGAGGAGGACGGTGCGGGGCGGCGAGAACACGACGAGGAGGGTTCGAGAGACGGGCGTCGGGGTGGCTGGCGAGTGCCCTGGGAGTTTCGGGGCGCCGTCTGGGCTTGGTGGGCGCTTCCCGGGAAGAGTTTGGGGGGACCTGTGGAGAGAGGAGCGGAGTGGAGTGCCGGGGGCGCACGGGCTGTGCCGCGCGTCCTTTGGAAAAGCCCGAGCGGGCTTGGAGGAGAAGGTCCCGGGCGTCCGAGCGGGACTCGCTGGTTCTGCCCTTGGTTCCCTCGACCGTTGGCTTTGAAACCTTGCGCCCCAGGCCGGGGAGCCTGCCGGCGTTAACATTCGGAGCCTCAGACCCGGCCGAGCCGCCTCTCCTGCTCGGCGCCCTCTGGACGAGGTGTGCGGCGGTGAGGAGCACCTTGTGCGAGCAGCCTGGGGCTGGCGTGGCGCGGTGTTTTCCTTGTGCTCCTGCGAAGCGCAGGTCCCTTGGCTGTCCAGGGTCCTTACTTACTCCACTCACTAACTGCGGCGCTGGAAGGGATTCCCCGGCGCCCACCGGCGAATCCTGCCGGCGAGCTGGGAGCTCTCCAACTTCCTTCAGCAGCGCCGCTCGGTGCGCGCGGGGCTGGGCGGCTGCGGGGAGACCCAGCGCCGCGGCGACGCCGCGGCCGCGGCCAGGAGCCCACAGCCTGCCCCAGCAGCGCAGGCTGCGGGCCCTCGCGTCCAAGACTTTTTAGTTACTCGGTTTTCTCAACCTCCCTGCCAGCTCCCTTGCAGGAGCAGAGTCTGAGCAGTGGGCGGCTGCAGCGGCTAACGGTTTGGGGGCCTGCCTTCTACCTGTGTTGCGGTGTTGGTCCAGAGCACCCTACCTGCAGGCTGTGGAGAAACCCTTTCCTGGAAATTCGGCCTCGTGCCATTTATCACCCGAAGACTCTAGAACTTCCAGGGTCCATCTCCTGAATGTTGATATGGGGCGAGCGTGTTTCTATTTCGAAAGGTCAAACTATCCTTTCAGTGGCAGTTGGCAGGCTTTTTCTTGCATTCCGAGAGCATGTAAATTAACACTAGTCGTGGGTGCTAAAAGAAATTTTGACAGGTCGTTTTGTTCCCCTCACCTTCGCCTCAAAGAGTTTGAACTTTTTCCTTTAAGCACGGGATCTCATTGCTGGAGAGAGCTCATTCCTAGTGATGATGGGTGAGAGCCTAGTTTCTTCCTGTAATGCCTCTGCTCAGTGTGTGTTCTTATCTTTCTGGAAGACAGCTGGATGTAAGAAATGGGGGTGGGGGCCATATTATTTTAGGTGGATCGTGCCGTTTAAAACCAGACACAGCCTCAAAAGGATGATTATATCTGAACACACGGGTCTCTTAAAGTGGCTTTTGTAGAAACTGTTGCCAGCAAAGTCAGACAGAGCAAGCCCCAGACCAAGCAGAGGCTTTCCCTTTTGTCTCCCTGGCCCAGCTCTGATGGCAGTGTGCTCCTTGGCGGGGGTCGGGGCAGGGGGCAGTCATTGCAGTCTGGGGCCTCTGTAGAGGAGGCTGGGAGGGACTGAACAGAAACAGCCTCACTTTTCCCCAGACCACACAGCCAAACCTCTCTGTTGCTCATATCTCTCGTGAATCAGTATATCAAAAGCCAACAAACAAATAATTTCTTTCCATAAAAGAAAATATATTCTGCCTCAGGAAGAGCCAAGTTGAGCTATAAACAGACATAGTAGTTGAACTTCCTTGGATCAGTGGGAGGGTGTGCCCACCACGGAACCAACTGTGATGGAGATGAGCTGGGGTTGGGTCTGAGGGACACATATTCCCCGACCTTACCTGACCGAATTCTTGCCTTTGGGGCTTGGGGAAAAGTTTTGCTTTTAAACTGCCACTATCAGTATTTTAAGATTCTTGTGGTCATCTTGCTGCAGGGGAGCAGGAGTGTCCCCAAGAAATCATGAAGCCTGTTATTGTAGATCTGTGCCCAGAGTCTACCTGTCTTCGTGGTCGCAGCAATTGCTGTGTATTTAAGGATACTTTGGAGCCCAGATTTGATTGAATTGATCTCCACAAAATGTTTATGACCTGAAAACTTAGCCAGTGCAGACTTTTTAATGGGACCTCACGTTGCATGAATGTCATCACAGCCTATTAGTTACCTGCTTTAGCCAGTGTCTTGAGTTGGGGGCGGGGGGGAGTGGAGAACACCGCAGGCTGAATTTTCACCCTGTGCAATGCTGTTGTTCCATGAAGCATGATATGATCAGAGGGTTTAGCTTAGAAAGCTGCCTTTTCGGCATTATAAAAGGGACTGCCAGAGGAAATCCACAATTGAAAATGGCAAGAAACTTCTAGTGACAGGCTTAAAAAGCAAACATGGGCTTTTGTGGTTTAGGGTTTCAACATTTCCAGGAAGGAGTCGGTTTCTGAAGGAGCATTTGAAATCGTTGATGATACTGATGGCCAGAGCATCGTTTGAACTTGAACTCATGTAACTTGGAACGTCCTCCCAGGACCACACAGAACCCAGGCTGGGGAATACTTATGTCCCCTATTTATGTCTCCTGGGCCCTGGTGAATGCTGCCGATGCAGCCCTGGGGAGACAGCTGCAAGCCTTCCTCTTTTGGGGATGAAAGGCCTCTGGCTTTTCTCAATCGTCCCATCAGTAAACAAATATTTACCAAGCGCCTCCCAGGTAAGGGCGCCAGCAAAGAAAGCAGAGGACCAGCAGGCAACTTCACTGTTCCTCAGTAGGAGGGAGTGTTCCCCAGGGTGTCGGAGAAATGCTGGAGACGGGGTTGGGAAAGCAGGCAGCGTGTTCTGGAGGCAGCGTGTTCTGGAGCTGGATGTGAGGAATGGATCAGGCTCACCTGGGGGGGTGGGGGGGCTAATTCTTAAGGGGGACGAACAGCAAATACATGGAGTCAGGAAAAAAGAAGTTGTTCTAAGGGGACATAAGTAGGCTGGGGGAAGGGGAGCTGTCAGGTAGGAGAGCAGTGGGAGACGAGGTCCGAAAGCAGGCTGGGGTCTGTCCGGGAAGGCCTAGAACAGCGTGACCCGGAAGAGAAGGTTGAGGTCAGGTCATAGGAGCCAAGACAGAGTGTCGGGAGGCTCTTCCCACCTCCTTCAGACCATGTGGGAGCTTTTCGAGAGGGACACAAAAATCTTTGTGATGGAACAGCTTTGAATGCTAGAGCGCGACACCCAAGAGGTTTCCTGAGTGAGGTTTGAACAAAGAATGGGGTTCATGTGTCAAGGACGGACGAGGTGAAGCCGGAGCGCGGGGCGAGAGCCAGCAGCAGCCCTCCCCACTCTCTCGGAGCCCCATGGGAGGCATCTTCCGAGCTGTAAGGGAGCTCTGGTCAGCCCGGGTGAAACTTTTTTAGGAGATCGTAGCTCACTCCTGCCTGTCTCTCTAGTCTACTCTTTCTTCAGAGCCAACGTTAATGAGAATCTGACTCCACTAACCCACCTTGGTCGTCTGTTCATTTCGACCCAAGCTGGTTTCTATCCATCGCAGAATCGTTCTTGCTCAGTTTGTGACATCCGTGTGACCAATCCAGGAGACATCGTTGAGAAACACTTGCTTTTTCAGCAATGACAGCTTCCTCCATCTTGAATCACCCCCATCTTTTAGCTTTATGCCATTTTTCTAGCTGTTTCTCTGTCTTACCTCAAAGTACCGTTCATCAGGACGTTACTCATCTGATCCTCTCCCTGGTAATTTTATCCATCCCAACGGCAGCCTCTGTGTGATATGCAGTCACCTGTGGTACAGGTGTGTGTGTCTATGTAGTTTCCACTCGGCCGTCTCAAAGACATCTCAAATTGAATGGCTCCAAACTGGAACTCTTTTTTTTTTTTTAATGTTTATTTCTTTTGAGAGAGGGAGACAGAGAATCTCAAGCAGGCTCCACACTCAGCACAGAGCCCAACGTGGGTCTCGGTCCCACAATGGCGAGATCACGACCTGAGCCAGTGTCTAGAGTTGGGCGCTCAACCAGCTAAGCCACCCAGGCACCCCCAAACCAGGCCTCTTGATTGCCACTATAGCTCCCTCCTCCCCAAATCTGCACCTCCACAGTCTTTCCCCCATCATGGTAAAGACCAGCCCCTGAGCTGCTCAGGCTGAAACATCTGTGTGTCACCCTAGATATCCTCCCACATGTCCAGTCTATCATCAAACCCTGCTGGCCCCATCTCCGAGATAGCTCTGTAATCCGGCCACCTATCTGCATCCACGCATACCCTCATAGGACAGGTCGCTGTCAACGATCATCTGCCCCAACAGAGGATTTCTAGACAAACTTGCCACCTCCATTCTTGCCCCCACCCCCCACCTCCAGTCTCTTCCCCACCCAGGAGCCAAGTGATACTTTTGAAACGTAAGTGTTACCGCTTTCCTGCTTAAACTTTTTTACTGATAAATTCATTGCAGTCAGAATACAGTTTGAATTTGTATCCAAATTCAAGGGACAGCCTCTTCCCTGGTCTCTGAATGCCTGTCCTCAAGCCGCGTTGGCCTGTTTCCATTTCTTCAAAAAACCCAGCTTCACCCCAATTCAGAACTTTGCCTGTGCCGCTCTGTGTCTGACGTCCTCTGCTTGCTCACCCTTCTCTAGAAGATTCCTACTTCTCAGTCACGTCTAAGCTGGTACCTCCTCAGAAGCCACTCTGATTTCACAGTTTAAATTCAGGTTCTTCTGGTCTCTTTGAGACACTATTCTTTTACTTGTTACAGTTAGCGAGAATGTAATTGTATACTTATCTAACACCTGACCCTTCTGCCCCATGAAAGCAGATACTGTATCCATTCTCTTCCGGTGAAGAGTGCACAGCTCCTAGCAGATACTCCATAAACATTTGAAAAAAATAAATGAGCCATTTTTTTCTGACCTCAGTGAGGCTATGTCACCTTCAACAAATCCTGTCTCTCTTCAAAGTCAGCTGTTCATAGTAAACCCAAGGCTAACCCTACCAAGCTCTTGAACTCTAGACATACGCACCGTCACTTAGCACGGACACGGTTTAATGCCACTTTGCTTTTGTGTCATTTCGTCCTGCCTTTGCCCCAGCAGATCCACTGCGTCTCAGAGCAGGGCTTCTGTCTGTCGCTTCCTCTGTCTCTGTGCAGTAATCTGTGCACCACGAGTCACGCTCAGCAAACGCGGAAGCCTCGCTTTCCTGTCACCTGTGATAAAGTGGCATCCAGGGCCTGCCCGAGGAGAGGTAACATAGAGACCTTGTCATAGCATGTCACCTGCATCGCTGACTCGTGGCCTGACTCTCAGGACCTGGGTGCTTTAGCATTTAGCGTCATTTCCCCCAAAGCTAGCACGCCCCTTCTTGTTCACAGCTGCGTGCTGCCTGCGTGTGCAGTATGGCTTTGTGGGTGGCTCTCACTGGTCGTAGAGGTGCCTCCTTTGGGCATCTGATAAGTCCCCAGGCCATTGCACCAACAACCATCCCCCATTCCTGTTTCATCACTGGATGGGGGTTGGGGGGGCATGATCTGGAAGTAGCTGGAGCTTCTCCCCACCGGAAATGTTGGGGACTCCCAGTCTAGAGCATCAGATGGGAAACAGGATGCACTTCCCTTCTTAGAGTCCTGAGTGCCCTTAGAGGGGGCGGTGGCCTAACCCTTTGCCTCTAATCTTCCCCATCTGGGAGAAAGGGAGCTGCAGCAGATTAGCAGGCCTTATCAGGAAGCACTAAGCTCACTGGAGATAAAGCACAACCCCGGGGCTGGAGGGAGTGGGAGGAACCAGAGGAGATTTCAGGAAGAGGGTTCGAAAGGGAGTTAAAAACGTGGCTGGTGGAACCCAGGATGCTAAAATACAACCGGGCACTGGGTGGACGGGACGGCAGGGTGTCAGTGACCTTGCACGGGGCAGCAGAGGCAGATGCTGTCTTTGGGGCCCGGTCTGCAGACGCTTCATGTTCCAGGTTAAGAGAGAAGGGGCGTCTGGGTGGCTCAGTCGGTGAAGCACCCGTCTCTTGGTTTCAGCTCAGGTCATGATCTCACAGTTCGTGAGTTCGAGCCCCACATTGGGGTCCTCTCTACCCCTCCCGCACTCACTCACTCTCTCTCTCTCTCAAAATAAATAAGTAAACTTTAAAAAAGAGAGAGAGAGAAAGAAAGAGAGAAGGCTGGCCGCTGCTGCGGCCTAGGGCCTCGCTTCTCCCCCAGCGCTCCTTGAGGAGAGGCACAGTGTTGCCAAAGGCCCCAAGTAGGTGATTCTGTAGCTCCCTTCTTGTTCAGCCACTTGGGTCACAGATAACAGAGGGCTGCCCTTTCTGATGTGTTCACGCTGAACAGGTCGCAGGAAGTGGCCGCGATTCATAAATGGCTATCATGAGAAAAGAAATGATGTCAAGTTCGCCGTAACAGAGCATTCTGGTGAGCACTCCCAGAGAGGCAGGGCCCGTGGAGGGCCGGGGTCCCTGGCAGGGGTCAGGGCCTGCACGGCAACCACAGAGAAGTGCCCACACCGACAGTCCTGCACAAGCTGCCCGTCTTTCTCGCCGGCCCTCCCCTGTCACTGAGGCGCCCTGGAGGTTTTGCCGAGGGTTGTAGACGGAGGGGCCGGTGTGTTGAGGTGGGAGAACCATTCCCATCAGGGAAAGCCTCCTGAGTCTGGGAGATGCTGCTACCGAAGGGCCACGGGGGGGAGGGCCACAAGGGGAGGGCCACGAAGGCAGGGGACAAGATGACACGGAAGGTCTCTGCGCCGAGTGCTTTCCACACACGGCCTCCGGGAATCTCAGCAGCCAGGGGGGTGCTTCTGTGGCCGGGAGGGTCAGTAGCGGGCCCAGGGCCTCAGGGGCAAGCGGCCCTGCCAGGAGGCCTGGCTGGGGCTGCCATCAGCCCATCACTGTGTCTGGTCCACGGCCTTAACTCCTAGGAAGGAGGCGCTCTGAACTCGCTCTGTGGAATATTGCTGTCCCCCGACGGTTCGCTGGTCCTTTCCGAAGCGGACCTAGTTGTAGTGTCTGCTCAGATCTGTCTTATTTCCTCACTCCTCGGGAAACGGAGAAAGTTGCCCTGAGGTCACGGATGTGGGTGCCTCAGAGCTCCCGCTGAGGGCAGACGTTAGCAGGATCTTTGGGGCGAGGGGTGCAGAGAAGGCAGGGAACCAGCTCTGTCCTCGCCCAGTATCTCGTTCCCTGGGAACAAGGGGACGCCTCCTTGCCTCACAGGGACCCCACGCCGGCCAGTCTGGGCTGCAGGTTTTAGGCCCGTGGCTCCTCCAGGAGCTTCCTTGAGGGTCCCGTGTCAGCCCTCATGGGCAGCATGACAGTCACCCAGACCCCTCAGTTAGCTGGACTTCAGAGTCTGTTTGTCCCTCAGCCCTCAGACTCTCCAGACAGTTGCTGTCTGGGTGGACGATCAAGAACCGAAGGCAGATCACTTGTGGTGGTGGAAGGACCCTGGGCTTGTGCGTCGGCTCAGCGGACATACTCCTTGAACTGTCACTCCTTTCCCAGCCCATGCTGTTCCAGCTCAGGAAGGAGCTGTGGACTTTCCAGCCCCGGGTGGGCAGATGAGGACCGATACCTGAAGTGATTTGCACCCAGATGACGGCTGATGTGTCCGCTGTCGTTCATGTACTTGGTTCTTTCCATACAGACAGATCCTGTCTCTATACAGAGGAGACTTCACACAGGCACCCTGACAATGATCACAGACACGTTGAGGACAACCGTTATTCCCATTCTAGATGAGTAAGCAGAGGCCCGAAGAAAGAGACTACGAAGTGTGCTCAAGGTCACCCTGGCAGGCACTGGTTGGGTCAGGCCTGGTGCCCAGGCCTCCCAACTCCTGCCCTAGAGCCTTTGTGTGCCAAGTGCACAGTCAGCCAGCCCTGGACAGGAGCCGGGGACAAGAGAGGTCATCCTGAGAGCCGCGCACACTGAGCACCCCTGGGTCAGTCAGCATTTGTGGCCTGTGAAGACCAGAGAGGGGCAGAGAGGAACATCGAAATGCATTCAGCAAAAGCAAAGAGAAATTTTCGGGCTGTCAGATTAAACTGGAATAAATAAGACCTTGGCGTCTGATGGCACCCCAGCGGGGTCTCTGTGACAGGCCTGCCTCAGAAAGCCTCCGGCTGGCCTCCTCTCTTGGGGCCTGACCTTTCCAAGCTGGCTTTGGGCCCGCATCAGGCCCGGGCGCTCCGAGGCTGTCAGAGGTCTGGCTAATGGGAAGCGATAAACCGGTCAGCATCCTCGCTCAGCAGGCCCTGCGGCATCTTGAAGAGGCAGGCGGGCTGAGGAGATCGGGGCTTCTGGGCATGAGGGGTGGCCTCGACAGGCTTTGGCAAATTGGAAACGGCCAGAAACGGGCCAATGAGATGTTGCTTTGCTCTAGAAATGGGAGTAGGGGGCCGGCGTCAGGGGCTGGGGTATGTGGGGACTGAAAGGCATGAAGGGGACTTAGATGGGCTGGTTGTGGGCGAGCAGGGTGCCACCCTCTTGTCCTCCTACTGAGAGCCCCCCGCTGAGCCTCCAACCCCAGGGGGTGGCCTCCACCTACGGCTGACTCAATCCAAGACCAAAGTTTTCTTTTTTTCCAGTGACTCAAATAATGGAGAATCTGTTTCAAACCTTCCTGAATAAGCTTCCCAATTTTTAAGAAAGATAAGAAATTTGTGGGGCGCCTAGATGGCTCAGTCAGTCAAGCGTCCGACCTCGGCTCAGGTCACGACCTCGCGGTTCGTGGGTTCGAGCCCTGCGTCGGGCTCTGTGCTGACAGCTCGGAGCCTGGAGCCTGCTTCGGATTCTGTGTCTCCTCCTCTCTCTGCCCCTCCCCTGCTCACGCTCTGCCTCTAAATAAATAAACGGACAAACATTAAAAATAAATTTGTGCCATAAAACTAAACCCACACTCCCAAGATTTCTTCGTGGCCTTTGATGCTGGGGAGGCTGTCTTATGCTGGGCCACACGTGCACTTCAAGGAAGGGGTGGGTATTGGCCTATTCTGTTGTCTGTCTGCCCTTGAGGCCATAAGCAGCTTACTCAATGATAGTGAGCCATTTGTTGAACATGCGTCTAGTGCTAAATGCCTCGTGTGCCCGTCTGCGAAGCAGGGCCGTTCCTTTCCCCATAGTAGAGGTGAAGAAACTGAGGCCCGAAGGGGTTGAGTAACTCGCCTGCCACTGCCCAGCTAATCAGAGACAGAGCCAGGATTGGAAGCCAGATTTCCAGAGACTCTGTGATGTTACAAGCCTCATTAAGGGTTGAGTGAATGAATGAACAAACGAGGAAATACAGGGTGTTCAGGAGATGGCCTGAGTGCTTGCTTTTGTCCTTACTGAGCAGACCCGGGGAACAAAGGGTTTAATCAAATTGGAAATCACCGGCCTCGTCGCCTCCCAGCTGGTTTGCTCAGCTGGTCGTGACATGACGTTAATGAGACCGGGGTCTTGGGGTCGGACCCAGGGGACCCTCTTGGCACCCGAGTCAGTGTTCTTTACCCTTCCGGCTACCAGTCACAGCAGAATCTGAAGAGAAACACCCAGAAAAAGGCAGGTAGTGGGTCAGCAGAATCATCTGTGAGTCACGGAGTGTTAGGGCAGCATGGGAGCTCATCTTGCCCACCTGCTCATCTTACAGACAGGGACACCAAAGCCCAGAGAGGGGCTGTGACACAGCCAGTGAGTGGCACCACCAGGCCTCAGACCCACGTCCTTCCAACTCCCCGCAGCCCTAGTCTGTAAAGTAGTAATTGGGTCACCACGTCTGATTTTTTCATCCCTGCCCCCACCACCCTGCACGCCGTTTGCTGAAGGTCCAGGTTTCTGGACAGAGATGGCCACCCGCCCAAGAGAGGAAGCCACACAGAGGACAGGAAGAACCCGGCCCTCGGCAGCACAGGGGGGAGCTCGGATCAGCCCAAGGGATGTCTACACAGCTGCCAGGAACAGAGAGACCAGCCTATTCCCAGTGTCCACAGACAGTGATTAGCAAGCAAGAAAGGAGAGGGTCTCCCCAGAGAGGCGCATCACAGATGGCAGGAAATGGGAGGGTTTGGCAGCCCATGGCGGGGGGGGGGGGGGGGGGGGGGGGGGGAGGGATGTATGGAGAAATTGGGATTCTGCCTGGGTGCCCAGCAGCCCAGAATCCCTCTCCCCCACCTCGTACTCCCCTCCCACCCAGGTGCTGATGCTGTACGTGGGCCCCCTGGCTCGCTGCCCACACACAGGCAGGGTGGCTTCAGGGCCCCTGGCAGCTCCAGAAGAGACAAGATCCAAGTGGTGTCAAAGATGACAGATTGTGAGGGGCCGGGGGCCCTCCCCTGATAGCAGGGCTCAGCTGGGAGGCCCCCGTGGAGCAGAACAGATGGGGAGAGTCTGAGAGGGATATCCTAGCAGCCTGGAGACTCTGTTTCTGTTGTGGCTTTTAGTTGGGTTTCTCTCCATTTTTGGGGGGGGGGAGGGGGGTCTTATTTTTTGTTAACTTGAGGCACTTTAGCAGGGGGCATGATCGAAGTGGGCTGTCTGCTCAGTGTAAAGAAGGGGGGGGGACGGGAACAGAAACGAGCCGGTCAGGGCCAACGCACCGTTTGCCCATTGTGGGATTTAAGGAGGGTCTAGAGGAAGGACTGCAGAGGGGGCCATGTGTGCCTCTCAGCAGCCTGTCACTTCTGCCCGTCTGCTGACTCCAAAACTGTGTCTTTGTACCACTCCAGGCTGCCCGTCAGTCGTGATGACTAGAAAGAGCAATGTCACGTGGTCTGTCCCCCTCTTACACGGTCCTGTTCCAGCCTGGGCCTCCCTCTCAAAACTTGGCACTAGAACCTACCTCTGGACCTCCCTGGAGGAGGACACCCCTTCAGATCTCCTGGCCTAGTTGGGCCCCTCGGCAGTGTCCCCTTGGCCTGCGGGGCCTTTTCTTTTTTATAAATTTTTTTTTCAACGTTTTTATTTTATTTTTGGGACAGAGAGAGACAGAGCATGAACGGGGGAGGGGCAGAGAGAGAGGGAGACACAGAATCGGAAACAGGCTCCGGGCTCCGAGCCATCAGCCCAGAGCCCGACGCGGGGCTCGAACTCACGGACCGCGAGATCGTGACCTGGCTGAAGTCGGACGCTTTAACCGACTGTGCCACCCAGGCGCCTCTGCGCGGGGCCTTTTCAAGTCCCTGTCCATCACGTGCAGCATCTCTTGAGTCCGTGTCGACATTTCCCTGCCTGGTTTCTGGCCCTCTGCTTTATCTCGGGTCAGTCTCTCTTACTCTGCCAAGCTGCTGGGCCTTAGCCAGATGCCTGCCCCAGCCCCGTGTCCTCCTGGGTCCTCCCTGTCGGGCTCCCTCTTTCCATCTGAGGTGGGAGGGAGAAATGCAGAGGGGGTCCTGGCCGGAGGAGCAATGCTGTCCTTTGCCCCAAAAGCCCGTGAGCCACCCTACCCTCCTCATACCCTCTAAACCTGCCCTGGGCTACCATCGTCTCGTGGTGGGGGCGGGGAGGGTTTCAAAAGCCATGGAAAGAGCCTTATTTTTTTTAAGTTTATTTATTTAGTTAGAGAGAGAGCGTGAGCACAGGAGGGGCAGAGACAGAGAATAATCCCATGCAGATCCTGCTCTGTCAGTGCAGAGCCTGATGTGAGGATTGAACTCGTGAACTGTGAGATCATGACCCGAGCCATAATCAAGAATTGGACGCTTAACCGACTGAGCCACCCAGGTGCCCCCATGGAACGTTCTTTATAAGGAAAATTGTTTGGGACTGAAAGGGGCAACCAAACTAGAGTTCTGGAAGACTGGCAAGGCAGCTGAAACTCAGACAAGACCAGAGGACTGGGGACATCCCCAGAGTGGGTGGGGCTGGGAGGGGGCCGGTCCACTCACAGAAGTCTGTACCAGAGGGATGGGGTATGAAAGAAGTTTGAGAACATGGTTCACTGCCCTTGTCCTCTTGGTGGCCATCAGAAAGGCCTGGGTGTCAAGAGCAGACCCTAAGATGTGGGAAAGAGGACAGTTGATGAGGTGTAGATGGGGCCCAGGGAAGCCACAGTCAGCCTGGTTCCTGCCCAGCAAGGCCAGACAAACTCTTGACCTTCTGTGCTGCCCTGCCTGCTGGGTGTGAACTTGGGAGACCCGGGCAGGGCTGGTGCTGATCTCACTCCCGCCCCAAAGCCAAGAACAGCTACCCGTGGTCTTCTTTGCTGAAAAGCCCCTAGGGTAACAGTCTCTGGTCAGGTAGCTGAGCTGAGTGGCCCCAACTAAGGGATGCCAGAGACAGAAGGGAGGGTTGGGGCCGGGAACCCCGAGGTGGCCCCTCTGCGGCCAAGATGGCGTCCTCCTGCTCCGGCCACTGTCTCATCTTCTCTCAGGTGTCTCTGAGAGAGGTCACCTTTTCCGAGCCCAAGTCCCACAGGGAATCTCACCACCTGGGTGTACCTGTGGGGTCCCTTAATCACTATTGAAAAGACTTTTCAGAAGTGGAATTATTGCATAATTAGACAAAAGGTTGGACCTGAAGGTTGCCTGAAAGGGGTCACTGTGCAGATTTGGAGCCAAAAGGGCCCCTTTCTCCTGCAGGAACTCCCAGGCCCTTGGCGTAGCATGGAAGGGGGGAGAGGTGGCTCTGTCTACCTGGTAAGGTTTTCACGGAAACTTTATCTGTCAGCCTTTAACCTCCAGATCTGTGCATACTTTTCCATTAAGCAGCCAATTCTCTTTTAGCCACATGGCTGAAGGGTGGCGTGCATCCAGGACTTGAAGTCGGGGCACCTGGGCGCAGCAGCCCCCGCTGGGGGTTGTTTGTGAACACTTGGAGCTTCAGATGGTTTTTTCTCTACTCACATGGCGCCACAGTCTCTGCGGCTTGTGTCGGTGACGACAGACTCAGGATGGAGGAGTCCTAGGCCAGGTACCCCCACAACTGGACGAACAGCCACCACTGAGCCAAGAAGAGTAGAGATGCTTCTGGGTCAGCAGATAGGTGTGTTTAGCTTTGATCCAGGGGAGAAATCCATCCTTACTTGAATGCCGAGAGTGGTTTTTCTAAGATTTACCCTCAGCATCTGGTGCTTCTTGAAATGTCTGGGCAATCAGAATTAGGATCTAGAGTTTCACTGTCGTATTTATGACTTGCCACAAAAAAGGAAAAACATTTCGGAATGGGTTTTCATGCTATTCCAAAAGAGCAAAGACGTTGAAAAAAATGTTCCATTAGAAACCTCTCTGGTTAAATGGAAGTAGAGTAGCTAGAGAGACAGAAGCGGGTAGATGGTGAGGCTGCCTTCACGGGGACGGGTCAAGGGCTAAGTATATCCAGAGTCCAAGAACACAGACTATTTACAGGCTAGCATCAAACTCTTGAGCTGTTATGGCTCTCCCTCCAATCATTTCCAGTCTCCAGGATTCAATTTCTTCTGTGATGCCTCCCCTGTCAGTCAACATTTTGATCCGTGCATGCATGACCCAGGACAGAACTGGGATGGAGCTCCCTGGCCTGTAGCTCCTTGGTGACAATCAACTTCCGTACAAACTCAGAACGTTGGTTCTGGGTCCCTCCATCCAACTTCTGGTTAGTCACTATTTATGTCCATACGGCCCAACTTGTTACTTGTGTTGTGCAAACGTTCTGTGTTCTTGCCAAGCTTTATCTGCTTGATCTATTAGTTAGTGAGAAGGTCTGTTGAAATTTCTCTCCATGCCGGGGTGTTCATCACTCTTCCTGCAGGGTTCTCGAGTTTGCCTTATACATTTTGGGGCTGAGCCTGCTTGCTTCTTTGGTTTCGCTTCCTCTTCATTTTTGACCTCTGGGGAACGTGTTTTTGCAAGCTCAACTGTGGATCCCATAAGAGATTTGTAACAGAGGGTCTTCCAAGATATTTATTTCACTACATTATGATTTCCTTACTAGGTTCTTCTGTTCCTTAACTGTAAAGCAAAAGTAAGGCAAGAAGTAAGCTTTTTGTGGCTACCTTTTCTGGTTGGAAGGAACACATTTCAGAGCAAGCTGCTTGTGCAGGCGAGGCCCTTTGGTAAAAAGAACTGAGGTTTCTCAGCAGCCCACCATTGGGGGTGGAGAGAGGATCCAAGGCACTGGGAGGGTCTTGGATTGGGGGGGGGGTCTGGGAAGACCCCTGCCATGCACTGGACACAGCCGACTGAGGCGTGCTGTTGTCTCGGTGACTCCATTTCTCTGCATTGTTGTAAGTGCTCTCTGGTCAACCACTATGGCATTTGTCCCCATCCGGGCACACTTCAGGGCCCCAGCTCTTCCTGGACAAGCCAGGATGTTCTGGAGAGGAGAGCTGCATTCCTAGGAAGCCTCGAGACCCTGCCTGAGCACAGCCACCCTCCATGTCTCTCTGTAGCATCAGAGACTCAGAAGGAGTTGGCTCCAGATTTCCCCGCTCTTCTTCCCTGGGCTGACCCCTGAGGCTCATTTTGCGCTGGCATTTGGCTTTTGGCAGGTGGTGAGCTGGTTTGCCTCCTTCTCTTCCAGATGGCTTTGAGAAGGACCGACAGGAGGAGGAAGGGGGCGGGGAGGCAAAGCTGTCTGCTGTTTGTCAGGCAGAACCAGGGACCCCAGAGAGGGCACACACACACACACACACACACACACACACACACACACGCCCAGCATTGCCCTGGCACTCCTCGGGCTGACTCTTTCCACATGTGGGGATGGGGGTGGGGACGCCCTGCGTCGAGCTACCCTGGGGTGTGCAGATCTCAAGGTAGTCGGAGTCACGTAAAACTCGAATCTGGTGACAAAAGGCGAGGCTGGAGCTTCCGCATTTACAAAAGCGCCTTTCTGTAGTTACTTCTGCTGAAGTTCTGATTCATTCTTTGAGGTGGTGGTGTTGTCCACATGACGCTGGAGAAAACCAAAGCTCGGGAAGCTTAAGCGATTTGGCAGGTTTACACGGTTAGGAAGTGGCCACGCTTGCCATCTGATTCCAGATTGATTGCTCCCTTTAGGTAGCTGATGCCAGAAAAGAGGGACACAATGGAACTTTAGACGCCAAAAAAACCACGGAGCCCCCCAACCCGACGGCTTTACTTTGCAGGTTAAGCAACGACACAGATGTGAAAGGAGGTGAAGGGAACTGTCCAAGGTCATACCAACAGCTAAGCGGCAGACCAGCTGAGATCCCCCCAGGATTGAGTTTATTTTAAAATATGTCTGGGTTTTTTATAACAATTCAGTGAGTTTAATTTTTTTATACAAGCTTATCACTTCTCTGAGAAACACACTCTGTAACGCAGTAACGGTCTGCAGGAATGACCTTGCCTGGACAGGCGCTTTATTGGGGGCACAGGGTCTCTGCTGTCAGCTGGCCTTCCTGGCTCTGAGGGGCAGAATGACTTATCTCCTCCCTCACATCCATGTAGTGCCCGTCAGAGATCTGAGTTCTACTTCACTCAGGTGATTGTCAGGTAAGTCCCTTCCTAACCCATGTAGTCAACAGTGATTCACTGATTCATCACCTGATAGGCACAGGACGATCATGAGATACAAGATGTTTTACAAAAATGTACCTCATTAATATTGGTTTAAATTCCTATTGTCTACGGCCGCCTGGGTGGTTCATTAGGTTGAGCATCCGACTCCTGATTTTGGCTTGGGTCACAGTCCCACGGTTCATGAGATCAAGCCTGGCGTCGGGCTCTGTGCTGACAGCACAACACAGAGCCTGCTTGTGATTCTCTCTGTCTCTCTCTCTCTCTCTCTCTCAAATAAATAAACTTTAGAAAAAGTCTTTTTAAATAAATGAATGGGGGCCCCTGGGTGGCTCAGTCAGTTAAGCGTCTCACTTCAGCTCAGGTCATGGTCTCACTGTTGGTGGGTTCAAGCCCCACGCCGGGCTCTGTGCTGACAGCTCAGAGCCTGGAGCCTGCTTCTGGTTCTGTATCTCCCTCTCTCTCTGCCCCTCCCCCACTTGCACTCTGTCTCTTTCTGTCTCTTGAAAATAAATAAATATTTTTAAAAATTTTTAAATAAATAACTAAATAAATAAATTCATATTCTCTCTATTGCACACATAAGGAAACTGAGGCCCTTCAGAGATCATGTGATTTGCCCAACCTTGCAGTTCTAGAACCAGAATCGAAGAGCAGGTTCAAAGGACTGCTGGGCTCTGCTCCTGATCACCGAGATCAGTGCAGCATTTCTCGTACTGTTGCTTCACCTACAAGAGAAAAGTTAACCTTATGATTCCAAGCAGGGCTGGAGAAGGCTGGGAACAGCAAGTAATGTGAACACCCATTGACAGGACTATTGCACACACTCTTACAAGCTGTAAGTACAGGAGAGGTATTTCAGGATTCTTCTGAGGGCCAACACAACACTCTTTAAGAAAAAAAAAAAAAAAAAGATACAAAGGTTTGTGCTCTTTGTGTTACCAGCTCTTTAGACCCCTCATGGCTTTACTTGCATTCAGGTGAGGTCTCCACGCGGCGGAATTGGGTGGAGCTAGAGATTCCTTGTCGTTGGTGTCCTTGTTGGAGACGGAGTATTAGATTCCCAGGAGATTAGATTAGTGCACCACGGTGGAGGAGGGCATGGGGTTCAGAGCCGCCCACCTCCTGGAACTCACTGTCCTTGACTCCTCTTTGGCTGAAGGCCACATAGCATGGACTTGGAGCCTCCAGATGGAGGCTGTGTACATAGGTCCATACGTAGCTGTTACTAGCTGTGTGACTTCAGACATCTCGGGTACCTCTCTGTGCCTCTGCTTCCCCACCCATAAAAGGCGGTGCCTCCTGCAGAACGTTGTTCGGAAGATTTCATGAGTTGACGTTTGTGAAGTGCCTATGGCAGTGCCTGATATATCGCAGGTGCTCTGTGGTTCTGTTAATTTTTTTTTTTAATGAGCGAACAAATAACTGAATGGACAAGGCTTTATGGAATACCTGGGACATGCCAGGAACTAGGATCGGAAATCTTTCATACCGTGCAGAAACACTGGGTAAAAGCCCTTCCTCCAGCTAAATCAGCCAGCCCGGTATTAAGCACTTGGGTGCTCGGTACTGTGCGGGGTCCACCGTGAACTTTCTAGGGAGGCCCACCCAGAGGCGGCAGAACCTGATAGGCCAGTAGAGACCGCCTAAAGACCACCGTCAGTTGCGTTTTCCCAGGCAGAATTATACCTGTTCCCTAAAGTGTCCTTACGGGTTCAGACCTGCTCATCCTTGGGGCCCTATTCCCAGAGAAGGTCTAGCACGAGCGGGCAGCAGCCATGAAGGACTTCCATCCGGGCGTTGTCATCCCGGCATCGTGCCTGCTTTGAGCCTCCAGAACCACAGCGTTCCAGCAAAAGAGGGCGGCTGTTACCTTCAGCAGCCTCGAGGACTTTTCTGGCCATCCTCACCTCCTGCACGTCCCTGTTCTAGGTGTTAGCACACTCCCCTGCCCCGTGTCCCTTGCTGCACTTACTTGGCTTTCCTTGTTTTCCTTCCTGACCACCACTCCCAGGACAGATTTCTCTCTGCTCCTCTCCTCCTGGATTTGGTGTCTCCTGAACCGCAGACCCAGAGCTCAAAGCTCTGGGATTAGATTATAAGCTCAGGATTTCTAGGAATCCTGATGGCTTTGTGTGTGTGTGTGCTTGGCTGGGGGTGGGACCTGCAAAGAAAGATTACAAGGTCATTATCACAGAGTCATCAACCTAGCCTGAGCACTGATACTGAGGAAGGCAGAGGACCCAGAGCATCCAAGACAAAGCTCAGGATAACGGCAGGTAGTAGAAGGCAAAGTGAAACGCACGCTAATGCTCAGGGGGCTGTTTACCTGCACCGAGAGGTTGACAGAGATGTCCCCTGAGACCCATTCCCCACGATTTGTCCACTTTACCATCCTATTGGTTTTCTGGGTTCTGAATTTGAACACCAGCTTAATGTGCCACCCTCTGACCCTGTAATCAATAAGTTTAATTCAGAGGGATTCAGACACGATCCTAAATAAACATAATGCTTTGTGGTCCCAGATGTCATAAAACCCTGCATGGAGAAGGTAGAAATTGGCCCTTGAGGCCGAAAGCCTTTTCAACAAAATGGCCATGGCAGTAACTCTGAAAGATCAGTCCATTGAACTAAAGGCCCAGCGCATTCCCATGAATTGTCCTCAGGGAAGTTTCTGGACCTCCAGGCCATGTTAATAATAACCATTCTTCATCTTGGTAATAGAAACTTACAAAGTGCTTCTGTTCATAACGTTTCCTTTGCTCCTGGCAATGGTCATAAAAGGAAGGTAGAGAAGGTATCATCTCTTTTTTGCAAATGAAGAAGGCAAGACTCAGCGAAGTTATGTGACATGTCCAAGGCCAGAAGGCACAGGCATAGGACTAAACAAGCTTCTAACTCGTGATCCACGATTTGTCCACTTTGCCATCCTGCTGGCCCCGGGTTCTGAGCATCAGCTTGATGGGCAGCTAACCATGAAGAGCCAGTCACCTTTCATTTGGGAAACTTGCATAGATGGGCTCCACTTGGTGCCAAAAATGTGTCCGAGTTGAGCTTATCTTTGAGAATATACGGATCCAAGATGGGCATTTTGCTGACTTTTGCTGAAATTATGCTTTTGGGCTCTCTTAAAGTCACAAAACAGCGGAAAAGGAATTGGGGAAAACATCTGACCCATCCCTCACTCTCCCCAGGAAACCCAGAAGCAGGTGGGTGTCCTGTATGATGCGGCCCCTTCTGCAACCACCCCCCTCCCCCGCCACCTTTACCCATTGGAAAGCCTCCTTGCCCTTTGAAACCCCAAGCAAAGTGCTGATGCCATGATGGCATCTGGACCCAACCTCCAGGATGCCCCGGAAGGCAGGACACCAGATGCGCTCTGGGACAATTTTTTGCCATTCAGACAGGTTGGGCAGGGGCAGCGAGACAGGTGCAAGCACTTCCAAAATGTAAAGTCTTGCCATGGTTGTATTCTGAGAAGGCAGCTTTGATTTGGAAAAACAAACATGCTGGAACCAGTCTTGATGGAAAAGATGAGAGTCTGAGGCAGGAATGGTGATTCCTACAGTCCTTGGGCCTTCTGAGTCTGTGGATATCAGACAGAGATCACCTTCTTTGTCCCAGGGCCTCCCAGGGAGCACAGCCTTTACCTTGACTAAAGCAGATTCAACCCCTTCGGGTGCCCTACCACCTGTCTTTTTTGGCATAGTTTGAGAATCAAAGCACTAGAAGTCTGATGTGGGTCTAACATTTCAATGTTAGTCAAGCCTAGAAGGTGGTGTTGGGTCCCCCCTCCCCCCCACCCCCATCTGAGGCTTTTTAAAAAAAAAAAATGCAAAATGTCTCCTTTCCATAGGCAGGAGAAAGTTTGGAAGACTTTCTTTGGAAGAGAGGGTTGCGTTTTTAGTGGGAAGATGAGTGGTGTCTTAGAGAAATCTCTAGGTGAGGTCCCAGGGGGAGAAGAGAGTGGGGTTTCTCCCACAAAGAAATGGCAAGTCTCCCCTTCCCCTGTGGGCTACCTTTGATGTACTCTTTCCCCCTTGAAACTGAAGAGTCTGCCCTGAGGAAAGTTAGTTTACACCTTGTTACTGAAGAAAAAAGCTGAGGTTGGAGAGAGAAACAGCCACCCACTCCCTGTCTGTCAAGAGCCAGTACAGCTTGAGATGAATGGGAGACCTCTCTCTGCTCCCCTCTCCGCCCGCCCCATTACACTCTGATGCTTCCTGCTTCATCGTGAGGACAGCCAGCTGCCTCCTCCCCATCCCTGCCTCCCACCTTTTGGAATTGAGCTAATGCTTTAGGAAATATTTAATGTTCCTATGCCTCCCTTGCATAGAACCAGTTTCAGGGTTCTTGTGATCCTGGATTTACATCCGTCTCTTTCATTTCCTACAAATTTATTGCCATCTGTTGGTTTCATTCCTATGACACCCACATCGAGATCATTCATAAGGAGGGTCAGAACCATTCCTAGACCCTTCGCTTACGCAGCCCTTTCCCCCATCCAAATGTCTGAGCCTGTGTGGGTCTGTGAAGGCATAATCTCCCTCCTTTCCCCTTCCTCTCCCCACTCTCGCTTCTCTCTGTCTCTCTGTCTCCGTCTCTCCAAACACACACGCAGGTGCGCGTATTTGACAGACCGTCAGGCAATTTAGAGTTTTGGCATTTGTTTCCTGAAGAGAAGTAGGCACTCACCGATCCCTTTATCCCTTGGGAACCCTGGTTGCTGGACCCACTAGTTTGGGTTCAGGATTTCTTTGCTGCCTTTCCTCAGCTCTTTGGCCTCGTCGTTACTTGCTCCCACATAAAATCCCCTTCCTTCTTTATTCTCATCAAAGGTAAGTTAGCAGATTGTGCCTCATCTGTCCCTCAGCCCCTGAGGGCACCCAGTCCCTCTCATCCTGCCACCCCACCTGCTCAGGGATTGGAGGGCTTGAGGAAGGACTGAAAGAGATGGCCCATCAGCCATCAGCACAGAGCTTGAGTCGCAGTGAAGGGCTCCATACGCATTGCTGGTGGTGGTGTTGAAGCAGTCCTGTGTCTTATCCTAACCTTCTCAGATCTGCCCACCCTTTTCTCTCCATCCCCGCCCCCTAGTGCAAGCCTCAGCTCCTCTCAGCTCTGCCACTGCCTCCGTGGCCTCCCAGCCGGCCCCCCTGCCTCCCGTCTTCATGCCCTTCCCTCTGCCACGCAGCCTCTGCATCTCTGCGTATACATCTGATCATCTCACCCGTTCTACTTAAAAACCTCCTAAGATTCTCCGTGCCCTCCGAGATAAAATTGAAACTCCTTACCAAATAATGCCAACGTCCGGAGACCTGGTCCTCCCTGCCAGGGAAGCCCAGGCCATCTAACCTGCCTCAGCCAGAGCCATAGTACCCTGCATGCCGCCCACAGCCAGGGTTCCCCTCCCTTCTGTAATACACCTGCGAGTCTCCCCAGAGAGCCCCCCTGGCATCCACCCCACCCCAAGTCTGGATTAGGTCTCCCTCCCTCCCACTGCCCAGCCTCCACCATACATTAATAGCCAGCACTTACACATTCCGAAGTATTTCATA
Organism: Prionailurus bengalensis; assembly: GCF_016509475.1. Classification (NCBI taxonomy): domain Eukaryota; kingdom Metazoa; phylum Chordata; class Mammalia; order Carnivora; family Felidae; genus Prionailurus; species Prionailurus bengalensis. Next base: position 59,511,294 of record NC_057360.1, read on the forward strand.
ACATCTTAACTCAATTCTCACACCAGTCCTGTGAGCTGGGCACTGTTATTATGGACACCTATACATGCGGAAATTGAGACATAGATGAATTAAACGATTTGCTCAGGACCACACAGCTCTTCAAAGCTAGGATTGGGACCCAATGATCTGGCTCCAGAGTCTGCGTTCAGAGCCACCAGGCTCTGTGGTCTCCTGTACTGTTGATCAAACTATGTCCTTTACTGGACTCCTTGCCTGAGAGGCCATGTGCTCTGCGTGCTTGAATCCTGGAGCCGGCCACACTGCCTCCAGGTAGGGGCACATCTCCTTCCAATTAACCCTTCAGCCAATCCAGCCTTCTAGGCCCATGGGGCTCAGTAGATTGAAGACTAACCCACCTTATGCAGCCAGTTGCCCACCCATCATTCCATAATAGGCCTAGAATGCCTTCTATGTGTTAGAAGCGTGGGGTCAGAGACTTAGAACACAACCCTTCCCCCTTGGGGAACTTGTGATTTGGTTGAGGAAATAAACAAGATTATACACAAATCTAGAGCCATGGTAATAATGCCTCAAAGCACAAACAAAGCCAATTTCTTTGATTTATGGTCTATCCTGATACAGAGTCTCCATGTTGTCCCAGCTGGACTCCAGGTCCCTTGAAGGACCATGTGCCCAGTGCTCACCAAGTGCCTCTTTGTGGGCTCAAGGCTCCTGCTGCTGTGCTGTGCCTTGGCCTGAGTGACACAGTCTTCCCAGGCCTGGATGGTAGAGGTCGCTCAAAGGAATCGGGCATCTGGGAGATCCTAGGTTGGAAGCGGACTTCTGAGGGCAGAGCCCAACGGCAATAGACCTGAGTTGTTGAGGACACCAGAACCTCCTTTAAGGTGTAGTCTGACTGCCCCCCCCCCATCCCCAACAATCACATTCCATTGCACAGTGTCCCCTAGTGACCTACCTCAGTATAGATCTCTACAAGGCAGCGATCCCCTTCCATGTCAACATGCCCCAGGACAGGGCTGGCTGCTACCGTGCCACTCACCCTCACAACCAGTCTGATCACAGGGGATCTGTGCCCAGGGCAAGGAAACCAGGATCTCTGACAGCATGCCATGCCAGGGTGCAGGGAGACCACAGCTCTGCAGGACCCACCCAGGCCCTAGAGCCCGCCTCCTCCCAGGTCTCCACACAATCCAGCCCAGGGCGGTCTCCTTCCTATAGAGTCCAGATCAGTTGCAGACTGTGCTTGGTATGCACAGCTTTGCATCCACCAGGGCATGCAAAAGGCAGTGCCAGCTGTCATGGGTGGTGCATCTAGCACCTGGTCACCACCCTTTGCCAGGCCCCACGTAGATCTATACTTCTCATCACCTCCAATAAACTAGATCACCACCACCTCTTCTATAAGATGGGAATAAGCATGCTTACCTTGTAGAGTTTTTGTGAAGATCCTGCATGTACTTGGCTAACAAATAGTTGTTGAGTACCTGTTGTGGGCCCAGCTCCCAACACGTAGTAATCACTCACAACAGCTTTAAGAAAATCTGTCTTCGATGGGGGTTCAAAATAATGCGGAAGATGTACAGGTAGAAATACTCCACTGTCTCCCTTCAGTTGTTCAACGCTCTTAGGATGTTCAAAGAGAGGAATGTCTTGCCCAATCACCAGAGTAAAACCCGGAGAGATTTGCATGTCCCCAAACCACTGGTGTGCTCATGATGGGACACCTGCCCCATCAGCCATTTGACTCGCTATGATGTAACTGCGCGTTGACTTATCTGCCCCGCTAGAGACCCTGAGGGCAGAGACCATCTTCATGCGTCTTACATGTCCTTCCTCCAGAAGGCACTTGTTGGACCACCACAGGTGAGCCCTGTGTGAGTGTTCCACCTGTTCAATGGCCTGACCTTCACTTTCAGGGGAGCACGGCCCCCACATGAAGAGGGCGTGAATGCTGTAAACCCTTCATGCCCCTCTAGCACAGCTACTTTTTGCTTGCGAGGCAGCGAGGCAGCCTGGGCTTTGGTGTCTGAAGACCAGAGAGCGGTCTGTAAAATGAGAGCATGGGCTAGCTCGGGAAATTTCAGGTGTCCTTCTTGCTTTGTGATTCTGGAACACATTCAGAGAACATCCTGAGGGTGGTAAAGGGTCTGGATATTCTTCCCGTAATGTTCATGGGACTGTAAGTGCTTAGGTAAGGAGAAGATATGACAGCTGTCTTGAATTATTTGAGGCACTGTCATATAGAAGGCAAAGAAGTTGCAACTCTTTTGAAAGACCCCAAAGGCTAGAAACAAAACCAATTATTAATTAATTCAACAAATATTTATTGAGCACCGGCCGTATGCCAAGCGCTATTCTAGGCAACAGGGATGCAGTAATGAATAAAAACAGACAAAAAAGCCTCACCCTGATGTCATTTACATTCTAGTGAGTGCAGACAATAAAAAAAATAAACGTAATGGGTAGGAGCTTCTTGGAACCCCAAAATGGGCTGCCTGGGAGCTCTGCAGGACCTTGTGTTCAAGGATACTTGTAGGACTTCTATGACTGGTTAGACAAGATGACCTTGTTACAAGTTCCTTTCAGCCCTACAATCCTGTGAGTCTCAGGCTAGTTTAGATGAGTGATCTCTCTTTATTTGGACACCTCTGGGTGAAATCATGACCTCCACTCTATGGCAACTCCCACTCCCCGAGAAGAGATGAGGTGGATACGGCAGCTATTTAATGGATGGCACGAAAAACTGGTATTGGAACGTGTGCAGGGCAAGAGGAAGAGAGGCCTTTCCTTGAGGTCGCTGTGATGTAGAGGCTGAAGAGAGGACTACAGAGGATGGACAATGTGGTTGGACCAATGAGGGTGTCAGGAGGATGGAGAGAAAGAGCAGTGGAAGTGTGGATGGAGCCTTTGACGAGGAGGGAGCAGAAGTAGGAAACAAAGGGGACCCCCCTAATTGAGACCCAGCGCCCCCAGCCTCACCCCCTCCTAGGCCCTACTGCCATCATCATCTTTTCTGAGCTGCAGTGTCCCAGGTTCTAGTCACATCACTCACGTGCAGTGATGAGGTCTGGGACAGCCACTCTGGAGAGCAGGATGCGGGGGATGAGGGCTACGAGAGAACACAGCTTCTACCTCCGGCCACATGCTCCCTTCTACGACATACTTGGAACCAGCTGCCCCCAGGGGTCTGGAGACTGCCGCTGTTAGCCTTGGCTTTTTCCCATTCCCATTCTTCCTGAGCTCCTGCACCTGGGGCTATAGAGAGAGAGCATCTGGATACGGCTGTCCCTGTTACCTGCATGACTGATCCACTCTCAGGGGCCACCACACCGCGAGAAGTCTGCTTCCCTAACCCCCCACTCTGCAGGTGTGGAGCGTATTCAACGGAAGCTGAATCTAGGGCTCCAGACTCCTCCCTTCCCATCTTGCTACTCTGCCTCTGCCTTCCAGTGTTTTCACGTCTATTGATGGCATCATGGCGCAGCAGTAAGAGCACGGGCCTGGGAGCTCGGAGTGCTAGGATTCTGGCCTTTCATTTGAGTCAGTAATTCTGTGAAATAGATAAAACAGGAATTATCTCTTGCAGTCTACAAGTGAAGAAAAGGAGTGGGGAGGGGGGCGGGGTGGAGAACTCATTCATCCATATTTATGGAGCTGGACCTGGTCTTAGGCCCAGGATGGCATGACGTAGTGAAAAAAGGACTGGACTTATAGGTGAGAGTCCTGGGTTCAGATTCCATCTCTGCTGCTGTCCAGCCATGTCATGTAGAACACGTGAGTTTTCTGGTACACTTTATTAGCTACAAAATAAATAGGTGTGCTAGAAAGAGGCAATAGGGGCATCTGGGTGGCTCAGTTGGTTCAGGGTCCGACTCTTGATCTCAGCTCGGGCCTTGATCTCTGGGTTGTGACTTCAAGCCCCACATTGGGCTCTGCACTTTAAAAAAAAGAAAAGAAAAAGAAAATACGGCCATTAGGTGACATTGGGGTCCCGTTAGCCCTTTCCATGCTTGAGGCAGACATGGCTAATCGATCACAGCACACTGTCCGTCCCCCCCCTCCCCCCCGCCACCTCTGGGCAGCCCCAGGATCCTCCTGGCCCAGGAGCCAGCAGCTGATGCCGAAAATCGGAGTCACGCATAAAATGAAATTGCTTGCCTTCCCTCCACTAGATCTCCAGGTTCTTTTCTAGTCGTGCTGGGCATAGAAACCCATTTTCCTCCCTGCCAGCCCATGCACTTTCCACCAGGTCAGCCTGGAACCTTCCTTTTCTATAGACCATTAGAAAGAGTAACAGAATGAGAAAATCTGGGTTCTGGTCCGTTCCCTCCCTTAGTTTCCTGATGTTTAACTAGAGTGTAATGGCAGACCGTGCAGTAGTTATGAGGCGTGAGGGGTGGGGAGGAAGCACCTTTCAAAACTGTAGGAAGCCATACAAGAGCATTCACGTAGCACGCGCTCAGAGCACCTGCTTTGTGGCAGGCACTGAACTAACATGTGGGGTAGCGCCTTATTCGTATTTGGTCATGGCAGCAACTTGAACACATCACCAGGCATCTAAACCCTTTTCCCCATGAAGAGGCTGAGCAGGGACCAGGCCTCTTGATCCGGAGCAGACACACCGCCCCAATTATGGGCAAGGTGGCCCCGGGCCTGGGACAGAAGGTGGGAAGCTCATACTCCGTGAGCTCATTGCTTTTTTTTTCTTTTGGCAAATCTTCCTGTTGCCCCTTTACTCTCTTAGCTGCACTCTTGAGTCTTTTATTTTGGATTATTGCTTATCGGTGAAGCTATACTGCTGTACAGAGGGAAGGAAGGGTCACGGTCCGCAGTGACACTGGCAGAGAGGAAGGCAGCAGTCTGGGCAGAAGGACGAGGCATCCAGATCTGGCCGTCCTGTTCCCCACATCACTGATCCGCTCCCGGGGGACCAGCACACAGCGAGAAGTCTGCTTCCCCAGCCCCACACCCTGCCCCTCAAGCCTCAGGCTTTCCATTACCCGGGGCTCTGGGAAGATTAACGTGTCATCTGTAAAGCACTTTGCGCTTCTTGGAAAAAGCCATGCTGTGAATTCTGACATTGGTAGAAGATTGAACTCTTATCACATCTCTGACTCGCTCCATGCACTAGGATTCTTACAGCCTTGTTCTGTTACCATCCTCTGTGTCCTTTCCTAGTTCTCAGCTGTCCCCACAGACAAGACATTACTGGCAGAGTTTGGTTAAGACACTGTACTTAGCCTACCTAAAAATACTGGTGAGTGGCAAATCTCCCTCAAAGGGGCTCATTGAAAAAAGATTTAGTGCTGAGGCTTGCCATGTTTCTTCGCTTTTTCTGCTCCATCTTGCAAATGCAGGAACCCCTGGGGATATCTGTGGTCTTGGGAGACTAGATCTCTTCTTAATATATCAAAACCAACTTTTAGAAAATGGGTTTGGTCCGTACTGATTCTAAAATACCTTGGATTATTAACCTTTGAACTATCTTGGCAGAATACACACAGAATGTGACTATTTGGGGGAAGGAGAAACTCATTTAGGCCCCAACCTCCCCTCCCCACTTGACAGATGCCGTTATATTGAGTTAAGCGCTATGTCTGGGCCTGCATGGGAGCTGGTGACCCAGAACCCTGGGACCACGATGGAAATTGTTCCACTTGGAATTCTCTCTGGCTTGGGTACCTCTCCGTCTCTTTCCTCACCTGGCCACAGAAGGAGACGCAGACGGTGCCATCCGGCTGCCCTTTCTTTGAATCTTCAAGGAGAATATCCTCACCCAGCGTGTCTCATACTATTGGATTGAAAAGAAAAGCAATGAAAGCTTATCCCTTGTTGATAGTGAACCAGACAAGGGGTGATGCTTTCATTCTAAATGGTAATCAAGAAGATTCAGGTAATGCAACCCGAATCCTCATCAACATGGTGTTCCCTACTATCCCATCTCCCAGCCTTGGATATTGGAGTCATTCCCAATATACCCTTTGTTCAGAAAGGAATTGCTCTCAGAATTTTGGGCTTTGAAAACAAAAGAATATGTTTTGAAGATTCCATTGCCATTATAGATTATTTCACTGTGGTTATAGATTATATGTTCCTGCCCCTCAGCTCCCTTTTACCACTTTTCTTCTGGGGCAGACATAAATCATGTCCTCACAGGTGTCTAAAGAAAATTCCTCCTGGGGCGTCTGGATGGCTCAGTCAGTTACATGTTCGACTTTGGCTCAGGTCATGATCTCATGGTTGGTGGTTCATGGGTTCGAGCCCCAGGTCAGGCTCTGTGCCAACAGCTCAGAGCCTGGAACCTGCTTCGGATTCTGTGTCTCCCTCTCTCTGTCCCTCCCCTGCTAACTCTCTCTCTCTCTCTCTCTCTCTCTCTCTCTCTCTCTCAAAAAATAAACATTAAAAAAAAATTCCTACTAAAGTGGGTTCCACCTGGAAGTCATCTGGAGAAGGTAAACTGTTGGTGAACTGAACTCTTTTCAGGGCACTTGTAGGAACTTCAAAATTGGCCTAATTAATGTTTTTGCATAGTAATATACCTGTTTGCATTGTAGACTTAATTAGCTTCTTTAAAAATAATTCTTCAGGTGAAAGATGTTAATGGCTTCTCGTCCTGCCCTGCTGAGCAGAGCCAGAGAGCTTGATAGTTTTAGGCCAAATAAAAGAAAGTAGTACTTTACGCTGTAGGTAGTAAATGTGCAAAAATCATTACTCCGAGAAACAGTATGGACTGAAATTATAAATAGATTCCAGGAATGAACTTTTAGAGAGTCGTGGATGACAGATATAAATGGGGTTATTAAATGGAAGTTAGGGGACATTTCCTAAATGCTGAAAGTCAACATTATAGATGTGTCTCCCGTATTCTCCCATGACCCTCTGGGACACCAAGGTCAGGGGTTCCTTGTAAGATGGGGTGAATGCTGCTCTGACCTACCGAGGGGTTTTAAATTCTCATGCTCCACTCTTTATAAGCCAGTGTAACCAGCTGAACCTCTGTTATTCTTATTTTTTGGATGTTCTGATCTCTTTCAGTCGACCACTTCTTCATAACTCTCTGAAGTGATTTGGAAAATGTAGAGGGTCCTACAGCCCAACCATAAAATGAGAAACCCCTGAGCTCCAATCCTGCCCCTGCCAACTCCTTGCCTGGCCCTGGGGTGTCCCTATACCTCTCCTACCTTGTTTTTTTGTGTGGCAAAGAGAGGGAATTGGGTGAAATCTCCCCTGGTGGGTAAGTTCTAGGAACCTATAAATAAATAGAGTCTGCAAGCTCATTCAGGGAGTGCCTGAAATGAAAACGTAGAGAGGCGGGGGGGGGGGGGCTGCTTTGCCTTATTTTTCAGAAAGGGTAGAGTAGAGGGCTTCCCCCTTCTAACAGGAGATGAACATTGTAGGGACAGTGTCGGGAAAGCCGGTCAGCGTTGGGGAAACCCTGGTATCTTTCTTTTCTTCCACCCCCGGTAGAGGAAGTGAGCGAAACACAGGGGAGAGCTCTGTGTGTGGGGATTGGGCAAATCTGAGTTTGGATGCGGCTCTGTCACCAGCTGAGTCCATCTGTCATCAGTGGCATGGAGATAATGACGTGGAGCTGGTGGGATTGTGGCAAGGAGAAAATGAGAGGCATGAAGTGTCTTGCCCGGTTCCTGGTGTAACGTAAGTGCCCAGTACATCATAATGTTTACGGGAAGGAGGCAGGGGTTCCGAACCAGGGTGATTATGAGGGCGAGCCCCTCGCCAGCAGCCGGCAGGGAAGGAGCAGACTGCAGTTGTGTGAAACCCAGTCCAATTAAATGGGCATGAGATTTGCATCGGAAAATGTTTCTAACCAACAGAAATCAGACTCCGTGTTCTGCCTTCTGGCCACAGTTCTTTTTGTCTTTAAGATTTCTCAGCATGGCGGATTAATATTGCTTTAAAGTTGTATACGTTCTAATAAATCCGCAAAACCCAGTCCAATTAAGTGGGCATGAGATTTGCATCAGAAAGTGTTTCTAACCAATAAAAATCCGACTCCGTGTTCTGCCTTCTGGCCACAGTTCTTTTTGTCTTTAAGATTTCTCAGTGTGGCGGATTAATATTGCTTTAAAGTTGTATACATTCTAATAAATCCATGGGAGTCACATTTGCACACCTGGGGAGTTTGGGGAAAGATCCCTGCATAAAGCAGACATCTTTGAGTCTGGGTCACATGGCTGTCCCCTGCTGGCAGAATATACAAATTGCAGGTTCTTTTGTTTCTTTTAAGATATTCTGCTAAGTGAGATAAGTCAGAGAAAGACAGAGGTCATAGGATTTCACTCATACGTGGAATTTGAGAAACTTAACAGAAGACCATAGGGGAAGGGAAGGAAAAATAAGATACAAACAGAGAGGGAAGCAAACCATAAGAGACTCTTAAATACAGAGAACACACCGAGGGTTGACGGGGGTGGGGAAGATGGGTGATGAGCAGCGAGGAGGGCACTTGTGGGGATGAGCACTGGGTGTTGTACGTAAGTGATGAATCACAGGAATCTACTCCTGAAGCCAAGACTACGCTGTATGTTAGGCAACTTGACAAAAAAAGAGAAAAGAAAAAGGTATCGCACCTCTAACGTGCATCTTTGGGAAAGTGTAAGTCTATATACAATAACAAGCACCTTCTCCTAGAGTTCTCATAACCTGCCTTTGAGGAAGATGAAAGGGGTCTTATGAGGAGTTGCCAGCCCGGCGTGCAGCTGCTGGGTCAGGACGGGCAGCTCTACAAAGCTCAGCCCTCGTTCCCCACGCGGTGCCAAGAGAAGAGCAGAGGTGCAGACTCCAGCAGGCACCCTGTTGTCAAAGAGGAGACGGCCGCTTTACCATCCCCAGAGCCAGCGAAGCCTCTCGTCCTGCCAAGATCCACCCCTTCCAAATAATCCATACCTCCCCTCGATGTCGGGAGTGCAAGTTCTCCAGCAAATTCCCAGCACTGCTGGTGACCTTAGGTTGGCCCCAGAGGTTGTTTCCATATCCCAGAAGGCCTGAGTAGCACTGTGGACACCCCTACAAACTGCCCTTACGGCTTTCATCACGGTTCACATTGGAAAGCCAAAGGACGCCATGGTGCCTTGTTTGATCACGTGGCTGAGCTGGCATTGTCACTCAAGCCTCTACTTACCTCATAATACTTCCAGGCAGTTAGCAACAAAGCTGACCTTACCGGTGCACATAGTTGATGCCATGTATATACACGTATGTGTATATGTATATATGATACATATGAAACAGATTATATATGTGTGTGTATATATATATATATGTAGTGTAGTGGCTCCTTTATAGAAACTGTAGTATAGCATAGTATAGTGGTTCCTGTATAGAAAACAAGTCGAAGCAAGAACTTGGTGCCCTCATCCTAACATGAGAGTCTTTGTCTAATTAGGTAGAACAATTTGGCAAGTGTGAGCAACCATTAGGTGGGGGAATCTCCTACTGCTGCACCTTATGGTGGTAAAAGGGGAGAGAGAGGACATATGCGAAAGCCCTTTGCCTTGATGGCTGACGTGCACCAGTCACTTACTGGCACATGCACGTTACAAACGCCTCATTTCGTGCACTTTACCAACGCCTCATTTAATCGTCAACTATTACCCTGTAAAGGTAAGTAGTAGCAGTCTCCCCGTTTGACAGATGAGGGAACTACAACGTGAAAATTGAGTGACTTGTCCAAGGTCACACTGTTCAGTTGCAGTGCCCGATTTTGAATATCTGTCAACGCCAGTGTCCTATTCCAACACCCTGAGTGTCGGGGGAGAGGAGAGGTTTGGAACTACCCCTCTAAGCAACCAAGTGAGCACCGAAAAGCCACTTTGCAGTCATTTGTGTGAACTGCTTACTGAACCCCCATGTAACCCAATAGTAATGATATCACTGAGCCTGTTATATTCACTTTGTTAGAAGTTTTATTTCATGGTGACAGCTAATACGTGCCCAGTCTTCACAGCCCGTTGCTCTTACTATAGACACACCTGCTCACAAATTCTCAAAATTGGAGAAAACTGTACTTAGAGGAGGTTTTATGGCCTTCTTGACTTTCAGCCTCGGAGTGAAGGAGTCTTTCTCAGCTGAAGTCGGTAGCTTTGATCAGAGCGAAAGCAATGCCTGTCTGTCCCTGTCACTGTGAGACCCAGGCCTTCTGCATTCCGCTGAACATCTGCTATGTGGAGCTGGGCTTTTTCAAGTGACACCTCCCGTCCTGGGCAGCTGTGCCGCTGAGGTCATGAGCTCATGCCCCACTGTTAGCACATAGCCGCACACCCTTGCATTTCCCTTCATAAAACAGAACTTTGGAGCTTTCCGAGTAGGAACCTCTTCAGTATCCCTTAGAGATCATGCCACTTACCCTGGATCTCAGTGACGCGGAACTGCGTGTGATTTTATACAGCTGTCCCTATCCTTCCTCACATGGAGCCCAAATCTGCCAAATGTGGTCTTCTCCAGGAATCTCACTTCTGCCCACTAGAGCCCCCAAGACCATCTTCTCGCGTAGCAGCCATGCAGACACTTGAGGAAGCGCTCATGTCCCTAAGTCTCCTCTGCCCCATCAGTCTTGCGCAGCCCTTTTCCATCTCACTGCTCTCCTGCAGATGGCAGGTTCTGGGACACGGGCCCAAATACGCAGAAAAAGTGGCATCTGTGTCTCTCAGGCCCCTCCTGCTCCGTGCCAGCCTGTCACCCTTCTGCTGTCTTGAGTCAAGGAATCCAGTAAGCGAGGCACGGTGTCGGGTTTCCCAGCATGGTCCCCTGGAGTTGCTTCAACCCCAGAGCAGTCTGGCCCTGCCTACTGGGCTGAGGGTTCACTGCCCACTGGACTTCTGGTATTGCCTCCCACTGTGTTCATTGGGAGGGCTAGCGAAAAGCATCCTGGCTCAGGAGAGTGGGTGGTGCACTGAGTTATTTTGCCTCAGCCCACACCCTTGCGGTCACTTTGACATCTACCAGGCTTAACAACAGCAATCTCGGTCGAGTCTGGTGCCTCTGAATTCCTGCCATGTTGTCTGGCTCTGCAGATAGGCACATAACCTAGAAGAAAGGACACAGGGCTGGGAATCCGGGAACCTGAGGGTCAGCCTCGTTCTGCCACTGAAACAGCTGTGTTATGGTGGGAAAATCACCTGACTCGTTTGCACCTCAGTTTCCTCGTCTCCTTCATGGGGTTAAGAAGGCCTGTTTTACAATATATCAGAGTTTCTCAACAGGAACATTTTTGACCCTTTGGCTTGAATGATTCTTTGTTAGGAGGACTGTCTTGTGAATTGTAGGATGTTTAGAGCATCCCAGGGTCTCTCCCTACTAGACGCAGGTAGCACCTCCCCATTGTGACAACCCAAAGTGTCTCCAGACACTGCCAAGTGTCCCCTGGGGGGCGAAATCACCCCCAAGCTGAGAACCACTGCATTAACTCCTGGGATTACCAGGATACACAGTGTGTGCCCACGCGGGACCCCCCGAGGGCCACCCTCAGCACCCTTTAGCACTTTGATCCCCCCTGATCTGACCATAATTATGCAGAAGCAGAGAGAAGAAGCCGCGTAGCCCACACTAGACTCTTATGGGATCCACCGGGGAGCTTGATAGGTCTGTGCTTCAACTTCATGCAATTCAAGTAAGTTTCCTTCTTTTAAAGTGTTTAATATCTACCGTGTTGTGAAGTGAAGAGCCAGAAAAAATGAGGAGCCACTTTTCACGGATGATACATTCTAGTGGGAGGAATTTTTCTGCCCAGAAATGACTGGACTGCAGAACACGCATACCTGAGACCCGACAGAGGTGCAGAAGGCAGAGAGGAAAGGCTCTGTGCAAGAGGTGATTTGGGGGATCGGCCCTGGGGGTTGAACGGGGTGGCGGCGGGCAGACAGCACAGTCGACAGGTGGTCTGAGCAACGGGAACGGTGTGATGGAGGCCGAGGGGCACGGAGCATGACAGCACGAGGCAGCAGGAGATACGAGCCGGCGGCCAGTTTCTGAAGGTCAGCTGTGTTGTCCTTGATGTGGTTGGCAGTGGAGAGCCCCGGGGGGTGTCTGAGCCCTGGGGCGGCGTGGCCAGAGCCGGGTTTAAAGGGCTGTTTGGTGGCAGTGTCTGGAGTGGATTGGGGGGAGGGGAGGCCAAGTACAAGGTGATTGAGGGCCCGAACGAGAGTAATGTCCGTGGGAGTGGGGAGCACAGGCCGAACGGGGGAGGAGGTGCCAAGAGAGAAGGAAGGGGGGAAGTGGAGGGGGAGGCGATGGAGGACTGAAATGTGGAATCTGGATCCCTGAGAAGGAGGTGGCCGTCCATAGACCAGGAGAGGCAGAGGAAGGACCGGGAATCAGGAGCTATGGGCACTGGGGAGGGGCCGTGGCAAAGCATTAAACATGCGGGTTTCCCAGAAGCTTCCACGTCTGCACCTGAACCCGTCCCACACACTTCCTGTTTGCTGTCACACACATGCTTGTGTGCTCAGTGCTTTGTTTCTTTCCAGTGCGGCCGGGCTTCTCAAATCTATTTAGAATTTTTTCGGGACTAAATAACATTCAGTGAAAAAAAAAAAAAAAAAGAGAGAAGCGAAGCTCAGTCTGGGGCCTTAGTCCCTGTGCAAAGCACCTTTTTATTATAAGCAGAGAGAATCGGCGTTTGGAATTAAGTTAGTTAACAGCGGGAGCAGAATTGCATGCGGAGTATATGCCATATGCTGTTGTTTCCGAATTTTCTAACGATACACCGGGACGCTCCGGGTCTATATACGGTGCCCACAGCAGGGGCTCGGGGCCCGGACGGGCACCGCTGGGCGTCCCGCCACTGCTCACGCACCCGGGCACGCAAACAGAGCCGGGACTCTCGGTGTGTGAGCGGGTATCCCCACCGAAGGCTTCTGCCCTCCCAGGGCCACCTCAGTCACGGTTTCTTTTGTCCTCTCAGCAGGTGTCCCGACTGGCTTCTTCTTTTCTCCCCTAGACCTTGCTTTACCTCCCCCTACGCTTTTTACTATTCATTCCAGCTCCCTACAATTATCACGTTGAGATCCTTAAATGCATCTAAGAAGGGACAATCAAAGCGATGGCTCCCAGGACACCCATCCATCTTCCGTCCTACGTACATATTTAGTCATTAATATTTATCTGCTAACCAGCCAGAGGGCTGCTCCATGCGTCTGTGGGTCCACCACAGGAAAGAAGGAGGTCCTGCCTTGGCCACCCTGGCTGACAGTCCCGTGCCAGCTTTGCCCCCCCTGGGGAAGCTGGAGGAAAAGCCTCAGATCCCGCAGGCTCTGGCTTGTGGACGTGGGCAGTGGGATCCAGCTTGAAATCTCCTCCCCTCTGTTCTCCAGCCGATACCTGAAAACACTGGCTTCCATGTGGATAGCTTTTCACAAGTGATCTGGCATTGAGCCCTGGCAGTTGCCGTGATGGAAAGTAGCGTGGGTGTTAACCCCAAACTTCGGGGGGCAGTGGGGTGCAGAGGGGTGTGTGTGACTTGTCCCAGACATTCCTGGTGGCAGCAGATCCCATGGTACTTTTATTGATAACAGTGGCAACCACTTCCGGAGCACCTCGTGTATGTGTGTGTGTAGTACTCTGAGCAGAGCTCTGAGCACATCCCGTAGGGCCCCAGCTGATGAAAGGGGAACAGTAGAGACTCAAGGTTGGGGACACCGGGGGCACCAGATCCCGGCCGTCTGGGAAGAAAGGGCTGTGTGTGGGGACAGATGAGAGGGCGGTCCCAGGAGAATCCCAAGCTCCCCACTGGATTAGTGGTGATCGACTGGAGGCTACTGGTACCTGTCCTGTGTCCGACTGGGGCAGGATTGAGCTCGGGGATGGACGGGCACTGACTGCAGCTCCAAGAAGCTGGGGAAGGAGGTAGGAAAGGAAAGAGGAACTGTTGGCACTTGTCAGAGCCCTTGTACACGCATCATTTCATTTAATCCCCACGACTCGATGAGGAGGGATGGCATCCACCGTATGGGTGAGGAATCCTGTCCTGTGTCGGAGGTCCCATCACCCAGCAGGGGACAAGACCCAGGCCTCTGTCGTTCCACCCATGGCACCAGAATTGGATGAGATCTCGGGGATTCCTTCCAGCTCGGAAATTTCTGAGTCTCGGGTCCCACCAGGCCTAACTTGGTTGACATGGGAGGACGTCCAGAAGCTTTGCTCTGCCGTGTGTGGGGAGAAGGTATCTAGCATTGGGATATAGGCCTGGACTCTGATGTAGACGACCTGGGGGGGTGGGGGGGTGGGGGGGTGGGGGGGTGGGTCAGTCCCAGCTCTGACACTCAATACTTACAGGTCACATTACCTTGGACATAACCTTTCTCTGCCTCAGTTTCCTCACGTGTAAAGTGGCTCATACCGTGACTTACAAGGGGCTGCATTGATATGGCCTCTCCTCCCACCTTCCCAGCCTCTCTCGCCCCCTCACTGTTCCCTGAGCACCCTGAGAACAGTCCCGCCTTGAGGTCTTCCCATTGGCCATCCCCTTTGCTCAGAATGAGCTTCGCCCAGATATCCACAAGGCCAACTGGCTCACTCCCAGTAAATTTTCGCTCAAATATCTTCTCAGTGCGGCCCACCGAGGCCATTTCCCCAGCACTCCCAGCCGCTCACCTGCCCTACTATTCGGTCCATATTCTTTCTAACCTACCACATGGCTTGCCTTGTAGTTTACTTGGGTGTGATGTCCATTGCTTGCTGTCTGTATACAAGTCGCAGGTCTCTGTCTGCTTTGTTCACTGCTGTGACCCAGGTACCCGGTACTGACTCTGGCATAAATGGGTACTCGTCATACCATTGAAAGGGTTGACTTTCAGGTTTGTGAGGATTAAATTAGATAGTATTTGGCAATAGCTTAGCTCAAAGCCTGGCCCATAGGAAGGACTTAATAAAACGCTGCTGTCGTTGTGCCTATCTTTAATATTGATTGATTTGCCGCTGGGTTATAGTTTGGGTTCAGGTCCTACTGAACACGGGCCATATATAATGACCCGCCCATTATGGCTACAGTCCCTCCTTGCCACCCTTCCTAGTAGAAACAGGCCCTTTCATTGAGCTCCATGGCCTACCGAGGCAGGGTATTAGAGCCAGCTTCAATACGAAACTGGAGAAATCAAGTCAGGGAACGTTTGATAGCGTATTTAGCAAAGGCCGCGAGTCAGAGACCTGCTTGCCTCCCGGGCCGGCAACCGAAGGAAAGTGAAGCGAAATGGAGGAATGCCACAGCTCCAGGCCTCCTGGCCCCGACACTGGCCTTACCACGTTGTGTTGGAAAGAACTACAACTGGGAGAGCTCCTTTTGCGCCACTGGGCAAGTCTCAGTCAACCGCAGAGAAAACCAAATCCGCTTCAAGAATATGGACATAAGTTGGAGAGAAAAAGCGTGGCTGAGTCAGCCAGAGGCATTTCACAGAAATGGCCCGGTGGGCAGGAGGGCTCTGGCCAGCTTGTGTGGTCTGCCAGGACACGGGCAGCTTGGGGCGGGACTCCTCGGACCCCATTCCTTCCCTAGGTCTGCAAAAGGAGGTTCCAAGGGCCCCAGGTGGTCTTTTCTCCTTCCCTCTTCATCCTTCCGCCACCCAACAGAGGAAGTCCTGATCAGTTCTCAGATGGTATTGCGCGTGAGTACTGACTCCCTCGTCACCAGGAGTGTGAGGCTGACTGCCTCGACTAGCCCTGCCCTTAAGGGCTCACAGCCCAGCAGGGCAGACCGCGGCCCTGCAAGCCACTTCTAGATGAAGTAGTTAGGAGCACAGACTCAGAGCCATGGGGCCTGGGTTTGAGCTCAGCTCTGCAGGTTGCCAGCTTTGTGATCTTGGGGAAGTTACATAAACCTTTGAGGCCTCAGTTTCTTTGCTTCATAAAATCAGGACTGATAGGGGCACGTGGGTGGCTCAGTCGGTTAAGCGGCTGACTTCGGCTCAGGTCATGACCTCGAAGTTCGTGAGTTTAAGCCCTGCATCGGGCTCTGTGCTGACAGCTCAGAGCCTGGAGCCTGCTTCGGATTCTGTGTCTCCCTCTCTCTGTTCCTCCCCTGCTCACGCGCTCTCTCTGTCTCTGTCTCTCTCTCAAAAATAAAGATAAAAGAAAAACTTTTTTGAATGGGGACTGATAATATGCCTACCTCGTAGGGTCGTTGTGAGGAACAAATGAATGAAATGCATCATGTACCTGGACCCGTGCACGGCACATGGTAAACATTATGTATGTTTGTCTTTATTACTATCATTATTATGGTTTAGCATCATTCTGGGGTAAGCCCTGTGAAGATGTGCAGGGGTGCTGGGAGCTCAGGAGATGTCTGATCTAACCTAAAGCTCTAGGAAGGGTTCCTGGAAGAGGTGACAAAGAACTGAATCTAGAAGGAGGAGGAGGCATGATCCAGGCAAAGAAGGTACAGAGAGTCCAGGAAGGGAGCATTGAAAACCATGAGCAAGACATAATGGCATGTGCTAGAAAGTGCAAGGAGCCTGATGTTGCTATAGCATAAGGTTCCAGGCTGGATACTGAGCAGCAAACAAGGTGCTGGGCTGGCCATGCGGTCAGATCATAGGGGGATTTGTCATGACCTTTCTGGCTTCTTTTAGCCCAGATCCCACTCTTCTAACCGCTTTGTTAGGCCCAGGAGTGGAACCCAAGTACCAGTCACTTCCCCCCCAACTTCCACTGGCCGCAGTGGGACCTCCCCCAACTTCCACCCGCCGCAGAGTGAGCGAGGGATGGGCATGTGACCCAAAGTGGCCAATCGTAATGCATCCCTGGGATTTCTGCTGGAGCCATGCCCCCCCCTCTTCCCCGCCCCATGGAGAAGTCCCCAGCTTGGGCCCCTGAGATCCCAGGAAATGCCCAGATTCCCGCAAGTTCTTCCTTTTTGAAAACCTCCCTGCTTTCTCAAGTTGGTTTGTGACATTTGCAAATGAAACAGGCCTGACTAATAGGCCACACTAAGAAGCTGGGATTTCATTGTCTGAGCAGTGAGGGAGCTATTGAAGGTGTTAAATTGGGGTCTGCATTTGAGAGCCATCGTGCTGACAGCGCTGTTAGAACCCGACTTAGGAAGAGTGGAGCAGGGTGCCCCTTAGGCGCTGCCTCAGTCCAGGAGTGGCATGCCAGGCCTTCCCTGACGTACCCGAAGTAGCAACAGAGAAGGCGGACTGAACCCCAAAACACTGAGGCAGTACCCTGAGCTGCTGGCGCCGGACCCTGACTGTCAGCTGTGTCTCTGCCGGTGAGGCCAGGATGAGGTCCTTGGACCTGTCACAGGTGGGGGAGAGGCCCGGCCTGGCCTTGAGAGTGAAGGCCTAGGAGTGGGCTGCTGGCAGAGGCCGTAAGAAGCGCTGTCCCCCCTCCCCATGCAGCAGACCCTTTGGGCCACACTGTACTGTCACCTTGGTCCTGGGTATGGCCCCCAGTGCTCCGCTGTTACCGGGGAGGGATTTCTTGTAAATGTATTTGTCTGGGGGCACCTCGGTGGCCTAGTTAGTTAAGCATCCCCTTCGGCTCAGGTCATGATCTCAGGGTTTGTGAGTTGGAGCCCCACATCGGGCTCTCTGCTGTCAGTGCAGTCTGCTTCAGATCCCTTGTCTCCCTTTCTCTGCCTGTCCCCCCTCTCAAAAATAAATAGACATTATAGATACATAGATAGATAGATAGGTACATAGATAGATAGATAGATAGATAGATAGATACATAGACAGATAAATGTATTTATCTGGTTTCCCACCTTCCTTTAGAGTGGCTCCAGATCAAAAACAAACCCTGCCCTCTGCTGCTTTTGTACCCCCCTCCCAGCTCTTGGCTGGACCTTGGTTCCTCCACACAAGAGGGCCTCCCATAGCTGTGACCAACCTGTGCCCAGGATCCTGCACACGGCTCCCAGGATGGCCTGCAGGGTAAAATACCGTTTTGTCCAAGTACAGTCTGTGTCCCAGAGACTTTAAAAATGTCACCTCACTGAATTCTCTCGGTAATCCTGGTGGATACATTCTGTCACCATTTTACAGGCGAGAATGCCAAGGTTCAGGAAGAGAAAATGAAATATACAACAACACACAGCCACTGAGGGAGAGAAGGAGAATTTGAACCCAGATCTGAGGTGATTCTCGCCTTCAGACCGATTTCTCAAACATTTGTGAGTGGGTTCCAGATACCTCTGTTCTGAGGTCGGTTGCTACCTAAGATAGATGTCTACTGACGTAATGTTGGATGCCACACTTTACAAGCTTGTAAATACCACGTTCGTGGGGTTTTCCCTTCACGCTTACTCATTCAGGTAGAGGTGAGGGTTTGGGCTTCTAAGAGAACCAAGATGAGGTGCAGTGGCTTCCTTTTCTCTGGCTTGGACCTTCCCCCCAGTTCAAGGTCAGCCACCATGATTGGCTGCTGGAAACTTCACTCATCCAGGCTGTCGTCCATCGCTCATGCTTCAGGCAGATCTGTGCCCTGGGCGGAGCCACCTTCTCCTGGCATCAGCCGTGGCATCAACCCACAAATGCCCTCTGACCGAGCTTCTCCTTTCCCTTAGGGAAGATTCCGTTCCTCATCCTGGCCGAGGCGCACACACACATCCACGCCCTCACTGACTTCCAACTCTTTCACAATGATGCCTCAGCAAATCTACCTCACAGATCTGGGAGTTAATCTGTGATTCAGCAAAGCAGTCAGAGATACGGGGATGTGGAGGAGAGTTGTCACAAACATTCCAGCTACGAGAATACAACAGTGCTCCATAGCACCTGTCTGGGAGTTGTCTGGAGGGCTCTGTGTCTCTCTGGGAGGCTGCGGTGTGAGCCTACGTGCCTTGCAGGTGAGCTCTGCCACGTGAGGAGGGGACACGGGGTAGTCGATGGAGCAGCCCGACAACTGGGCTCCATCGCTTGTCGCCTTGGGTGCGTTGGCTCACCTGCTGTGTGTCGGAGGCTCCTGAGCTGTGAAAATGCCATAAGAATGGTACCTACCTCCTGGAGTCATGAGAATTAAGTGAATTAGCCCAGGTAAAATGCTTCAGACACCTGTCAGTACGGGGCACTTGGTGGGTGTCAGCAAACGTCTCTACCACTCTTACACCGTTGTCCTGGACCCTGTGCCTTTGAGGGCCCTGCACTCCACAGGGCATGGAGTTCTAAATGGCCAAGAAGACCATTCTTCTAGGCCTCCTCCTTCTAGGCCATTCTTCAGGTACCCCAAACCCCAGAATTCCCCACTGAGATGGCCTCCCACCTGCTTCCAGGACCCATGGGGAGCTTTTCCCCAGGGGAGCCTCCTGTGGGTGGCCTCCACTGCCTTGGGAATCCTCAGAGGCTCCAGGTGCCTGAAGGCAAGGCTGTGGGTGGAGCCTGGGCTGTGAAGTTCAGTGTCCCACCATGTGGGTGCGGCCCCTCACCGCCCCTGATGCCCTCATCCAGGGGTGTCCCATCCCTCGCCACCTTGGTCCAACACAGAACTCTGTGGAGTCTGAAAATTCTGAATGGAGATCTGATCTTCCAGATGGAAGACCTATAGTAGCTAAGGTAGGAAAATAGCACGTATTTTATCTAGCAGTTTGTAGGCTTGGTTTCTAACTTTTAAATATTTACTCGTACGGCGTGATGAGTCTATTTTTGCCCCAGGCCCTGAAGATGTTGGCGGTGGGCCTGGTGGTGATAATCGTGGTGAGGAGTGAGATCAAGGACGGATCATCGGAGCTGAAGCTCTGAGGCTCGTCTGCACTATTGTACTGATTTGCATCCTTACTTCCTCCCTCTGCTAACTGTTGCCAAACAGATGGAAGGCAGGGGTGCCGGCAACTTAGCTGTAAAGAACGATAGATGGTGTTCGCAGACGTGGCCTGGGGTTCCGGAGCCAGGCCCACCCCTCTGTCTAGAGCCTGCATCCGCTTACCTGTGAGCTCACCATGGTGATCTCTGCTCACCACCCACCCTTTCTCTTAGAAGCAGCTTAGCGCCTCCTGTTTTTATGCGCCCACCTCCCCCAGGATCAGCCAGAATCTTGCATTTTTGCTGTCTTGGGCAGCCCTTGCAATGGCCCTGGGGGACGCCTCTTCAGGAGCCCCTGGGGTCTGAATGAGCACCCTTGTCTGTAGCTCCAGCAACCCCACCAGCCCAGATCGATCCCAATAATTCACAGTAGCATGCACAATTGTATTTCCACACAAATCGCGTCTGTTCTTCCCTCATTTCACTCCTCTCCAAATGACCTTCAGCGTTCCAACTTGCTCTCATTTCAACACGACGTGCGGTACCTCCAATGCATCTGTGTCTCGACCCACGTTCCTGCAGCCTCTGGGCACCCTACGAAGCGGCTGAGGCACAGCTGGATGGCAACCGCGGTGAAAGACAGTCCCCAGGCTTCGGAGGTGGCACTTGATGGAAAGCACACGGACACACATGAGTTCAAGCCCCGCTCCATCACTTACTTCCTGTGTGTCTTTGGACCAGTTGCTTACCTTCTCAGAGCTGGGAATGCTGCATGTATAAAATGCAGATAATAATGCTGACCTTCTTGTTGTATGATGATTTAAACAGATGACACAGGTAAAGTCCCTAGCAAAGTACCTGGCCCAGATTCTCAAAAAATGTAAAGACAAGGACTCTCTCCGTCTTTGACTGCCGGCACCCTACCCGGTGCCTGACACGATGCATGTTGGTTGTCATCGTCTTTAAGCCGTGAGGAGCTGACTCCACTGAGAGGGGCAGGCTGAGTTTAGAGGGACAAGTAAGAGAGGAACCACTGGCTGAGCCCATGCAAAGCCACCTCTGTTGTCTGGTCTTCTCTCTCATCCTCGGCTTTCCTCCATTAGCAGGGAAATGTCACCCTTGAAATTCAAACTTGTATTGAGCTGGTCGGGAGCTCTATGGGCACAGGGAACAATGCACCTGTCAAATATCTCACCTTGGCAAGGCTTTGGGGGTCTCTCGTGGCTGCTTACGGCACGCACCCTTTATTCTCTTGACCACTTCTGTTGGGAAAGCCGATGTTCTTTAATCTCTCACATGAGTATTCATTACTGTCTGTCCAAGAGAGATGTGTAATAGACGTGGAAATGCAGACAATGTAAAGGCTTGTAAATGGCAAGAAGGAGGGAAACAGTCCTCTGAGGGGCTATCGCTGGGCAAAGGGAGAAAGCGAGGGTCAGCTTTCAATGTGTACTCTCCTGGACAGATGTAGATCATTCTAATGGCCGATTGATCTCGTAGCTCTGAAAAATCTCCCACACAGAAAACAGAGGCCCAATCTGGACCTCAGATTGGCTGTTTGTTCTTTTAAATATGATTGTGGGTAGACAGGGTAGTTTTCCCCTTTGCATTGTCTCCTTTGGAATCTCTTATTTCAAAAGAAGATAAATATCAAGTACTCCTATGTTTTGCTGTTTGTAGCAGATGCCGCGGAAGGAACGGAAGGCAACAGGGTATGTTAAAATCATTTTAACCCATCAGGGCTGCTTGGAGTAATTTCCCTGGAAACCTGTGAAAAGGGTTTTCAAGTTGAACTCAAGACAGTTGTAAATGTGTCCTTTTGTTGGATAACAGAAGGTGAATGCTAATGCTGAGAGGGAATTGGGGAGCCAGATAAGTTCTAGTCTTAGAAGTTCTTAGAAGCTCTCTCTGCCCTCCAAGCCTCAGCCTTTTTGGAGCAGCAGACGAGAGCCAGCACTGGGGGCTGAGACCTGTCCTGCAGCCATGTGGTGGGAGGAGTGACCCAGGACCCATCAGTTCATCTCTGCCCACGGCCCTCGTGTCTGTAAAATGAGAACACGACATGACGTGACGAGGTACCCCTCAACAGAAGAGCCAGCAATGGGAAGCTGGGAGCTGCAGCACAGAAATACGGGCCTGGGCAGCCAACGTCACGGTCTTGTTCCCTCTCAGCCACCAACTCACTCAACCTAAAGGAAGTCACCAAACTCTGCCAGCCTCAGTTTTCTTACGTATACAATGGGGGATTGGATAAATGGAAGAGTGGCCAACTTTTTCTCTGTAGAGTCAGATAGTAAATATATTGGGCTTCATGGGCCATATGGTCACCACTGTAACTACCCAACTCTGTCACCGTGGCAAGAAAACAGCGAAAGACAACATGTAAGTGAATGGGTGTGGCTGTTCCAGTAAAACTTTATTCGTAAAAACAGGCAGCAGGCCGTAGGTCTTGGATTAGAAGATCAGGGAGTTTCTTTTTGTGTTTTTTTTAATTCACAACATTTCTTTTTTAAAATTAACGTCTTTATTGAGATGTAACTGATATATCTCAACAGACATAGATAGATGTAGATATAGATATAAACTGCACATATTTAATATTTCAATAGAGTTTTTTCTAACTTAATAAAGTTATGTTGTATCTAATGAAGGCATAAACCCCATTAGAATATGAAATTGTTGGTTCTTTTACTTGCTGCGTGATTAACTGAAATTATACATTAGATGACTCTCTTGGGATATACTTGATAAAAATTTCATGGAATGTCAGACTCTCAGTGCAGCAAGGGATCTTCGGGATCACAGAGCGCCACAGCCCCACACGCTGGAAGCCCCCCCTCCTGCCTCGTGAGCCCCAGTTATCCGCTTATCCGCAGCCTGCGAAGGACTTATCATCCCAGGAGGCAGCCCAGTCTACCCAAGCCCCTCGGTGGCAAAGGCAGATGCTGCACCCTCGCCGCTTCCCCTGTTGGTCCTACCCATGCAGGCTCCTTCGCTCTGCCTTCTCTTTCTCCCCTCCTCCCCACAGACGGACTGCAGTTCCCCTGCAGAGCCCAGGACGCTTGCCTCAGAGGACCAGTTCAGCTCTGCCTCCTTCCCTCCAATCCATTCCTGGCCTGGCGTCCCTGGGCCCCAGGCCCCTCCCCGGCTGCCTCAGTCTGGTCTGCTCGCCTTCGTGAGTCAGTGCTCCCATGGGTCTGCCTGCTCTGCTCTCCACCTCAGCTGCGCTCCTGACTCTCTCGGACCCCACTTGGCTCAATCCCTGTGCCCTTCCCAGACATCCAGGAAGCCCTGCCCAAGTCCAGCCCCCGGGCCCCCATTCATCTAGGAAGAAGGTTGAGAACGTCCGAGAATCCTTTAGGGATTTTAAATCTCTTTCCCAGACCAATCAGACCCCAGGGCCTTCGACCTACATATATACCTACAGTTCAGACGTTCCTGCCATGAGTAAAACAGCTAACGGCCATCTCGACCAAAATCTATGCTCATGAAAGCATTTATCCATAGAAAAATAAGTGCTATAAAGTCTGGAATGAAACAGAAGCCCTGGGAGCTGCACTTCTCAGGTGGGAGTAAATGGATACTTACGTTCTTAGCACATTGGAGACGCGGCCACTTGCGCTGACCAGGAAACGTGGTATTGGGGGGGGGGGGGTGCAGTGCCAGGACGACAAGGGCTGATCGGCTAAAAAAAGACAAACTTGCAATCTGGGAGTCTCTTATTCTGCTCCTGTAATTATGGAGCTCCAACAGCAAGCCTCGGGCTTCACAAAGTGTGAAATAATGCAAAATTAGGCAAGAATCCTACCCAGGGGCACAAGTCTTTCCCTAAACTGGGGAGGGAAGCAGAAGGAGACCATGGACAGGCAGAAGTCCGGGTAAAATCCAAGGGACGTGGTAGATCCTTAAGCAGTAGATATGGCAGGTGCTGCCGTTAGGGAGGAAGCGTCGTGGGACCTTGGAGTCGACTGCTGTCACCCCCTCCCCTTTTCCAGATAGTCTTGAGGCTGGAGGGGTGCTCATGCTCAGGGCGATAGAACAAAAGCTGTACTGGAACCCTGCCGGTGCTCCCCTGTGAGTGGGGTGTGGGCATCCCAGCTGAGGGAGGGAGCTTCCCGTAGGACAGTTCTGCAGAAGACACACACCGCAGCTGACATAAAGCCTTGGGCTTAGTGGAAGGACACTCTCCTTTTCCTACAGGGACCTAGAGATGAAGGGCTCTTTAACTTGGGAGGGTACGCGGAATGCACTTCAGTCTTGTCGGGGCCTGTTCGGTGTTCAGCTATGACCGTGCCAGCCTGCTGATGGAAATGTACTCCCAAATCCACCTTCTTTACAGAGAATGCAGGCTCCTCACTTTCCTGAACTGCGTGCCTCTTGCTACAGAGAAACTCCGCTCTGGACAGAGCCACGCGTGGCTTACGGGGAACAGCATCCCCCTCCTGGATACGGACAAATGGCAGATGCGGGGCGGCCACGCTCGTCTGGAGCCTGGGGACCAGGGGTCTGCACACACGTTTGAGCAATCCCAGCTACCAATGGAGCAGATACCACAAGCTCAGGGTCTGCAGCAGCCCCGCTGACGGCCGCAGGATGTGCGGGGGGCAAGGGATGCAGCCGGGCCTCCGGCCGAGATGCCCAGCTCTGGATCGTCACAGCTGAGCCACCAGCTCTCGTGGCTTCCAGGAGGATGGGGAGAGGCAGGAGCCTGTGCCCTCACACGGAGCCACACAACACACAGGAGAAGACAGTGTGGTGAGATCATAGCAGCGTTTTATACCTGGCTAGGGCTTTGCAGTTCTCAAAGCGCTGTTACGCCCGTGACCTTGTTTTCTCTGGAGAGAACGGGTACTGTTGTTCCCATCTTACACACAAGGAAGCAGAAGCTCAGGGAGATCAAGGGACCTGACTGGGACAGCAAGTGGGCAGATCTGGGGCCAGGACACAGGCTGACTTCTGGCTGGTTCCATAGCCGCTCCTGGTGTCCTCTCCTCTGGAAGACCTTTCCTGAGCCCTCGGCCCCTGCACGTGCCCCACCCGTCCCCGGCCCTGACCACGGGGTCCCGGACTCAGCCCTCTGTCATCATCACTCGCTAGATCCTAAGCTGTGTGGAACCGAGGGCTGTGACTTGACCATCTTAGTATCCCCAACTCCTAGGACCTGCTCGGCATGCAGAAGATACACAATAAGTTCCCAGAGTTCACTCGCCGTGGCTTCCAGGGCCCATCGGAGCTGGGCCGATGCCATATCGACAACCTCTTTGGCCCCACCTCCACCCACCTTCCCCAAATGCAGGAAGTGCTTTCCCACCCCAGGGCCTTTGCCCTTGCTGGCCCTCTGCCTGGAACCCTCCGCCTCCACATATCCGTGCAGTTCTTTCCCTCACTTCGTTTGGCCGTTGGCTTAAAATGACGAGACGACATTCTCAAAGAGGCCTTCCCTGCACCTGTCTGACGAAGCAGCCGCCACCCCTCCTTACCTTTTTCCTGTTTGTCTATTTCCCCCCACCATGCAAGCTTCCTGAGGGCAGGAGCTTTGTTTTGTCCCTTGCTGTGACCCCAGAGCTTAGAACAGCCTCTAAGGAAACATGAAACCACGCTTCAAGTTAAGGCACCAAAAGCTGCTTTCTGTTACCTCCTGATCGGATGGTATCGCCACGTGCCCCTCCTAAACCTCCCACGCCTCATTCTTCCTCCCCAAAGATTACCATCTCTGTGCTATAGAATGAGGAAGGCTGAGGGGAACCATCAGTACAAGACCAGATTATCTCCAAGGGAGTCCGGAGCCCCTGGTGTAGACGTGGGTCAGACACGATCTAACCGCTAATGACACAGTCATGGTTTCTGAGTTTGGCGGGGAAAAAGCAAGGAACCTACGCTATATATTTCTTAGGAAATAAGGAACCCACGTGGTCATATTCTCCTGGGCAGGGCCCGTGCCTTCCTCTTCGGTGTCCTCCGAGGTGACCAGCATAGAGCTGGAGGAAGGAGGAGTAAAGGTCGCCTCCCCACCCCCACTCTGTTATAATGCAGGACGGACGAAGTTTTTTCAAGTCCTGCTGGAAATCTCCTGGCTGGAAACCTTCCCAGATACCCAATTTTCTTGCTTGAAGTGCATTTCTTTTCTCCTTGAAAATTAGTGCAGGAGAATTTGTCTCTGTTATAAACCCCGTCCTGGTGGGAGGTGCAAAGTGTTCACACAGAACTTTGCAAATGCTTGGTGTGTGCACTGCACAGGGGCTGGGGGCTCTTGGGGTTGGAAAGTGAAGGATGAGGAACGGGGCAGTTCATGCAAAGCGGTTGGAATGGACTCCTCTCCCAGAGGACGTGTAAACTGGCTCTGGACTCCTCTGTGTCAAGAGGCAGGAAGAACTGGCCGTTCGCATCTTAGCGTTCTCCGCAGGAACCGGAGGGGCGGAACTGCGTCCCATGCCTGTGACACCCCCTTCTCCCCTCACTGACCAGACTGACAGGGGCCTTGAGCCCTCCCTACCGTGAGACCCAAGGGAAAGCAGAATTGGTCTTCTCTCTGGAGATGATAACTCAGACCTCAGGAATGTAGTCATTCTTCTAATAAATTCCTCAGGCAGCCTTGTTCTGGGCCCTGGACTTGGAGGACTGAATTGGACACAGGCCCTGCCTTCGGGGTGCTTCCGTTACGGAGGACACAGAGAGATAGAGATGATAGAGATAGAGATGACAGAGATAGGTAGAGATAGAGATGGAAATAGAGATAGAGAGAGAGAGATTAGAGAGAGAGCAAGCGCGATAGAGAAATGATAGAGACATATATATATATAGAGAGAGAGAGAGAGAGAGAGAGATATAGAGATGATAGAGATAGAGATGATAGAGATAGATAGAGAGAGAGATGGAAATAGAGAGAGATTATAGAGAGCAAGCTAGATAGAGAGATGATAGAAAGAGAGACATAGATATAGAGAGAGAGAGATAGAGAGCGAGATAGATATAGAGATGATAGAGATAGAGATAGATGGAGATATATAGAGAGAGATGATGGAGATAGAGCGAGATAGAGATAGATGGAGAGAGAGAGAGTGAGATAGAGATAGAGAGATGATGATGATGGAGACAGAGAGATAGAGATAGAGATACAGATACAGATACAGATAGAGATACAGATGGAAATAGAGAGAGAGAGAGAGAGAGATTATAGAGATAGAGCAAACGAGATAGATGATAGAGATAGAGATGGAGATAGCGACATAGATATAGAGATGATAGAGATAGAAATAGATGGAGCTAGAGGGAGAGAGAGATGATGGAGATAGAGAGCGAGATAGAGATAGAGATAGAGATAGATGGAGAGAGAGAGCGCGAGATAAAGATAGATGGAGAGAGAGAGAGAGATGATGGAGATAGAGTGAGATAGATATAGAGATAGATGGAGAGAGTGAGAGATAGAGATAGAGATGATGGAGATAGAGATAGAGATAGTTGGAGACAGAGAGATGATGGAGACAGAGAGATAGAATGCATAGTGGGAGAGGGGGTCAGAACATAGAGGATTCATGGCCTGCTAAGGAGCCCGTCCATCATTCTGGCGGCAATAGGGAGCTTCTGAAAGATTTCGGGAAGGGGAGTGGTTTGGTTGGATTTTCATTTTCAGAAGGGGGTCATTAGGACGTTGGTTGGCCGGGACCCGTCACGGAGGTCCCAAGCCTCCCTTGCCCCACGAGCACCACGTCCCCTACCGGGCGCGTCTCCCGCGCGCTCACGCTGCAGCTGGACTTGTCCCTGCTACGACAGCGCTCACCCTGCGTGCTAGGGTTGCCTGTTCCGTCTTGCTCCTCGCCAGAATGCCAGGCACTGTGGCGGGCTCGCCTCTACCCCCCGTGTCCAGCACAGGGCCTGGAATGCTGCTGGAGCTCACTCGTACATTTACGCGTACATATATATTTTTCACAAACGTCAAATGGAACTATTGAATATCGCAAGAGAGAGAAAACTGGGGCCCGGGTGAGCTGGGGCGCTGACAGCAGGAGCTGAACGGGGGTCGAGGGGAGACACGGGGGGTGGGCAGACCTCATGGCTTGTCAGTGCTCGTGGTGAAACTCCGCTCCCTGCTCCTCTGTGCTGTTCTCTTCCGTGAAGCGGAGCTTTTAACACCTGCTCACGGCGGTGTCGCAGAGAAATGAGAGTAGAAAGCGGCCCCTCACCGCCGGTGTCCTTGACAGCTGCTCGGCTGCCTCGGTTTCCCCAGTGCCCAGTGTGATCAGTCCCGGACTAGTAGTGGCTGAGCAAAAGGGAGAGGCACAGTCTGAAGGAGGTAAAGTTTCCTTTTCGACCTTCTGCCACTTTCCTGGGGAGGCCACACCCACGAAACAATATCCTCGCTTCTCTCAGGGCCTTGGACCCTCTGGCCTCAATGGCAGATCTTTACCAAAATCAATTCCGGAAACTTCCAACCACTCCATGACTGACTGACTGACTGACTGAAGGGACAAATGGCTTTTTAACCCTAGCTCTGCCATTTACCATGACCTAGGACACCTTTCCACCCCGAACGTTAGTTTACCGACCACGAAATGGGCATTAGACTATGCTTTGCACAGGTTTGTTTCAAGAATTCAGTCCAGTCGTGCCTGTGTGAGCACTTCCCAAATTGTAACGTGCAACAGAAATGTCCTGTTATCAACATACCTGCCCCTCACCCCCCGTCCCCCCCAAAGGTGCTCAGCATGGAGCATGCACAGAGGAGGCTGTGGCTGGAGGTTGAAAGGGTAAATGGGGTCTATATGATTTAGGGATCGCCCCACATCTTGTCATATGAAGTATTTGCACGCCAGTAGGTACCCGCGGGGTGGTGGGTCCCACTGTGGAGACCACATCACCGGGGCTAATGCGCTGCCCCCTTTTGGCCACTCTTTGGCTTTCATGGTTTCACCCCGGTTTGGATCCTGACACCTGCTCCTGGGGGAGGTGGCCAGTTCCCTGGCTTCCCCGGCCACGTGGCAGAGCTGACGAAGGCCTGGCCTGTGGTTTCACAGCTGTGCCCACCTGTCCCCCATCCCGCAGTCCTCTGCGCCAGGAGATGCCCACTCATTCCTGTGCAGGGCTGTCGGGGGGAGAGGAACTGAGTGACCTTGCAGGGGAGGCGGGCTAGAGCAGCACAGCAGAGCTAGAGCCTCCAGGGGTGATGGGAAGGGGGGGATGATTCCAGCCTCCAGCAGGCTGGGAGGATTTTCTGATGTCACGTCCACAACCCACTAACCTGAGCAAATTCCTCTTTTGAAATGTAGGAGATGGGGCACCCCGGTGGTTCAGTCCGTTAAGCGTCTGACTTCAGCTCGGGTCATGAGCTCACAGTACTTGAGTTCGAGCCCCGCATCGGGCTCTACGCCGACAATGCCAAGCCTGCTTGGAATTCTCTCCCTCTTTCTCTGTCCCCCTCTGCTCATGCTTTCTCTCTCTCTCTCTCTCTCTCTCAAAATAAATACACTGTAAAAAATAAAAATAAATAAATAAAATGTAGGAGGGTAAACCCTAATGGTCCTTCATACCCTGATGAAATAAACTTAGTTACATATTTAACTGCCGGTGTGTATAAAGCTTTGGCGTGTCTGTTGTCATCACACTGTTAATTTCATCGTCCTGTGATGCAGCTTCGAGCCCTCTTTCACAGCTGAGGAAATCGAGGCTGGAGCAGTGAAGTCATCTGGAAACACAGCGACAAGTAAGGGAGGTGGGATTCCAGAGCCAGGAGTGTGTTCCTCCTGCCGAGCAGGTTCCCCTTCTCTGTGCCACACCGTCTCCCCAGAAGCCCGTGGGGGCAGGACGCTGATGGGGGAGGGCTGTGACCTCAGGGCCCACTGCAGGGGCCTCCCGGCTGTGGACAGTGAAACAGAGGGTCACTGTGACAGCCAACCTGCTCCCCTGGCCCACACCCACCTCCCGGCCCTGGCCTGGACAAGGCCTGCAGGTCTGGACCCACTGACCAGCTAAGGACCGAAAGTCTCTGGACAGGGCACGGCCGAGCCTGGTCCACTACAGTTACTTTCCACAGTATTAGTTTTTAATTACAAAACAGATTTAAAAAAAAAAAGCTCTCATCTCCATAACTTAGCCTGTTTAACAATGCACTTACAATGGATTTTCCAGGCCGTCTGGGTGGCTCAGTTGGTTGAGCATCCAACTCTTGATTTAGCCTTAGGTCATGATCCAAGGGTCGTGGGATCGAGCCCCGCATTGGGCTCTGCACTGAGCATGAAGACTGCTTAAGACCCTCTCTCTCCCTCTGTCCCTCTCCCCCACTTGTGCACGCTCTCTCTCTAAAATAAATTTTTTTTAGAAAATGGATTTCCCAAGAATAGAGTCTAGTGAGTTGTGTTCATATCCTAGCTCTGGCACCTATGAGTGGTACGACTTTGGATAAATGACATAACCTCTGTGGGCCTCAGTTTCCGCATCTGTGAGGTGGTCGTAGCCCTAGTTATATACTTCATGGGGTCGTTGGGAAGAGAAATGAGGGGACTGTCCAGGGTGCTGAGTGTGGGGCCTGGAGTGTAGAAAGCATAGGTGGGCCACAGCCTTGGAGCCGCATCCCTGTCCTGCTTGGTTTGAGGGCAGGAGCATGGGAACACCTGTTTCTTGGGTGACAGAGCAGCAGGTGTATTCTAACCATCGCTTGAAGAACGAGGCGTCCACAGAGGGCGGTGCAGACTGAGAGGTTAGTGTGGGCTCTACTCTGCATGGGCGAGATCCGGGACTTAGTGTCCCCCCTCCCAGTCTTGCCTCAGCCCAACAGATGAGGCCTTCAAGCCGTGGCTAGAATGGTCTTGCAGCCCTTGGAGGGCTTCTAAGGGAAGAGAGCCCTTTCGGGCTCCACAGTTCCTCTCCTCGGCTAACGCAGACCGTCGGCCCCAAACACCGGATTAGTGCTTTTATATAAATGGGGCAAAGTGAGGTGAGAATGAGAAGCAGACACACAGGTTGGGCCTCGCAGAACGCTGCCCTGGGCTCACACTCGTATTTCCCTCCATCTGTCTCGTTCTTGTGTCTGTCTGGGGACCAGGGTCGCGAGTGCAATTATAATAGAAACATGATAAGTCACTAGGAAAGCTGATCTGTCGTACATACGTTCTGAAGGTGGGAACGACTAAGCCGGAAGAGAATTGCAGCGGCCGGGGGGGCAGGGGGGTATACGCCCCAAGAATTGACACAGAAGCAGAAATGCCAGAGCGGCCTGGCTGCCTCAGGAGATGAGTTGCAGAATTATCTAGCCAGGGACGTCCAGGCTGCTGAGTAATGTCTCCTGATGTTAATCAAGTCTGTGACAACCTGGATCATGCAACTTACTGAACTCAATTTATATTCTCTTAGGCAAAATCACTATGACCTGGATGGAAATTTAGCCAGAGAGCAATAAAGAATGGAAAGCCCCAGGTAATGAACTAGCCTCTGGGAAGCCAGGAGCCCTGCTCTCTGGCTGGTTATATTTTAAATATTACAGGAAATTAGAGGATCCTGAACATTTACTGAGCGCTTATTATGTACCAGGAGCTGTGCTGTAAACTTTAAGGACCTGCATTCATTGGGTCCCCTCAAAAGCTCTGTGCAGAAGGTATCCCAGACCAGCAGCCACGTGGTAGTTTTCTGACATATAAAGATATTTTCTTGAGTTGGACTTTCCCCCCACTTCAGGTGGCCAAAAAGAAGCGATATCCCCAGTTACCTGTAATGAACGCGAGAGACTTAGTGCATCTCCAGAACAGCAGGGACACCGTACATGAGCCACAGTCAATGTGTCCTTGCTGGATGCTGGCTGTTCTGGCCTCTCTAACATATCTGAGATTTCTAGCCTGCTTTCTACATTGGTGAGATCGTTCACATCAACTATCTTGACTTGACCCATCACTTGAAAGCAGAGACCCACTTATTGGGGTGCAGAGAGCAAATATGAGCCCATTATAACCCTATCCTTCCTCTCCCTGCCCATCAGTCCTGGAGAGAGTCCTACCTCTAACAAACCCCATAAATGCGGGGTCTCCTCGATGCATGGAGCAGCAGGTGCACTGAGCAGGGCCCCCCTTGGACAGAGCCTAGCCACCTGGATCCTGCGCTTGCTTGATCCAGGGGACCAATGAAAGAGAAGGGTCGAGTTCGGGCCAGTCAGGAGAAGGAGAGGTCAGAGAATGGCCCCATACCTTGCCTTCCCACCCTCCAGGCTTGGTCATCAAAGAGTTCATACTGGTCACTTTGTTTCTCTCCACTCCTGGGTCCTTCCTGTTTGCTCCACAGGGACCTTGCGGATTTTTCTGCCATCCTTCGTGTTTATGGGGCACAGAACCTTCCAGAGCATGACTGTGTAGGGCTAGTATGCTTATCTGACAACTAATTCCTGCTATTATGTGCAGAGGCCCATGGACCTTGCGCTTTGCCCTAGGACCGTGTCATCCCAGTGTATCTTCTGGCTCGTTCCTCACGGTGTCCCGGAGCCCTGCTACCTGAGGTGTCAGAAGCTGTGTCTCTCCGAGTTGGGGGCCACAACTCTACTCTCCCAACCTGGGGACTCCCTGGGTTTTCTGTGTAACTCAGCTCCCGATTTCATGGAGTCCAAAGCGGCCAATGCCCACCCTGCCCCTAACCGACGTGCGTGTGACATAGGCTGGCTGTGTCGGGGACTGGCCAAGCAAGAAAGGAGCAGGGACGTTAATGATTAGCCAGGCTTGGGACAGCAGCACAGGAGAGGAAAAGCCTGTGATTGCTCACTTGCACGGGCCTCGGCCGCAGGAAGGAAACATAATGAACAATGTCCAGAGCAGCAGGAGGAGGAGAGCAGTTACAGTCTCTTGCCGCCCGACTCTTCAAAGATGCCCAGCGGCGCTGGGAGGATGTGAAGTCAGGATTTCATGACACCCAGGGCCAGGGCCGGTGATAAATCCCCGCCCGTTTTCTTTTGAAGATGGTTCCTCCCCTTCTCTTGATCCTAGGACTCCAGCCTGGTTTCCCGGGCAACTAGGCTGACTTCCTGTGGCAAAGGTCAGCGTGCGGTGGGGTGCGAGCAGACCTGCCCCGGTCGTGTTTGGGGAGGAAGGACCCCCGGGCGAGGAGAGGAGCAGCGGAACATGAAAGCAGGCCAGTCAGATGTTCTTGTCCTTAGCCCCCATCTTAGACGAGGAAACTGAGGCATAAAGCAGCTAAGTGACTTGAGATAGTACATCGTGGAACCAGGAGTTGGATCTCTTGCAGAGTGAGTCTGCCTTCCTTCCCGAGAAACTGCAGCCACTGACCAACCTTGCGGACGTGGTGCGCTTAAAGCTCCTGCTCTTGGATGGGCGCCTGGGGGGCTCAGCCGGTTAAGCGCCCGACTCCTGGTTTCAGCTCAGGCCATGATCTCACGGTTTGTGAGTTTGA
Organism: Prionailurus bengalensis; assembly: GCF_016509475.1. Taxonomy (NCBI): domain Eukaryota; kingdom Metazoa; phylum Chordata; class Mammalia; order Carnivora; family Felidae; genus Prionailurus; species Prionailurus bengalensis. Next base: position 59,544,344 of record NC_057360.1, read on the forward strand.
GCCCCGTGTCGGGCCCTGTGCTGATAATGCAGAGCCTGCTTGGGATTCTCACTCTGTCTCTCTCTTTCTCCCCCTCCCCGACCTCTCAAAATAAATAAATAAACTTTAAAAAATAAATAAATAAAAAACTCTTTCTCTTGGAGAGGAGACAGGTGCACAGTGACATGCGTGGGGGCCAGTGGGCTTCCTGTCCACGGTGGGGGGGGGGGGAGCAGGCTGAGCTCACTGCCCCTGCCAGAGCCATCAGCCCGTGTTCGACGATGGCCGCCTGTCATCCCAGCAGTGGCTCCTGGGTCACCTCAGAGACTCAGAGGCCCAAAGCAGGGGGGGGGGGGGGCGGGGAGGGGCTGGAAATCCAAACGCGTTCTTCCCACCAGTCAGAGCGACTCGGGATGAAAACTTGCTGAGGGCAGCAGGGGCTCCCAGGACGACTGGCAATTTGAGCTTCTCAGAGACAGACAATATGTTGGTACCAGATGTCATTTTAAGCTAAAAACCTATGGTTATGTTACTTAGATGATCTTCTTTATTTACTCTAACCCATAATCCAGAGCCGTTCTCGATTGAACGTGGGCCGTTGAGCATTCCTGTGGGAACCACAGCTCCGTATTTTTAGGTGTCGCCTGTTCCCAGCTGGGGAATTCGTTTCTGTGTGCGGCTTGCTGCGTTTAGGGTCTGATCCTCTCTGCGTTTATTCTGTCACTGGTCCTCGGGAATTAGCGCCTCACTCCTCTCTGTTGGGAGAGTATCACCCACCCCCCCCCCAAGATCGTTCCTAATGTCTCCCCTCCTCCAGCCCCAGAGACCGTCTGCTGGGAGGCTGTGGGCATAACTCACCGTATCTATCACTTGGGCAGTTCTCTGCTCATCTCTCCTGCCCTCTTGTCAACAGGGGTGAGGAGAGGCATGACTGAGGGGGCCTGGGGGCCCCTGGGGGCTCAGGAGTTCTGGGCCAGAGGCAGGGCGGTGGAGGTAAAGGCTGTATAGCTGCCTTGGAAAACAGTGGTGGTGGCCTTCCCACTGGTGCGGTCCCTCCCCTCCCCTGGTGGCTTCGGACAGCCCACACCGCAGAATGGGGAAGCCGTGAAGAGTACCCACACCCCCAGAAGGGCCCAAGCCTCGGGATGCCTGGGCGTGTCTCTACCCAAGTCGTCCGGCCTGGCCACCCCAGCCACCCTGGCCGCCACCTCTTGTGGGACTAGGAGGGTAGGAGGGCCTGTCTTTGAGTTGTTCATGCTCAAAGGAAAGGCAGTGCCCCTCCCCCCAGGGCAGCCGCCCTGCCCACAGGGCCTGGGCAAGCCCTTTGGGGGTGGGGCTGGAATGCCGCCCGTCTTTGGCCATGTGCGCCCGCCAGCTTGCCCCTGCAGGACCCCTGCGATCGAAGGGACAGGTGGAGGGAGTATGCTGACCCGAGTGAGGATGGGAAGGGGTATCTGGAGCGTCAGAGCGGGCTGGCAGTCTGGCCACTCTGACTCGTCACCTTGGGCAGGCGGTTTTGGCTCTCATGTTTTTACGCAGTAAAAGGGTCTAATAATACCCACCGCGCAGAAGAGTGGTTACGGGGAGTCCAGTATAAAATGCTGTCCACCCCCTGGCAGGCAATAGTTTATAAACCACAGTAGTACCGTTGTCCCTGCTGTCACGACAACTGAAGGCCTCCCGTCCCTCTCTCTGTGGGCCCTGACCGGCCTCTGCAACTCTCAGGGTTCCTTCTAGACTATGTAGCCATTTCAACTCACGGCAGCATCCATACAGGCCAGCATGTTCACTGCAGAAAAATCAAGGCACATGCTGTCCCCACACCTACAGGACACGCCTGGGCTGTCAGCCTTCTAAGGGAAGCACAGACTGGAGCAAAGTCTGCCCCGATGGAACAGGACGGCATGGGGCCAGACTTCTCTCAGCCCCAGCGCAGGGCGGCCAAGGGCTCTGCGGGGTCCACCCCGATTACAAAATGCCCACGGCCACGCAGACCTTCCAGATGCAGAGGTCCCAGCCCGGCAGGGGACGGGTTCCTACGGGGAGCGCAGGGCGCATCTCCCCTCCCTAGCAGGGGCAGGGGGCCCTTCTGCTTCTGTCCCCCACCTCCCGGTTACAGCTTCTCGCTCCCTCCAGAGCCACTCGACCTTGATTCCCACCACCCTGTTCCTCCTTTTCACTTGCCAACATTTTTCTCTTGGCTGCGACTGCGGGTGCTTTCCTAGGCTCTGTCCCCTCCAGAAAGCTGCCTCTCTGGGGCTGCATTCGGAGCTTCCTGTGTGAGGTCAGCCCTGATCCCAACCTCCTGCTTCCTCTCCAACCTCTGGCTCTATAAAATGTGGCCTCAAGACACACACACACACACACACACACACACGAACACACTCATTCACACTCCCCAAGGACCTCTTCCCTCTTCCCATGTCCCCTCCTCTCCCCAGGGCATCATCATTATTCCCAGGACTAGGCAGTTTCCCTTCCCAGCAGCCCTGTCCTTGTATCATCCCAGCCAATCAGGAGGCGTCAAATCTTCCCTAAAACCCAATGCCTGCTTTACCTCCATTGCCTCATCTGTGTCTGCTAATTTTGTTGCTTTCTTTAAAAAAAAATAATAATAATAAAGAGCACTTTCCTTATGACCCTCTTGCCTGGCTATCGCACGATCCCACGTGGGAAGGTCCAGAAAGATATGTTACATAAAAGAAAGCAAGCCCTTTGCTTTAACGGGGGGGTCCTACAGGGGCTAGCATGGCAGGAGAGTGACGCTTTGGTTCTTTTTTCCTTCTGCGTTTGGCCCAGGAGAAAAGGGAACCCAAGGAGACAGACGTCCCATCAGACCCCTTTTCTCTTGGTAGAAGTCATGGGAAGGGCAGGTATGAGGAGTAGCCGCATAAAAAATTAGAATTTATGACCCTCTGCGTGTTTCTCCTGCTGTTCACAACCGCCATGCAAAGCTAGACTTGATGGACCCCTTGGCCGTGTCTCCTTACCCCTTTCCACCCAGTACCTCTCCTGGGGCTTTTCTGACGTGCCCCGCTTTAAGACACTGGGTATCTATTTTCAAAGAAACTTGTAAAATAGGGAAAATGAATGGGTGCTTGTTTATCTGTCACATCAAGATTTTTCTCCAGAACACTTCCCTGCAAGATTTCTTTAATGAATGGCTGCCTCTGTATACTTGTTTCTTTGCTTATCCTGAACCACGACTGAAGTTTACAAGTGGACTTAATGGCACACAGGTTTGGGGCTCAGAGAGGTCCAGCTTTAATTCTAGAGTGGCTGCTTAGTGGCAGGTTGGGAGATCCTGAGACCCAATGGGCTCACCTATAAAATGGGCATTGTTGGAGGATTAAAGTTACTTATTCCCTTATTCGGCAAAAGTGTGGATTAGGGGGCACCCGGGTGGCTCAGTAGGTTAAGTGTCTGACTCTTGATCTCAGCTCAGGTCATGATCTCTCGGTTCATGAGATCAAGTCCCATATCCGGCTCTGTGCTTACACAGCACAGCCTGCTTGGGAGTTTCTCTCCTCTCTACCCCTGCCCTGCTCGTCCTCTCTCTCTCTCTCTCAAAATAAATAAATAAACTTTAAAAAACTTGTAGGGGCGCCTGAGTGGCTCAATCGGTTGGGCGTCCGACTTCAGCTCAGGTCATGATCTCGTGGTTCATGAGTTCAAGCCCCACGTCAGGCTCTGTGCCGACAGCTCAGAACCTGGAGCCTGCTTCAGTTTCTCTGTCTCCTTCTCTCTCTCTCTGCCCCTCCCCTGCTTGTGCTTGCTTGCTCTTTCTGTCTCTCTCTCTCTCTGTCTCAAAAATAAATAAACTTAAAAAAAAAACGTGAATTAGAATGACATTTCTTAGGACCTCTTTGCTCTCACCTTTCATGCAAAAATAATCAGACAGGCTGCACCAAATTTAAGTATGTTTGGGATGCTTGGATCTACAACAAAAGCTGTGCCGCGTACATGGAAGTCCCTTTGGGGAGCTCACTGGGGCGTCAAAGGATTTGAAGACTAGCTTTCTGGGTGGGCCAGGCTGGCTGGCAGCTGAGGAACATGTTGTAAAGGAAAGTCAAGGTCTAGGTCCTGGATGACAGGCTTAAGGAAGCCGGACGCTGGAAGACTAACAAGCAGCGAATAGGCAGAGAACCAGAAGGGAATCCAGGATGGAAGGAGAGGCAGGAGAGGCAGAGCAGGACAACCGGGCGCAGGAAAAGGGGGAGGGGCGGTGGGGAGCACCAACCACCTGCAGGGGGTCCCTGCTGGAGAGGGTTGACAACACCAGGCAGGTTTGGGAGCGCAGGCTGCACAGAGGGCAGCCAGCCCGGGATCCCCTGCGGGGCGGGGAGCAGGGCCATGCCCCGCCATCAGAGGACACTTTTCCCCCGCTCTTTATTCTCCGCACCAGTGCTGCCTCCATTAGCACAGATAATTAGCATTGATGGCAGCTTATTACCTCATTATTTCTGGCTCATGTTTGCTCAGTGTATTACAGGCGGTTTGGACAGATATTCTCCCTGAGAGCCAGGTTCCGGAAAATTCTTCAGAAAAATAGAATCTTGGTCCATAAGGCTCCCCCCGTTTTTGTGTTTCGGAAAAGATAATAGCTCGGCCATGTTAACCCCCGTCTCTGGGTTTTCCAGCTGTCCCGCCTCAGCGAGAGCAGGGCGAGTGTGGTAGACAAGACACAGAATGCAGATGCGAGTTCGAGACCGGTCTCCGTCCCCTACTAACTGTCGGACCTTAAGAAAAATCATTTAACCTTCCTGAGCTTCAGTTTCCTTGGCTTTAAAATGGAGGACAGGGCGCCTGGGTGGCTCAGTCGGTTAAGCTTCCGACTCTTGATTTCAGCTCAGGTCGTGATCTTGTGGTTCATGAGTTCCAGCCCACGTCGGGCTGCGCACTGTCAGTGCAGAGCCTGCTTGGGATTCTCTCTCTCCCTCTTTCTCTGCTTCTTCTCTCTCTCAAAAATACATGAGTAAACATTTTTTAAAAATGGGGGACATACTATCAACTTCACTGGATTATTGCAAGGATTGGATCAGGTCATTGACAGGAGGAGATAAAGCCGGGATTTGGCTATGGCTGTGTTCCCAGTCACCAAACATTTGTGGGGTGTCTCCATGGCAGTGGTGAGTGGCAGGGCAGGACCCATGAAGAATTATGCTTGAGAACCCACCTGCTTGCACCAACCTGCCGTGGGGGCGTGGTCAAAGCCCCTCCGCCCCCCACCAGGTCCCCGGCCTCATCTTCCCTCATTTTTTAAAAAAATTCATTCAGGGATTTTATTGTATTTTATCTTATTTATCAATTTCTTATTTAAATTCTAGTTAACATACACAATATCGGTTTCAGGAGTAGAATTCGGTGATTCATCACTGACAACACCCAGTGCTCGTCCCAACAAGTGCCGTCCTTCGCACCCATCACCTATCTCGCCCATCCCCCACCTACCTCCCTCTGTAAACCCTCAGTTTGTTCTCTATCAGCTCGTCCCAACAAGTGCCGTCCTTCGCACCCATCACCTATCTCGCCCATCCCCCACCCACCTCCCTCTGTAAACCCTCAGTTTGTTCTCTATCAGCTCGTCCCAACAAGTGCCGTCCTTTGCACCCATCACCTATCTCGCCCATCCCCCACCCACCTCCCTCTGTAAACCCTCAGTTTGTTCTCTATCATTAAGTTTCCTCTGGTTTGTTTCCCCCTCTCTCTTTTTTCCCCTCCTCCCATATGCCCATCTGTTTCCTAAATTCCCCATATGAGTGAAATCATGGTCTTTGTCTTTCTCTGACTGACTTATTTTGCTTCGCATAATATACTTTAGCTCCATCCACATCGTTGCACACGGCAAGATTTTGTTCTCTTTGATGGTTGAGTAAGAGTCCATATATATATATATATATATATCCATTCATCAGTCGATGGACATTCGGGGTCTCTCCATAGTTTAGCCATTGTTGCTAATGCCTCTGTAAGCATCGGGGGGCATATACCCCTTTGAATCTGTACTTTTGTTTCCCTTGGGTAAATACCTAGTAGTGCAGTTGTGAGATTGTGGGGTAGTCACATTTCCAAGTTCTTGAGGAACCTGCACACTGTTCTCCAGAGCGGCTGCACCAGTTTGCATTCCCACCAACAGCGCAAGAGGGTTCCTGTCTCCCCTCGTTCTTGGCCCCGCTTGATGTTCAAGTCATCTGAAGTCATTCAGCAGTACCTCGGGTATCCTCTCTGCCCGGGCCCCGCCTTGAGCCCATCACTCATGCCGCTTCCTCCTCTGCCACCCATTCTTCACCTGGGATTCCACGCGGGGTGTGTTCAAATCCCTCATTACCCCGGGCTGGTTCGTTCACCCCCCCAAACCCCAGTCCCGTGGGACAGTGCTACTTCCAACCTCGTTGGGCGGTTGTGACCATTGATAAGTAGCGTGCGAAGTGCGGGGAACGATGCCCACACAGAGCAAGCCCTCAATCCGCATTGGCCGTCACCATTGTCACCACCTGCTCCTATCCTCAGCTGGCGTCCATGCTTCTTCTATGTCCCCTAGGGTGACATGGCTTTGTCCCCAAATATCCCACACCATATTGAAGTGATCTGCCTCTAAGGCTGTCATTCCCTGGCGGGGGGGGGGGGGGGGGCGTGTCTTCATTCTTGGTGTCCCCTGCACTAAGGACAGTACCAGGCACATGGCAAGTGCTCGAGAAATCATGGAACCAATTTAAAATGAGCCATAACTCTGAGGTGGCTTTCCTTTATTATTGATTCTGATTGTGGAGACATTCCCTTCAGTGGGGCTGGGATGTAGCCTTTGAAGGAAGGACTAAGCTGTGATGCTGGAAAGCTCTTACCCCATTGTCTTCATCGACATAGCCTCCTCCTTTGGCCCATGGCACATACTTCCCGTGTGACTTACTTTTCAGCCCAGTGTTCCTGTTGAATAAGGGGTCGGTTTCGGTGGCTGGGCATCGCTGTGCCCGTCCAGGGGCTGGGCCATTTCCGGCATCGCTGAATGGGCAGATGGCTGGATGCTCCTGGCTTGGAAAAGAGAGCATGCTCTCCAAGGCTGTATGCTCAGGAGCCCCAAGAAGTGGTGCATGAGGGATAGGACTTGCTGCCCCCCGGTCTTCATGTTGACATCTTTCAACCCTCATGAGTGCATGGGGTCAGAACGTGGGTGTTGGGGACAGTAGGGCCTGGGAGGGCCAGGAGGAGCCTTGTATAACTGACCTTGGTATGAACCTTTATATGTTGAAAGAGCTACTTCTGCAAGTGGCCATTACCAGCTTCCTGTCTGGCTTTCCATCCCTGCCTCTGCCGTTGGGATTGACACGGGCTGCCAGGGGGGGCCAAGTGCCCCGTGCGGCTCAGGAACTGTGTGAACCAAGTATCCCTGAATCCCTGCAGCACGGTTGACCACGGGGCTCCGGCCCACGGGGAAAAGCTGCTGTTCGACCCCCACCAAAGTGATGTTAACGGAGCCCCCCTGCCTCCCAGAGAGCCCCCTCCTGCAGAGTCCAGGGGCACCTGTGTATCCCTTGGACACCTGGAGGGCAGGTGTGGCCCCACCGCAGGGACACGGGCAACACGGGCCCCTCCGTGGAGCCCTCTCCTACTTCCTGGTCCATTTCCTAGCCGGCTGGGCACTCGGGACACTCCAACTGCACCCCTTCAGGAGGCAGCATCCACCCCTCCTGGGAGCCTCAGGACAGACCATCCCTCACGCTGCTCCTCCAAAACCTTAAATTCAATCAGTCCCTCTCAGGGGGTTCCTACCGGGTTTCTTTCATCTCCTAGAGCCCTTGGCCCTCTTCCTGCCCACCCCGCCCTGCTCCTCCTCCTTCCCTCTCAGGCAGTCGACATCGCCACTCCGTCTCCAACACCTTCCATCCTTCTGCCTCTTCTGCAGACCTTCACCCCTCACATGTCCCTGAAACACCACTGTGTGCCACAGTGTGGCAGGTACTCGGTCTGTCGTAGTAACCAGAGTCTGCATGTTCGAACCCACCTGAAGACACGGACGTTAAACCATGAAAACGCTCATACATGTGTAATTGCAAATGGTGATGTGTTGTATGAAATCAGAAAAAGAACAGAGTTCTGTGGCAGAAACCTAGTTTAATTCAGCGTCGGGGAAGGGAGGATGAGTGCAGATCAGGAAAGGTCCCAGAGGAGGTACTACTTGCACTTAGAGCTAAGGTTATTCAGAGTTACCCAAGTAAATAATGGGGAAAAGTGCTTTCCAGGCAGCATGTGCCAAGGTCCTGGGGCAGGGAAGAGTCGGCATGTTTCAGGACTATAAGGGAAGCTGGTGGGGGTGGAGCGCCAGGGGGAGGGTCAGAGACAAGATTAGGCAGGGTGAGTGGGCAAAGTGAGGGGTTTGGGATTCATTCTCCTTGTCATGGGAAGAGTTGTAAACCGGGGAAGGCGCCAAGCCAGCATCTGCCTCGTCTGCCTCTACATTTGGGTGGCTAAGTCACCAGCAGTCAGGTGAGCTGAAATGGTCACGAAGCACTTCCCGGAGGACCGCGGGGTGGAAAGGGCTTGGCCAGAGCTGGATGTCCCTCGATGAAGCCCGGAAATTGCAATGGGCATAAAAAAAACCTAGCATTCCACACACTTGCCATGGAACCTGCACCGTGGCTCCGTCAGGGGGCATCATTTTACAGCTCAGGCCACCCAGGCCGAGGACAGCCAGGGTGTAGCTCACGAGGGCCGTGCAGCTGAGTGACAGGCCAGGATGCAGGCCTGGGTCTTCTGACAAGTACAGTGCTTTTTCTGACCCGCCAGCAGGGTCTGCAGAGGAGGGAGAGTCCCTTGGCAAGAGAGTTAGGACCAAGGGGAACACGGCATGTGGATGGATGTCGGTGCTCCTTCTGGTTCACACAGCTTTGATGGGCTCCCAAAGACAGGAAGAGTCCTAAAGCTCCCGATTTCAACTTCACATCTAAAGAGTGTGAGGTTCCAGAGGTTTCTGTTGTGAGTCAGCTCTCCTGCTGGCTCTCAGGCTGATGCCAGAATCTTCAGAGAGGACATGATCCATCCAGGGGCAAGAGCCAGTCCCCCGGGTGTTTGATGGAGGTGACCAACAGCTTAAGCGGCATCGGCTCAAACCGCCCGCAGCCTGGACCCCACCATGGGGGAGACTCCCTTCGGTGCCACCTTCCCCAGAGCACAGGACACAATGGCCAACACGCACTCTTCATGAATCAACTTTGTTTCTAAGCATGAGCATCGAGTGTTCTGAAAAGGGAATTAGGAGGACAATGCCTTTCACAATAGCATCAAAAAGAATACGATACCAAGAAACAGGTGCCCTCTGGCATCTCCAACACCCCAGAAACTTTCTCCGGCCTGAGCGCACTCCTCACCTCCCTCTTTGCATTGAAGCTATTTGTGTAGCCCTTACACCTGCCAGGAGCCAAGCCAAGGCCATCTTCGTGTCCCCTCCCCCCATATGGGCTTGGAGGTGGAAGGACTTCAAAAAGAAGGTGTTAAAGGATTTCATCCCTGAGCAGGGAGAGCAGATCGGGAGGCACAGATCAATAATGTAACTTTTTAAAATTGAAAACACAACATGGTCACGTGGGAGGCAGGCACCCAGTTTAAGGGGAAGACTGTGGGGTCTCTCCTGGGTCTAAATCCCATCTCAGCCACTTCCCAGCTGGGGGAATACAGACAAGTTCCTTAACTTCTCCGTCCGGGAGGCTGCCTGGGGCCGGCAGGGTTAGTTAGCAACGCCTCCTTCACAAGGAGGTTATGAAGACCGAATGAGCTGAATCACAGCACCGAGCATGGTGTCTGGAGCATGGAAGGAGCTTGAGAACTCTCCATCTCTGGAGAGCTGAGTATTGAAATTTGGGCCAAGAGGTGACCGCTCAGATGTGAATCCTGGCTCCATGGTTGCCCAGCTGCCTGATCCCGGTGTGACTTCATCTCTCTGTCTCAGTTTCCTCCTTTGCAAAGCGGGGTGGTACCACCGGCCATCTGGTAGTGTTGTTGCAGATTAGAGGAGGGCGGGTGTGCGGAGGATGTCCCTGGTGATAGCCGAGGGGGTCAGTCCACCTGGACCGAGCGCACATGGCCGGGCGGGGGGAGCACTTAGATGTCCCTGGACGTTTTAGGACCTCTCTGTCCCTCTCGCTTGGCAATACCCATGCGAACTCCTCTGTGCTCACAAACGTGTCCACATCCACTTCCTTGCAGACAGGCGTCCCTTCTGTGTGTGAAGCGGGGCACCTGCCTAATAAACCATTTTCATGGCCGTGTCACCAGGCTGAGGTGTCGGCAGCCTCATGTTGCCTGCCCCCCCCCCCCCCCCCGCTTAGCTGGTGCGGGTAACTCCCCACATCTGCCCGGCTCAGCGTGCAGTGAAATGTGGCGTGTGAAGAACACACAGCGGAAAGTTAATGAAAACAATAAACTCTGATTTTAAGAGTCTGTACCGCTCGCCCACACCATTTCGGTCCTCAACCTCGTCCCTTCCGTGGACCTGTGTCTGCATCCCTCCTCCGTTTAGCTTCATGAGCCTAACCCTTCCACCCACCCACCCCCCTGACCCCTGCTTGGGTATTATTTGGCAGGAGCTCGGATGTCCTTGAAGAAGAAGCCGATGTCTTTGGCAACTGGGAGAAGGGGCACGGGCATGTCCGCGTTCCCCACCTTCCCGCCTGCATCCTGCCCAGTGCTGGTGAGAGGTGACCACTCCCAGCAGCTGGACGGAGAACCAGTGCTTTGGGAGGGTGGGGGAGAGGGAATCGGGCTGGGCACTCAGCTCAGTACCGCCTGCCAACAGCCTTGGGTTCTGAGCCACAAGTGGGCCCAGGTGCTGGGAAGTCAGGTTCAGACCAGGTTGGCCACCTTTGTGACTTTGCCAAATGCTTTAACCTGAGCCTCAGTTCCCTATTTGGGGGCGGGGGGGGAAAGTCAAGGGGAGTAACTCGTGCCTCCTTTGAGGTGCTGTGTCAAGTGTTTAGTAGAATGCTGGACACACAGTGAGTCCCCAGGAAATATCAGCCATTAATAGCGGTATTAATAACATCTGACTTTCCGGAGTCCCCTCTGTCTGCCGTGACTTCCACCTCATCACCACAGCTGTTTTGCTCAGTCTGGTTCCTCTGGTCTTATTCTTGATCCAATAAATAGACCTTTGACTTCACTTTCTGGTTTCCAGACTGTAGGCCCCATAAGACCACTCGGGCCAAGCAGCCTTCACCCTAGACCCTGCACTGATACTCCCCCCTCCCCCGCCCACCCCGAACCCACTCCTGAGTCTCGCTCTTGGCTTGGTGACCCAGACCAAGGTCTCTCAGACTCTTCCCTGATCTGTTGGTCTTTCTACTTAACTCCCCAGGTCTGGTCCCCCAAAGCAGCCTGAGCCCTGTGGGCCATTCTGTTCGGCTAGCTATGGCAGGGGGTGGGGAGGACAGGAGTGGGAAGGGGCGATCTCTCTTCCCCAGGCTGGGATCAGTGAGGCTCAGACAGCTCTGGACTTGGTGGTGCCCCCGTATTCCTGCTCAGACGCTTGTGCCCAGAAGCCCTGCCGTGGTTCATTCATTCAGTTGGTAAATATCTAGTTACTTCCTATCCGTAGTGCAGAAGATTTAGCAATCATGTCATTACTAGTATCTCCTTGACCTCGAGAAATTGTCCCCCTTGATGATTCCCAAACCAGATAGGAAAGAATCATAACCACTGTCTAGGCCACAGATAGGAAGAGCTCTGAATTGTGGCCCCGGCCTCCATCAGCATTAGGTCCAGATGTCAGGGTGGGGTGGCAGAGAGGCTGTCTCCTTTTCGGGGCTGCCTGGGGCCCCCTGCCAGCCGTCCTCAGCGTTCATCGTCTCCATCAGATGCATGCGTCATCATTGGATCCGGCCCCCAGAAAACTGGTTGCGTCTTTACAAACAACAGCAAAGGCTGCAGATGTTCTGTGTAAAAGTCAGCGAGACCACACAGCATGCCAGGCTGTCAGTTCACCGGGACTGGCAGGGTGGGAAGACCCCAACGCGTCCTCCCCCAGGGATCCACTGGGAGACTCCAAACTAGGAATCTCACTTGAATAACACAAAAAGAAACAAGCGAGCCACACTTTCTCCCGGTCCGTGACACAACAGCAGGAGGGACAAAAGCAAAGGGGGGGGGGGTGCTCACAGGGTCAGAGGCTTTTCGCTGTCACAGCAGCCGCAGGGTTCTAGATTGTAGGAGCCCCCGGGAAGGCCTGGCTTGGGGCTGGGACCAGGCGGGGTGAAGAGGCCATGGCTCCTCGCACCCCGAATGCATAGGTTGGCAGTGTGGTAACCTGCAGATCAGAATCCCCCCGTCAGGAGCTGCAGGTGGTGCGGGAGACTCAATCAGGAGGACTCAGGGACCCTAGAGAGGAGAAGTGAATGGGGACCAAAGTCCGGCTTACATCCAGGGCAGCCGTCTGAGTGCCCAGGGTCTGTGGAGCCCAAAGAAAGCCAGCTGTGTGGGGTCCTGTGTTCTGGGAGGAGCAGCTCATTTCTGGGGAGAACACCCACTGTATTTCTGTCTTCAGAAATCAGACTTCCTCCCTCTGAGGCCCCCCCCTCTGAAAACCCCACCGGCCAGCAGAGCGAGTGCCTCCATGTGACAGCACTGTCCAGGAGCTCTGCTCCGAGGCCCTGGAAGAGTTCAGAGGGACCAGGTGGTGGTGTCGGGGAGGGGGAGGCATGGGCTGCACACTCTAGCCATGGAAGCCAACTGAATCCTCTGAGTCCCCTAGAGGCCAGACAAATGATGGACAAGAGGAGGAGGAGAGTGGATACGTGTTGTTTCCCTCTCATTTTGGGATTTCGCTACTACAGATAGATTTTAATTAAAATTAAGAAAGGCGTTATTGAATGGACACCCCAAAATGGTAAAAGTCGTTATCTATGATGGGGCCTCTGGGTGGCTCAGCTGGCTAGGCATCTGACTCTTGATTTCAGCTCAGGTCATGATCTCAGGGTCATGGGATTGAGCCCCATGTCACACTCTGTGCTGGGCACGGAGCCTATTTAAGATTCTCTGTCTCTGCCCCTCCGCAGCTCAGGAACACATGCACCCTCTCTCACTCTCTCTAAAAGAAGAAGGAAAGAAAAAGAGTAGTAATCGATGATCATGGGACTATGGGCATTTCCCTTTATTTTTGTTTTGCCTACGTTCTCACTTAAAAAATCATTCGTTTGTATTTGTTCTGTAATCGAAAGTGAGGAGTTACTTCACAGGGTTGCACATCATGAATGTGAAGCACACAGCACCCCCTCCAGGCTGTGTCCTTGGAGCAGCCTCTGGGAGATGGAGGAAGGACCCTCATTTGGAGGACAGGAGGGTGTGGGGAGCCTCTGAGTGCAAGTAGGCTGTGAGCCCCTGGAGGCTGGGCATGGACCCCTGCCGTGCCTAGCTCAGAGGGCGTGATGCTCCCTAGGGACACAGTCTGGCCCTGCATGCCTGGCCCACGGGTGTGAGTGAGGACATTCGGTGTTTAAGGCGGCCCTGGCCTGCACCTGTCTGTGGGGAAGGCCGCTTCGCTCCAAGAAGCCCAGAATTGGTGTCGGAGGCGAGCCATCCTCAGACGTGACCCGGAAAACTGGCCACTGACCCAAGACTTCAGGCTTGTCAAATATGAACAAGCCAGCAGAGGCCTCTGGGAACCCAGCTGGAACAGGGGGTCTGCGGGAGAGACTGACCTCCAAGTGGTGAAGGGTAGATACGTAACGAGAAGGCGTCTCCAATGCTACAGAAACCCAATCAAAACAGAGCATGAATGCGGCGGCAACAGAAGCCTTTCGCTTAAACATGGAGCCTCTCCCAACACGGATGGCTCTTTAAAAACACTGGAAATGGTCTTTTCTGCTGTGGGAAAAAAAAATGCTTCGTTGTGTGCCAAGAAAAAAGGATGTGGTCAGAAAGGAAGGGGCGGAAGAGGAGGTGGGCGGCTTCTCAGAGTCTGACATAAACAGTGCAGAATGAGGAAAGACCTAATTTTAAAACTTACTCTGTAATCATGGTGCAAACCATCTGAGAATCGGGACCCGTGCCAGGGCCGGGACTGGGACTGGTGTCTCAACAGGCTGAGAGGCTGCCTAGAGGCAGTGGGCGTCTGGACCCACCAGGTGACGTAGGGCATTGGCTCTGAACCCCTGCCTCCCCCACCTCTCACCGCAGCTTTCTTCGCAGCCCTGAGCCCTGCCCCCACCCGCTCCTGGAAAGGGGCTTCTCTCCATTCTCTCCTCTCCCTTAACTCACTCGCCATGGGCTGTGACTTCAAGCTCCTCACGTGGAAGGGCTCCGGGGAAGCAGAGGTGCCGGGCGCTGCCTTTGCCAAGTCAGAAGTGACACTGAGCAGGAGGCTCTCCGGGATGTGGGTGCACTGCTCTTCCCAGCACTAGACGGGGAAAAGTCTGAATCCTCAGGAAACACGGCATTCTCTTTAACTTTCCACCTTCCCAAGTGGTGACGCCATAGGTTCGAGCCATGAAGGTAAAGAGAGAAGGCAGGAGCCCCTTCCCACCATCAAAGGGCAGTAAAGTTAACAGCAGCCAGTCTCCTGTAAGAGCAGGTTCAACCAGGTGGAGAGATCACAGACTCAGAGCAGTGCCTGTGATAAGGTCAGGGCTGAAACGCAGCCCTGGAGCTAGAGTAGGGTCTCGGAGGTCCCCAGTCCAACCCTGTGTTTGGTTGGTGAATTTCGGAGAGATCCGGGGCCCTGGGAAGGAACCTGGATGGCTAGGGAGGAGGCACCTGGGGAGGGCGGAGGGTGTCTGTTTAGCAGTTGTGTAAAAAATGTTTCACTATTGGTGACAGCGGCATCTGTCAGCTGATATCACCCATGACTATTATCATTATTTTTCAGAACGCTTGGACCACTAATTTGGTACCAGGGCATCATTGCGAGGAAAGCATGTGATTTTGAATCAGATGCCGGAATCGCAACTCAGCTCTGCCCATCGCTAGCTGTGTGACCCCTGAGCAAGTTCCCTATTGTGTAACGGAAGGTAGAATGGTACCCACTTCACGAGACCGATATAAGAAGTGGGTACAGAGCTATTTCCGGGAGCACTTTGTAAATGTTAAGGCTGAACAGATGTGAGTAAAAGAAAATTTTGAATTAGAGCTGTCCAGAGTTCCAAAGCCACGGGGCTCCAGATCTCCCACCTCCACCTGTCCCCAGTATTCGTGGGATCCAAGGTAGGAGCACAAACGAAGGCCTATATACCATATTTCTAAATAGTAGTTTTAATTCTAAGTCAACATACGGAAAGCTGAGGGTGTAAGTCAGACTGGCAGTGCTAAATCACATCGCTTCTGTCCTCTTACCTTGACAGATACACCTTTCTAACAACGTAGAAAGCGAGGTTCAGATTTAGAATTCTCAGACTCCTCCAAGTTCTGTGCTAGGGTATAGAGGCATAAGAAGATAAGAGCCGGCCCCTAGCTGGCCCCACTCTCCTTCCCACCCTGGCTCTGTACCATATAGAGAGATACGGGCCATCATGGATATGCATGTAGACACCTAACCACCTAACACACCTGTCCAAACTCCATACATGCCCCCTACAAACAACCATGCTTTGGCTCACACAGGTGGAGTAGACTACCCTTAAGAAGACAGACCAGGAAAAAGGCCTTGCACCAACCCTGGAGGCGAGTGTGGAGCCATATGGGCTGGGAATACTGAGATCCCAGATACCCAGAGCATGGTCTAGAAGAAGGGGCACTGGCTCCAGATGGACACGTCCGCTTAGCCCCACAATGTGAAATGGCATAGCCAGAAGATAGCAGAGTGGGTCTCTTAAAGTGGAGGGCCAGGCAGGAGCTCTTGTCGCCTGGGCTGAGGGACAGCATCATCCTGGATCTCACAGCCTCCCTGGGAGCTTGAAACACCCTTGAAACCACCCATCAATCAGGGGACATCAGTGTCAGCAGTACCCCCCGAATACCTGCCCACTCCCTGCCCTCAAGAATGCTGCTGCTGGCTCCCGATCTCCTTGGTGACCATGGGGCTTCGGGGGGGTGGGGGGAGCAAAGAGGGGCTCCTTCGGGGAGGTTGCTCTGCTCCTCGTGGGCCCTGGGAGAACTGGCTGGGTCCGGGTAGAAACAGGACCTCAACCCAGGGGCCACTTATTTGAATGAAATGCTTCGCACGAGCTTGTTTAAAGAAGATTTGCCTTTTTCTTCTAAAACTGGGCTGCAGAAAGCATGAAGGTTGCAATAATCGATGCTTTCATTATTAGCTCCATTGGCGAGTCCATTAGCTGTGCTCTTTGGGTCAATGACTGATTGTCCAAAATGAAAACACTGTGTTTATCCCGTGAGGAGAGGGTTGTAAGAGAAGGAGGGGAATTGAGATAATAACTAATGTGGGTCTCGTGTGTTATAGTTTCCAAAGCGTCTGCTCACCTGCCATTGCTCTGTGTGATCCTTGTAACGGCTTCGAGATGTAACTTGCCTGGAGTCACTTTCCTTCTCTAATTTGCCTTCCCATTTTACACATGAGGAGCCTGAGGCCGACAGGAGTGTCTTGTCTGAGGCCAGCCAGCTGTTACTTTGGCACTGACACCCAAATCAGTGCTTTCTCCACTCACCACCAAGAAGACCTCAAAGAGAAAAAAATGAGATTGGGGACTCATTGAAGGTTAAGGTTAAGGAGCTTTCCCAGAAGCATGGTGAAGGAGAGAAAGCAGGGTTTGGGGCCAGAAAGACCTGACTTCAAAGCCTGGCACTGCCCTCCCCGGGAGGAGGAGTTTGCACAGTTCACTCTGAGCTTCTGTTCCTTGTGTGTGACCAGGGTACAATAATCCCTGCCTCACATGCTTACTGTCAAGTGTTCGCAGCTGGAAGGGTTGACGGCTGTTGAGTTTCCTTCTTTCCCAACCCTCTCTCTTCCCGCGTCTCGCTTCCTTACTCATATCTGAACTTAAATCTCACTTACTCGCGCCCCATGCCTGACCACACGCCTCACATTCATTATCTCATTTAAGGCTCACACCAAGTGCATCAAGGGAGTCCTATTACTATGCCTAGCTTGGAGATGGAAACTGGCATAAAGAAGGCAAGTGACTTATCTAACTGACACAGCCAGTAGGTGGTAGCACTCAGTTTGCAAGCCGAGGCAACCTGGCTCCAGAAATCCTGCTTTCGGTTCCTCTGCTCGGACAACTCTCCAACTTTGGTACCCAACTTCTTGAAGGAATTACCTGAATTCTCTTTTTTTCCCCTTGTGCTTGTTCATTGCCCCCATAACTCCTTACCGAAAGGCCTCCACCAGCATATCTTCACCGCTGTCTTGATAATAAATCTAATGGTCTTTTTCTTAACCCCACTCTCTCCAGTTCATGTGGCTTTTAACACCGGTGACTTCCTGAAATTCTCTTGACTTTGGAAGTTCATCGTCCCCTTTTGCTGGTCCTTCTGCTTCTTAGTTTCCTCTTTGTCTTCTGGCCATCTGAACGAGCCTCCTAAGGCATCTCCTTCAACTCCAGTGATGCCAATATCACCGTCAGGTCAGCTGACCCTCTCCATGCAGACAGTTGCCAGATTTACACCTCTAGCCCTGACTTTCTCCTAAGCTCTAGACCCAACTTTGCAACCCCACAAAAGCATCGCGTCCCAATTGAAACTCAGTCTCCTCCTACCTTTCACTTCAGACTGTTTCAATACCTAGCTATTCAACAAATAATTTTGAACTCCTTTTTAAAAATTTTTTTTGATGTTTATTTCTTTTTGAGAGGCAGAGTGTGAGAAGGAGAGGGGCAGAGAGAGAGACAAAGAATCTGAGGCAGGCTCCAGGCTCTGAGCTGTTGCACAGAGCCCAACACGGGGCTCGAACCCACAAACTGTGAGATCGTGACCTGAGCTGAAGTTGGATGCTTAACCGACTGAGCCACCCAGGGGCCCCAATTTTGAACTCCTTCCATGTGCCAGGCATTGTTCTAGGTACTGGAGATATGGCAGTGAACACAACATAAGACATACTTTGGGCTTCCATTTGGGGAGTTGGGAGACCATAAGCGAAATAAGTTATATATTATATTAGACAGTGGAGAAAAATAAACCAGAGACATAGGATGAAGAACACTGGGTCGGGAAGTTGCAATTTTAAATATGGTTGACGGGAAAGGTGGCACTGAGAACACGATGCTTGGGCCGGGAATGATGGAGGCAAGGGAGCAAACCTTACAGATCCTGATGGAAGAATGCTTCAGATGAAATGAAGAGTACAAAGGCCATGAGGTGGGAGTTTGCTTGGCATGCTCAGTGAGCAGCACAGAGGCCAGAATGGGCAAGAAGGAGAGAAAAGTTAATGATATACAAGAGGAAATGGAGACCCAGATCATGCAGGGCCACCTAGGTCCTTTTAAGAACATTGACGTTTCCTAAGTAGTTTAGGAGCCGTGGAATCGTTTTGGGCAGAGGAGTGACATAATTTCACGTTTGTTTAACAAGACCACTGTGACTGCCATGTTGAAAATAGACCAGAGCAGCAGAGCAGAAGTATTAGCAAGCAGACTAGTTTAGGACGCTAGTGCAGCAATCCAGGAGAGCCAGCTGTAGCTTGGATCAGGGTAGTGGCGATGGAGGTGATGGATGGGCAGGAGTTGAATTCTAGATAGATATTGATGACATCAACAGGATTTGCCAATAGTTAGTAAGTGGAAGGTGAGAGAGTGGTCAAGAGTGACTCCAGGGTTGTTGGCAGGTGGGCCAGGGATTATATGGAGCCCAGGAGAGCAATCCAGGCTGGAGATAGAAATTTGGAAGTGGTCAGCATGTAGATGGTACTTACAGCCATGAGACTGGATTCACCAAGATGGAAAAGAGAGGAGGGCCAAAGACTGAGACCTGGGGCCCTCCGAAGGTAGAAGGTTGAGACATGAGAACCAGCAAAGGATGGTGAGGAAGAGCTAGCGAGACACAAGGAGAAACGAGAGTTGTGTGTGTGCTCCATGTTCTAACCACCATGTCCTGGGCAAAGACACAAAGACAAACACGACTCCGTCTTCCCTGCCTAATGGAAGAGTCAGAGCTTTGCACCCTGAAATTCCACTGTGGGTGAGTCTGGAGATGGGTGTGGCATGTCAGCCACAGTGAGGCCACACCTTGTTACTTCTGAGAATGATTTTACACACACACACACACACACACACACACACACACCAGTCAACTGTGCTTGGCTCTTCTGAATAATTGTTTGAGTGAATGTTTTACTTTATTCCCTCTTTTGTCTCTGAGAGGCAATCAGTTGCCAAGCCACAGTAGATCTACCTTTGCAGTATCTCTTATATGTGGCCCTTCCTCTCCATTCTCAGCCACCAGCCTAGATGAAAGCTTCACTAAAGATCACCTAGAATGTTGCAAAAGCTCCGGAGTTCCCTCCCTTTGGTTCTCTAATTCTTCTTCATACATCACCTTTCTTCCTGGCTCATCATCTCTCGCTGAAAAGTCCCACCATCCCTGGGACGAAGCCCAGTGCTCAAGCCCATTATTAAAGGCACTTCCTCCCAGACTGACACTGCCTTGCCCAACCAGCCTTGTCTCCACTCTTCCCAGGTGGTCCCTCTGGTTCCTGGACACTCCATGTTCATGCTTAATGCCACACATTTGTCCATGATGGAACCTCCCGCCAAGGTGTGCCCTTCTTTGTTCCTCACAGCTCAAATTCCATTTCCTCCCCAAACCCTCCCCCTATAGCCTGCATGGATGTCCATGTTTCTGACTTCCTGTATCACTCTAAGTCTGTGTCATTAATTTTTGTATGCAGGTGTATTATGGCATGAACAGTCACTAAATACATTTGTAGTCACCAGTTCATTCATTTTATTTGTGTGTGTCTTGTCTGCCTCCCCCTCAACGATAAACATGGTGTTAAACATGGTGCAATTGTAATATTGGAATACATGAATGGTAGATAATAGTTTCTTTTAAGGTGAGGGAAAATATAAAGTATAAAACTGAGATAAAACACTTTGTTATATACAAGCTGTATATAAGACAAGCATGAAAATGATTTAAATAAAATATTCCTTCGACAAAAATGTATTAAGATCTACTATCTGCCAACAATGTGCTAAGTACTAATGATCCAAAAATAAGTCATAATCCCAAGCCTCAAAGAAAGAATAATCTAATGGAGAAAGCAGACACATAAACAAACAATTATAATATAACCTGGGACTTGTAAAGAGCTGGATATATCCAGGAGAGCTTGGAAGAGAAGGCTTCTTGGAGGAGGTGACGCATGTAATGATTCTCAAAAAAGAGTACTTAGGTCCAGTGAGACTTTATTTAGCAGGGGAGAGAGAGCTTCAGGCAGCGGGCACGGCATGAGCAAAAGGAAGAGGGGAAGAACAGCATGGCATGTTAGGGTGGGAAGGCCAGTCCATGGAGAGCCATATATTAAGAAACGTGAATCTTACCATGTAGATGATGCCATTGATGCCCATTCAGAGGAAACTTCGAAGGGTGTAGAAAGGACAGAATCATGTCTGCATGTGGGAACACCAATGCAGCTAAAAGATGAATTTGAAAGGGATTGGGGTTGAATGCAGAGAGGCCCAGCTGTGGCCCCTTACCAGTAGACCAGGTGGGAGATGCTAAGGGTGTGAATTAAATGACGGCAGTGAGAACTGGAGAAAAGGAGATAAATTCAAACATCACGTATGGAGCAAAATTCACAGGATGCAGTGATGCGGTAGCTGAGACAGTCTAGGAAAGAGCATAGGAAGATGGCCCTTATTTCTGGCCTCGAAGACTGGGTGAGTAGTGGGTCGCCCGCTGCAGCAGAGATGGGAGAAGGGGCCAAGTGTATGCTAGAGGTGGTGAGTTCACTTTGACCATGTAGAATTTGAAGCGCCTCAAGCATTCATTTAAAGTAGTTCTCTAAAAGAGAGAGTGACTCCACGGTACTATCACTCCTGAAATTCATCAGGGACTTCTTTGAAAACCATTATCAAACTGGTTTATCAGCTATATAAACCAATCATGCATTGTATAGGCATAACTCTTTTTGGAGGAAAAAAAAAGCCACTACCTTAGAATGTGCATTAGTACCCATTTTTCATAAAAGAAATAAAACTATGATATTTTTGGAAAAGAAACCTACTCCCTATTCACTAGATTTAAGTCATAGTGAATTTTGGCTATTTCCAAAATCAAACCCTCCCTGGGGCTGTGGGAGACAACATGCCTCAGACCCAAAGGATTTCCAATAGAGCAGTGGCCAAAGTCACAGCAATGTGGATGGATGGGGTATGTAGCCTCCCAAGGTCACTGCACCCATTGGCTAAACTCAGCCATGTCCCTTTGTTTCCATGTGATGAATAAGAAGCTTGTTTCTCTATTCCACAGAATCTTCCAAGAAAAGGGTGTCTTCCTTCTCTCCCAAGACAGACACAAGAGTAGAGCCTTATTATGTTATCTCTGTTTGCGGAACATCTGGGACCAAACTAAGCTTTGTAAATTTCTCACTTGACTGACCTCTAGACCCTGGGCTTACGTCTGTTCATGTAGCTCTGGACAGGAAGTTGGGGGCAAAAATAGGAACCATGAAGACCCTATAGACAAAGTATCTTAATCAACCAGCAAGATAGCCAGTCTTTAAAAGGACAGTGTTATAACAGAATCAAAAACCAAATTCCCCAGCCAATGTGCCACAGTTGGCACAGTGTCTAAGTACAGTTTTACACTGCTGAGAATACTTGTCCTCTAGTCCCACAAAACAACCCCAAACAGGTCTCGTCACTGTAACCTAAACAGAGATCAGAGTTGAGGCAACACAGGAAGTAAATGCCTGGTGACTTAACTGTCTCCACACTTTGGCTGGAGGCAAGAAGCTGACTCCAGTCTGGCCATTTCATAAACCCAATAAGCAGATTGGGCTTCACCTGACCTCTGACCTATATATGAATATGTCCTGCTCAAATAACACTCCCTTTTGTACAGTAAGAAATGGCCACAGCATTTTCGGTGAGCTACTCCTTGGCTCAGCTACAACCAGCATGTGCAGCAAAACGGTATCTCTCTGACTTTCTATTTGAGGTCATTTCTTCTTCTTCATTTCTGCCAATCATGATACACTGCAGTTACTCCCGGCAGCTACCAAGGGCATGCAGACAAGAGAAAAGGTTCTTGCAGCTGTGCGCTCACTTCCTCTCCAGGAAGCCACACTGGAAGTGCTGTGGAGGCCAGCCAGAGGCAGTAGTTAGTGTCTCAATGTCCCTGCGTGACAGTAAAAGATGCTGAGACATTTCAGCATCAACTTGACAGTGGAGCTCTCTCTTAAGCCATTTGTATAAAGCCCTGTAGGATCTTCTGTCACTTCATAAGAGGAAGAACTTAGCTGATGAGTGGAGCATCTCTTTTATTTCTTTAATTATTACATTCTTCTGGGGCTCCTGGGTGGCTCAGTGGTTTGAGCATCTAACTCTTGGTTTTGGCTCAGGTCATGATCCCAGGGTTGTGGGATCAAGCCCTGTGTCAGACTCCTCACTGAGCATTGAGCCTGCTTAAGATTCTGTTTCTAGGGGTGCCTGGGTGGTTGGTTGGTTAAGTTGGTTAAGCATCCAACTTCGGCTCAGGTCTTAATCTTGCGGTTTGTGAGTTCGAGCCCCACGTCTGGCTCTGTGCTGATAGCTCAAAGCCTGGAGTCTGCTTCAGGTTCTGTATCCCCCTCTTTCTCTGCCCCTCCCCGACTTGCATTCTGTCTCTCTCTCTCAAAAATAAATAAACATTAAAAAATTTTTTAAAAAAATTCTCTCTCCCTCTGCCTTTCACTAAAAAAAAAAAATCTTCTCATATTACTAAGAATCATTCCTAGTCCCAGCAGTGGATATATGGAGAATGCACACTCAGGCTCTGCCGACTTAATTTCTGCTTCTGTTTGGATTCAATCCAGCTCCCGGTGGCTGCTCTGGGAGCTGCAAGCAGATGGACAGCCAGAGTCCCCTCCACTCTGACTTTCTCCAGAATCATGTAAGGGTACTTGGGGAAGTGATATGGTATAGTGGTCAAAAGCACAAAGTCTGGAGTCAAATAACGCCTAACTCCACCTCTTACAATCTGTAGAACCCACATTATGGGCCTTAACATCTTTAAACCTCTATCCTCTCATGTGTAAAATGGAAATAAAAGTTCATTCATCTTGTGGGATATTTTGAGCATTAACTGAGATAACATAGTTAAAGTACTTAGCACAGTGGTTGAAATAGAGCAGCAATCAATAAGTATCAGCTGTGACAATGATGGCGGTGGTGATGATGATGATGATGAGCTGGGGGAAGAGACATGGGCTAAAGTCAGGGGTACCCAAGAGAAGTAGCAACGTGCCCAGAATGGCAGGTTCGCTAAACTAAGCAATTAATGGGGTGTCTGGGTGGCCCAACCAGTTGAGCATCTGACTCTTGGTTTCAGCTCAGGTCATGATCTCATGACCCGTGGGTCTGGGCCCCACATTGGGCTCTGCATGGCAACGTGAAGGCTGCTTGGGATTCTCTGCCTCCCTTTCTCTCTACACCTCCCGTTCTTGCACTCTCTCTCCCTGGCTCGCTCTCTCTTTCTCTCTCTCTCTCAAACATAAATGAACATTAAAATAATCTTTAAAAAAATAAAATAAAATTAGCAATTAGACTTCCAGTCTGGACCTGAAGTCAATGGGACAATAGCACTTTAGAGACTATGTATGCCAGCCTACAGCACGTTTGCTTTGAGGTGGTTTCCAGAAGGTGACCATTATCTCCTTGTGTGTCAGTTTCTATGTCTGTTTTCCAAGTGCTGGATTGGCCAATGATTGGAATTTAAGCAACCCTCTTTGTTGAGTAGAAATTCTAAGACTGTGATTTTCTGGGAAATTTGTGTAACCCTTAACTCTGCCTCCTTTTGCCCTCCTTTCCACCTGATGCTTCCTTTCAAGTACATCAAACCGTAACCACTTCTTCCCAACCAACAAACCTTGCACACACTCATACTTCCCAAGAAAGTTGTTCTTGCAATGGAATGACTCTAAATAGCTGATTACAATTCCACCATCCCAAGTGGTTGATACCTCTTTGTGGGGCTCACAAATGCCTCTTTGAGCTTCCCATTGCCAGTTAAACCAGCTATGATTTTATTTAACTTTTTGGTATTTTTTTTTAATCTTTGTGTTATTTCGATTTGTCCCTATCTCATCCCAAAGCAGCACAGCATAGAACTTTCTGACCTGAATTCCCCTCTGAGCTTCCCATTTTGACCAAGTTGACTGTGTTAGTAAGTGTTGGGCACCTCTCCATCTTTTGAAAAATTCATACAGCCTCTTCTTTTCTTGTGCATCTCTTCTGCTTTGCCAGGTCAAGCTGGGAACTACCTGACTTGAGGGAAGGGAGAGTAAAAGCCATCAGTGACTCAGATGGGGTGAGCTACCCTTGGTACGGGAACACCACAGAAACTGTGACCCTGGTTGGTCCCACCAACAAGATCTCCAGGTTCTCCGTCAGCATGAATGACAACTTCTACCCAAGTGTGACGTGGGCAGTGCCAGTGAGTGACAGCAATGTGCCACTGCTCACAAGGATCAAGAGGGACCAAAGTTTCACTACCTGGCTGGTGGCCATGAACACCACCACGAAGGAGAAGATCATTCTGCAGACCATCAAGTGGAGGATGAGGGTGGACATTGAGGTGGACCCTCTTCAGCTCTTGGGGCAACGGGCCCGGCTAGTGGGCAGGACTCAGCAGGAGCAGCCCCGGATCCTGAGCCGGATGGAGCCCATCCCCCCTAATGCACTAGTGAAACCCAATGCCAACGATGCCCAGGTCCTCATGTGGAGACCCAAACGAGGGCCACCTCTGGTTGTGATCCCTCCTAAGTAGAAGCAGACTGGCCTGACTGTGTGTGGAGCACATGACGCTGAGACACGCAGTGAGGCTGCCAGGGTGGCAGGAGCCAAACTGAGTTTCTGAGCCAAAGCAGACCTCTCGGTTTGCCAGCCTTTGCAGCCACTTGTGAAGAGTAGGGCTGCTTCTTGGGTGGTAGAACCATAATCCTTAGGAAAATTCCCTTCCTTTTAGGAATAAAGAAATCGCTGATTTGACAGACTTGCTGTGATTACCATGCAAGTAGCCATATTTTGGAGCTGACCAGGATGATTCTTTTATCTGAACTATTGACCATTGCTTTCCTGCGAGATGCAGGGGATGGAAACAAAATTAAACAGTGCCTGTGGCAAATGCTGCTTCCCAACCAATTAGAAGTGGGAGTGAAAACATCCACACCAGGTGTTTGTAAGACAGACAGTCCCACTGTCTGACTGGAGGGTGCTGGGGATGGGGGTGGAATGAAAGTCAGGTGGCGAAGAGAATGGGGAGAGAAAGAAATAAGTTGTTATTACAAATTAATACCTGTGAGTTTATTGGTAGGCCATCAGCTCTTCAACATACTCAGTGGAATGAAAGGCACACTTAAAAAAAAAAAACAAGAGATAGAGTGATATGGGCTCCCTTCTGGAGAGCCTCCTTGGAACTGTCCAAGGTCCTGATGTGCACAGACAGATGGAGACTCTCAATGGTTCCATCTACCCACTTCTTTCCAAAATCTGATCGTTCAGAGTATTCCTTAATCACAATATTTGGATAGATAGTTCCTGTATTCTACAGTAGCTATGATATTTGGGGCCTTTGCCATGTTTTTAGTGAAACCTTAATTGCAATTTTGTTTACAGCTGCCTATTCTGTTCCCCGTTTCCAGCCCTAAATTTACAAAAAGATCATTGTTTCTAAACCATGGAATCCATGTAGAATTTCAAGAACATTTTAACAAATAAGAATACTATTTTCATTCCTTTTGTTTTTTTTTTTCTTTTTAGTTTCTGAATGATGTGAACATACAGAATGCACATATGTATACACATGCACGCATTCAAACATACACGTCAGGATGGAGACAGCATAACTAACACATTTGCCAGCAGTGCCTACCTATGTACTTGTAGCCAAGTACATACGCTTTTTATCTATATATGTTTATTTTAGCTCAATTTCACAGAAGCTCAACTTTAACTGCATGAGCATTTGTGAGAAAGTGCTTCATAATGCTTAACTTCAGAGCTCTTTAATGAAAATATGAGCTGCTCACATTAAGCAAGACTCTATGGCTGAGATCCAACCATCAAGGATGAGAGACCATATTTCCTTTAGCTAGGCCAATCTCAAACATTTTAAAGAGTTTCTAGTCTTTACAGTAAGAATTTTTCCAGCTCTTCTAGCTTCCATCACCCAAATCCCCCAAGCAAAATAATTATAAAACTGCCACAGTGTCATTGTGGATTTTATGGATGGATACAGGCAGCCTAATTTCAGAGGTGAAAGAGTTGAGGGTCAGAGTAATTATTACAGTCCTATGGTTGGCTCCAATGAGATCTTCTCCCAGGGTCTAGGAATGGAGAAGGAAAAGCAAGAGGACTTTTTAAATTATTTTTATTAAAAATGCAATTAAGTCTAATTTCTTTCAGGTTCTAGTCTCAGGGGATGGTGCTTATTTACAAGAGAGGGTTAACAGATCCACTTGAAATCATGTAGTGTTAACCTCACACCCCAACCACCAGCTACTGTCTTATAGATTAGTTATTGATGGCAAGCTGAGCTATTTATAACAGCACATTAATGACACATCAGTGACTCACAGGAGACCTGGAGACATTCCATTTAAAAATAATTCAGCTGTTATGTCTGTCCTTCCCATGCTTCCTTGTTTTTTAAGGGAGCTCCAAAGAACGCCATGGCTGAAATAAAGCTGCTTATTTTTCACTCTGATGTTCAAAACAACTTTTCCCTCTAAATGAATTAGATGTCAACCTTATGGGATGCTAAGACACTGATCCTAGAATCTAACCCACATGGCCCTATCCTAAGAAAACCTAATATTTAAAAAAACCAACATTGTACCAAACAGCTGGTAAAAATGATCACTTAATTACAAGATCCTATACAAAGTTTCTGTTTTTAAATTCCCCTTGCCCATCCATTAAAACAAGATGACTTCCACAATCACGTTTACATATAATGTAACTTTTTCAAGGGCATAGCTGTATAAAGCCAAGGGTAGCATACTTAACTAGACTTGCTCTTGCTGAAAATTCACACTTTTCAGAGTTTGAAAAGAAATGACCTGGACAGTTTTCTGGAAAATTATGTAATACCAAAATGAGAAAAATAGAGGGGAAAGTGCTTATAAAAGTTAAAAGCCCTTGGGCAAATGTACATTATGATTATTGTTGGTGATACCATTGCAAGCTCTGCAGTTGGGTCTCTTGGTTCTGGAATGAGCCTGGAAGAATGCTCCATTGCCCTGCAGCCAATTATTTTAAAGTTATAGTGGTTTTACAAGGAAACAATCCCTTCTCTTTCTCTGATCCTTAGATCATTACCTTTCAGCTTAGTCAGGATATTGTCAAATGAAAGGCTCTCCAACAAGAGAGAATTCACCTTGAAATCTCTACTGGGGTCACATCTTCCCACCCGGCTTTTCTTCCCCTGAGACTCCCTGGGTCTGATACCAGATGCTGTCAGTTTAGAGAAGTTCACTCAGTGCCTTGATCAGGTTTTAGTCGGGAGGTGTCAGGACTATACTTGGATTCCGAACATGCACATACGCAATGGTTTCTGGTGACACCAGAGTTTTTGATTCCCGTGTGGAAAAGACTGTTTTGTCAGGTCATAGATCTTAAATGTAGTCACCTTTGAGATCCTTTCTTCCACGATCTCACGGAAACTGAGAGTTAAATTAGCTCATCTATTCAGGGTCAGAGACCTAATTAGCAGCAGAGCCAAGAGAAGAGCCTGGGTCCCCTAAATCTCATAGCACAGCATGGTCACACTTACCTGACACCCACAGTCCTCTCCTCATCTCCATCCCTGAACCATTTACCTTTGTAGCACTAGAGACCATTAAATTCATCCTTTAAAAAATAGGGTGAAATCTTCGTTACAGTTATGTCAAAAACTGAATGTTCCAGATTCCCTTTTATCCATGACAGCTGTTTCAAGATTGAGCTCTTAATCTGGGCCCTTTGCAGCATGGATTTTATATTCCCAGGTCAGTGCTTTAGTGCACAGCACATGAGAAGGCTGGAGGCTGGTCCTCACTCCACCTACCATTCCATGGGCCTTTAATAACTCTCTGTCTCTGGTACTAGGAATGATATCTCAGAGGTCAAAATCATGTTCGAAGCAACAATTCTGAGCAGTAAAATAAAAGAATTATGATTTGTAGAGTATTTTACCAAAGGCTTCCACATGCGTTTTCTCATCCCCAGATAGTCTTAGGAGGAGTGCAATATTGTTGTTGGTATTATTATCCCTATTTTACAGAAAATCCATTGAGATCCAGAGGGGTTAAGTGACTCATCCATAGGCAAACAAACAGAAAATGTCAGGAGCTGGGGTTTGAACTGGGCCATTGGGCTCCAAATCCCATGCTAGGACACTCCTGCGCGGCCTCCCCAGATGTTCCCTGCCTGGAGGGCACAAAAGACAAGGAAGCAAAGGAGAAAGCAAGTCACTTTCACCCACAGTCATGTAGTCTCTACCACCTACTAAGTGGATGTATTAAAAATCAGAGAACTAACACTGTTTTCTAATGCAGAGAACCTTGTAATCTCCAGGGAGATTGGCCCAGAAAAATGCCTGTCAGGGGCTGCAGTGTGGGTGAGCTGGCTGTCAGTCGGTAGCTCTCGGCACGGCACTGGTAATTAGTAGAGGAGGAAATCTGCTCTCCTGGTCCCAGAACCCCTTAAACACCATAAGCACAAAAGGAGGAGGAAAGCAGGCATCCTGCAGTAAGGGTCTCAGCTGAGCAAGGGCCTGCCACCCACCATCCCTCAACACGGCAGGAACAGCCCGTGGGGTGGAGGCAGCGGAGACAATGGCTTTCCGAGCTCCGGTTGGCACATTGGACGATCTTGTTAGAATGGAGGGCACAATTAAACATTACCAGAGCCAGCTCCCGACTGAGTTGCAAAGAAAGATGTAAACACACACACACACACAGACCCACTACACTCACACGCTCCTCGAGCTGAAAAGAAAATTAATCAAAAACCCAGTGAACGCCTGAACTCTATAATTAAGCCTAAATGATCCTCAGATAGAAAGGGAGCTGAGTGAGCAAGCTCGGTGCACAAAGATATTTTTACCCCAGAGTCTTATTGCCATTAATTTCTTTTGAGATCTTGAGTACATCTGGTTCCAGTTTCCCTGGTAGGACATCTGCCTATGGAAGACCTTCAGGAGAGTTGCCAGCTCAGTGGCAAGGTTATTGGGCTGTTCCTCCAACACTTTTATGGGAACGCATCTGGGGAGGTGAGTGCCATTGCCCTCCTCGGTCAGCCGTGCTCCCTCCCATAATGGATCGTACCACTGACCTCAGTCCCGCTAACAATTCCTCTGAGGTGTACATGGCTTCACAGTTTACAAAGGGCTTTTACGGTCCTTTACATAGAGTAAAAAACATCTCTGTTGAAGATAGGAAATCTGAGGACTGGCCTTATCTTTCTGTCTTTATGATTATTAACAACAATGACTCCCGTTTGATTAGTATGCTACAGTTTACACAGCACGGACCCAAAGATTGTGTCGTTTAGTCTCAACAACCCTATAAGATCTGCTTTATAACCCCATTTTGCAGATGAGGGAGTTGAGGAGAAAGGTCATGTGAGCTGTCCAAGGTCCTTAATATGAGTCATGCTCTGAGGACTTTGAGCTTCAGTCTTCTGACTCCACACCTTCACTCCATTTCCACGGAAACTTCTCTCCCTCATTAAACACAAGCAGTGTTCTCTGCTTCTCTGGCCACTGCTATTCCTCGAGCAGGACTGACTAACAAGGGGAGGGAGTCTTTGCAGAGTTGCCCTGATTGATCCCTGGATCCAGTTTGACAAGACAGATCAGCTCTCCTGAGGAGTCTGGGTTCAACTCTCCCAGGCTCTGTGCCTTCAGGTGATTAGGGAGGTTCGTCTGGGTGCTCTGAGGTTGGAGGCCAGAGCCCAGGACCTCAGCATGACTTGAGATTCAGCTGGTGAAATAGCCCTTGAGCAAATCATTTCATTCACCCAGGCTTCAGTTTCCTCCTCTGTTAACTGAGCCACTAATACAATCAGCCGACATCACAAGTCAGGAAGGACAGTGGGATGATGTCTGGAAACACTCCAAAATGTCTCACGTGCTTCCTGATGTAAACATATTGTCACATCAGTAGAATCACGGGGCCCAGTGCTTGTTGCAGGATCTTCATTAAGTTCTATCTACTTGGAAGCCCATTTTCCCATTTCAGGGAAACCCAGGCTCCCTGCCAAGTAAGCCTGGCTCAGTGGAGGGTGGTGGGCTTTGAGCTCCCCCTGTCCTCAGACGCTTTGCTGCAGAGACCTGGACCCTGGCAGTCAAGAAAGGAAAGGACACCACTGTGTAGCCGTGTAGAAAGCAGCTCTGGGCAGAGTTTGTAGCTGCAACTCTAAGTAGCTGCAACTCCAAGAAGCCTTTGGTAAGAAAAGGAGGCTGAATATCAGATCTGGGCCAGACTTGAAATCCCAGCACACTTTGCCACCTAAGCCGCCTAGAGAAGCCAGCCAGGGACAGCTGCGTTGTTTTTGTCATGAACTCAGGCAAGAGATACAGAGGCAGAAAATAATAATAATAATTTTACACACACACACACACACACACACCTTTTTGTGGGTTTCCACTAATACAGGGGGAAAATAATGATATATATTATATATAATTATATATCTATAGTGTGTGTGTTGGGGCGGGGGAATCTCCCACTGGCCAGTCTCTACACAGTTTCTGATGCCGCAGATCTTGGCCGGGACTCCACAGTTTGCAGGTCGCATTACAGATTTGACCCTCAAAGTACTCATAGAAGGAGGAAATACTTCTTCAAATGCTGCACCATCCCCGCCGCCCCCCCCCCCCAGGCTGTCCCACCACACTGCAGGCATATTTGGTCATGGCCCCTCTCTCTGCCCCCCCTGCCTGCTGTGGCCCCATCGCACATGGCCCCACCTGGACCAGCCACACAGCTTGCCTCAGGACTGCTGCCCAAGGTGCCCTGTCCCCACAAATCACTGTGCCCCCCTCCCAGCTGGGCCCACCGCCACAGGCTGAAGAGAGGTCATTTTGTCCAGCTGGGGAGTGGTCCAGAAGAGAGCCTGCTAGCTCCTCTCACCAAGATAAATATGAAGCCAGACCACTGGGCGGCGGGCCACACGGCCACACACAGGAGCCTCTCCTCTGCCTCCGGGCTCCCATTGGTTCTTGGCTAACCCAGAAAACGTGGCTCAGTCCTTAAAACCGCTGTGTCCTGGGTCAGAAAGCCCGAGAGAAGGGAAAACAGATGCCAGAATTACAGCAACAAGGGCCCCAGCTGCCCCTGGACCTCCCTGGGGACCGGGAGGGGCTCTGAAAGTGCGCGTGACACAAACGACAAGACGGCTGCACGGGGGGCTGGTCTCAGGCCAGCTGAGGCCCAGTGTCTCTGGGAACAGGCAGGAGACAGGAAGGAAGACAGAATGCTTTGCCTCAGGCCAGGCCAGGGATGCAGGGGAACCAACCAAAGTGCCCAGGGTGCAAAATCTCAGAAGGCCTTTAATGCCAGTTTGTGCAAAGACCAGCACTGTGCTTGGTGCGAGTGAACCCCCTCCCCCCCTGCCAGTGTCCACTCTGGACACCTGGCTTGTCTCGCCTGGGTCCCAGCCCTGCTCTCTGCCACCTTCTACGCGTGGTTTTCTTCCCAGGAAGGGTGGATGAGGGCGGCTACCGTGAGATCCCTCTGGATACCCATTCTTCCAGCAAATATTTATACAGAGCGTGTACTGTGCGTCAGGAGGAACAGAGCCCAGAGGGAGACGATGCTCGCAGAAGGCTCTGGGCGCACTCATTGTCCCCCTTTGGGAACCCCACAACACAAGTAACCCCAGAAGTTTAACAAGGGGCCCCCTAGTCTGCCCGCGAGGGGAAGCTGCCTTTCCGGCCCCAGGACTTGGTGAGGGTGGGTGAGGTGACAAGGCAGCATTCTGTCAAGTCGTCTGATCTCTTCCAAGGAAAGGCACTGGGGGAAGCCCTCCAGCCGCATCCATACACACGCAGGCACTGGTGGGGAAGAAACCGCTGGTTCTCTCTCCATCTGCTCTTGTCCCTTCACCCTCACCCTTCAAACCAATTCGAATATTCCTCGCAGACATGATGCAATGAGATGTTAATTGGAAAAATAACAGGAAGGATAATACATGCGCTTCAGGCTGAGAACTATTTCATTAAACTGGGCTTTGAAAGCAAGACAGCCAATTAAATTATTTCCCACTTCACTCCCTCACGTACCAGAAACCATAGAAAGCTATTACTTCTAATTAATTAGACAAGAAAGAAGGACTCCGCATATGCATATCAGATGAACAGGGACCCGGGCGCTACACCACGTTCTCTCTTCGCGTACAGTGCGCATGCGTCTACGCACGCACACACAAGTGTGCGCGTGCACACTCACACACACGCATCAGGGACTAAGACTCGTCCACTGTCTCACCTGAAGAGTTTCATGGGTCTTCTGAAAACACCAAAAATAAAAACACCTGCCCCCAAGAGTCACTCACAAAATCAAACAAAGGAAAACGCCTTCTTTGGGCACCTTCATCAGAAAGGAAATAGGGAGAGAATAAGCAGCTCTAAACTCAGATTCCAAACCTCCCGCACCACAGAGCGACTTGTCTGTTGTCCTCTTCAGGAAAGGAGGAGGCATTTCCCAAGCCAGCTCCCTCTTTCAAAGGCTCAGGAGGGGCTCATGGACTAGGGGACCTCAGACCTCCGAGGCATACTTTTGAATTGACTTTGTTATTATGCAGGTCACATGCAGGGCACCCTCACTTTTCCATCTGTGAAAAGGGAAGAAGGCCTGTTCTCAGTGCCATAGTCACCCCCCTCAACGTTTTTCAGCTTGTGAGAACACATTGGCAGCGAGCCCTGAGCTTCCTGTGCCTTGCCTTGGGGAAACAGAGAGACAAAGCTCAACCATGCAGCTAAAATATTTCCTGTACAAAAACTATGCTAAGCCAAAGTCACCCTTACTGTATCGCAAGTTTAATACAATTAACATAATATGAATATTATAATAATGACTATAATGGTCATAAAAGCAGTCGTCCCAATGATGTGACTTTTGCACACAGGAATCTCTCCAGTATGGTCCATGAGCAGCGGACAGACTCGGAGGTTGTGGCAAGGCTTCTGCATGAGCCCACATGGTGCCCCATCCTCCCCCATCACCCACCATACCTGACATTCTGTCCCATGCAAGACATCAAGGGCTGGCAGAGTCAGTGCCTCTGACCATTCGCTTATTGCAGGAAGGGGAACTGGCATTCGCCGACACTAGAGCATGGCAGTTCTTTCAGAGTATAGGGTTTATGGAGGAACCATTTCTAGAATGGCTTTGTAGGCTATTAAGTCCCCCCATTTGTATGCATGATGAGGTCGTTTGCAAACTTCAAACAATTGGAACAAGTTTATTTGACAATAGTCTATGTAAGAATTTCAGGTTTGTTTTCTTCCTGAAATTGAAACCATGCATACACTCTGAAAATGCAACAGTGTTTGTTCATCTGTTATCATAAAAACTTGTTCTGCCATTCAGGGAAGAAAGGGAAGGATGCCTGGTGCTTGGGTTTACCTTGGAGCAACTCCTTCCATGCATTTAAAACTATTCTCTTTATTCGAAAGACTTAGTTCACCCACTTCTGCTTTGGGACCTCAACTATTACATAAAGCAATAGATAGAAATACCCACTCCCAAACAAAAATAGTGGTAGCACGTTGGTTTTTTTCTTTAAAGAAAAACTGATTGCCAACTTCGAGTAGGGTAGACCTACACTCAAGAAGTTTTAGTGCGGCTGAAGTGTGCGCCCGTGCACGGGAGGAATACGGGGTAAGCCACAGGGTCCTGATGAATCCTCCTGTGCATTCAGAGGCTGAAAAACAAGGCCATGGGGTGGGGCCCTGGAATTCCCAACCATTTCTTTAGATCCCTTTATGCCTTGGTAGTGGTTACGCCGATGGCTGATCTGGAATCCTTTAATATTGTTTTCGTTTTTAATCATTTTTCAAGACCCGCATAAATGCCATAGACCATCTCTGCAGAGAAATACATAAGTAAATAAGTCCCAATAATTTTGCATCGAATTTCAGGGTCATTGTCCCCTTAAAATCTATTTATAAGGCCTCGATTATAAACATCGACTTATAAGGAATGACATTCTTTAGTCACTGTCTTAATGCCCATTTTATTTACATGTTTTTGTGTCCACATACAGGTTACCTAGTAGGACAAGGCACGTCCATCAAGCAGAACCACATGGCAGAGACTAAAGAGGAGGAAAGGAGCCATGGCTGGTGGCTCTAAAAGCTGAAGACCTGGACAGCTGATTTCCCATTAAAACGAATGCCATCCCATGTGTCTCCTTGCCACCCTCCCATCCCGTGACCTGTACCCCCTTCTGCCCCACCATATGCCATGCAGTGCTCCCCATGGACTGGCTGAGCTGGCTGCTTGGCTCTCAGCAGGCTGTGCTCAAGTGGGAGCTTTACGGGCTGTATCGTTTTGTGTGGCAGGATTGGGTCCATCCAGATCTCAAGTCCATCCCCAACCCTGAAGTTGAAGCTGCCCAGGGAGAAGAGCTGGTCAGCCTGAACCTAGACACCTAAAATGGCTCAGCCTTGGTTCTCAAACTCCACTTTCCCTCCCTACACTTTTGGGTGGGAAACAGCAGGAATGTGTATCTCCCTTTTTCCTCCCGTCTCCACATGGGTGGCCAAAGTTGATACTCTCTCGAGATTTCTCTGACCCTTGGAGCCAGGGCCAAAGCAGTCCTGCTTCCCCTGCACCACCAGGCTGGGTGTCTTCAGGTGACCAAGGGCAAAGTGTATGTCAGCAGGATCAGTGGGGTGAGGGGAGAACCACCCTCGGAGGGCAAAAATGGTGTGCATTGTTTTATTTGTTGGTTTATTGATCGGCTTGCTTACTGGTTGATTGAATTATGAAATATGTTATTTGTTATACAGCAGAAAAACCACTCCCACCTTTGAAGCATCCAGCCCCAGAATTTGTCTTCTTGGCCTCATAGAGCACAGTGAGTTACTCCTCTCTGAAGCCACAGAAAGCAGGGCGGGGGGAGGGGAACTCTGTGCCCAAACACTTTCCCCCCAACTAGATTTTCAGCCAGAAATGGGACCTGAAACCACCAGCTAGTGAGGTCACAAAGCCACACAAATCAGCAGAGGCTCAACCGTCCACATACAAGCTCCTAGCATCCCACCATCTCCTCCCCTTTGTAACAGCCCTGCTTTCCCGCTCTGTGTGCGCAGGTGGGGGTGGCCAGTCATCTGCAGCCTGGCCACCTCAGAACTAGACTTATTTTTCTGCTCTGGTGCCACTTTCTGAACGCCACATGCACACTAGAGATGCCTGAGGAGCATCCATACCTGGTCCCCTCCCCAACTCATTACAGCAGCATCTGGGGATAGAGCCTGGGAGCAGGTGTTTTTAAAAGCCCGGATGATCCCAACGCAAGACTAGGGTTGAAAAGCACTTCTAGTGTTTGTGTTTTTCCTTCCTTCGTCCCTCCCACCCACCCACATCCTTTATCCTCTGCTTCCAAGCTTCCTGCCGCAGCAAGAAAGGGAGCAGCCACTGGAGAATGAGAACTCTCTTCCCATTTCTCCAGCCCCTCCTCCTCAGTGAACCTTACCCATCAGGTCAACCAACCTGAGCAGTTCCCTGCAGAGTTAACAGATCTCACCATTTGTACCTCGAGGCTGGTGCCTGCACCCAGCCCGGGGGCGCTCAAACGATTTCCAGCTTTTCTAGGAACAGAAGCAGAAATCTACTCCGTTCTGAATTCTCTCTCCACCTCCCCCAGACTCCCCAATTCCAAAGGCTTAAAGGGCACTTGGGTGACATTTATGTCTCCAAATTCCAACCCTGATGGGAAGGTCCATGCTCGGTCTTTATAACCCAAGTCTTGGCCATGTCTGCAGAGCCACCTGAATTGAATGAGGGTCTACTGGTAAGAGAGGAAAGAGTCTCATTGCCCCGAGCCAGTTCTTTCCCCAACAGTCGGTAGGCATCCAAATCCCAAAGGGCTGAGAAGAGACATCTCACCCTTTACACTTATAAGACCTCCACTGCTGAGTGTGAGTAAATGCATGTGTGAATGCGTATACGTATGCTGCGTAGAAACCATCGAGGTCCATAGAGATGTACTACGTTCATAACGGGCCCAGGTGAATTCCATATTAGATACAAACACAAGAATGTTGTAACATATACAAATTGTTACACACACACACACACACACACACAGCCTCAGGAAACCTGTGATGTGGGAGGAGTTTTTTTTAGTGCTCCATCTCCCCCATCTGGGCGATTTCCTGGGGGAAGTACTATTTCACACTTACCCTCCCCACTGCCCAGCCTGTCCCCTCCTGTGCTCTCTCCCTCCATGCCTTCTTTTCCCATTAATCAGAATGTCCCTGCCCCATGTCCCATCTCTCAGGGTCCTACTCTCTGATAGGTGACAGTTCAGTCAGTGGGTGCTAAAGAGTTGAGTGTTACCCCTCCCAGGTGACATTCATGTTTTAATTGGGGCTACAGATAAATGCCTTAATCTGAAGGAGTGGCTCTAATGGTGGGACTTTCGGGCACAGCAGTGGGCCAGTAAGGGAGAGTATTTTTTAACCGGGGGAGCTTTTTAGCGCCCCCCAAACCATACCTATCTCTAAGATCAACCCTTCATAAGTACATGAGCACAAGCAAACACACTTACCTACATACACTTTCCAGGATTTTGAGACCCCTCTCTTTATTGGTCCAAACTTTACAAATGGGAAAAAAAAAAAAAAAAAAAAACAACGAAGGAGGAGGGGGAGGAGGAAGAGAAACTAAATTAATTTAAACCTCACTGGGAAATGTAGCCTGTTTTTCCACTGGCCACCAGCCGTCAGGCTCACCCCCCCCCCACCCACCCCCCGCCCGTGTGCATCTCCCTTCTGTTCCTTCTCTTTTCTGGGGCGGCCTATCAAGTTCATTTACTCAGAAGTGTCCTCCCTGTGCCCCGCCCCCAACAAGTGTATTCCCTTCCTTCATTGTTCCCCGCTTGGAATTGTGCTGTTTTTCGGTGTTGTCTGGACAAAGAGCAGGTTAAAAGCATGAGCATGTGTGTATTGCTTGGGTATTCTGCTACAGTTTGGAGAAAAAAGCCACCCGAGGAAGAGACGGACGTTGGCTCTGCAGAGTGCCTTAAAAATGACTTTAATTAGGAAATTCTGAGTCGTCAGTCTTCGGATGTTACATAAACTCAAACAGATGTTGCATTTCACTTCTCTGGGATTAAAAAAAAAAGTTAAATACAGTATGTATTCAACAACAACAAAGTATCTTTTCTCTTTAATTCGGTCATTAAAGATGCAACGGCTGGTTTTCTGAAAAGCCTGTTGGAAAGGCCCCAGAACCAGCAGCTCAGGGACATACAGACAGCAGATGCAGGAATCCAACCCACTAGGACAACTGGTGGGCTGAGGCCAACTTAGTGCTGCAAACTGGGGACCAGAGAACATTCTAGAAACCCAGAGGGCAGGCCTTGTCCTTCCATACCCTGGCCACCACCACTCCTCTCTAGGGCACCCTTTGGCCAGTTTCTGCTTTGCTTTTGCTAAGTGATTTTTCTTTAGCTTAACACTCGCTATCTAGGATTCTACTAAAAGAAGATGATGGGAAAAGTCGATGCTCCCGGGAGTAGTCGAGCCTTCTAGGACATTGCCTTCTCTCCTTCGGGGTGTTTCTTAATGGTCAGACCTTATCTGGGCAACAGTGGGAAGTGCAGGTGGGAGGGGGATCTTGGTGTGTACGTGGATTCTGAAAACTCTGTGGGGTGGGAAGGAAGTGAGGACCACCGCTCTTCCAGCTCCAGCCTGCCAGAGCCCCCTCCTGCCTCTCCCGCCTCAACCTCACCCTGCATTTCTGCAGGAAGCCAGCACCTGACTGTTAAATGCTCGGGGTCATCCAGCTAATAGCTGTTCTCTCCATCGGACCTTTTGCTCAAATCTATCATGGCTGTTTTCTACAAGAGCTGTGACCCTTTTGAGGGAACAGCAGTTTTAAGGGGGCTAGGAGTCAAAAATTTACATTCTCTCTCTCTCTCTCTCTCTCTCTCACACACACACACACACACACACCATTCAAAAGAGGAAGAGCAAGAAGGAGATCCAGATACTCAAATAAAAAGTGGTAAATAGTACTTTCCACTACCAGCAAAAAAAACAGTCTATCATGCATCTCACGGGGTGAGGGGAGCACATTTTTTTTAAATTTTTTTTCAACGTTTATTTATTTTTGGGACAGAGAGAGACAGAGCATGAACGGGGGAGGGGCAGAGAGAGAGGGAGACACAGAATCGGAAACAGGCTCCAGGCTCTGAGCCATCAGCCCAGAGCCCGACACGGGGCTCGAACTCCCGGACCGTGAGATCGTGACCTGGCTGAAGTCGGACGCTTAACCGACTGCACCCCCCAGGCGCCCCATATTTTTAAACATATCTATTTATAACTAGGACACCCCACCATCACCATGTGAACCAAGCAGCACATGTCCAATTCTATGGGAAGCATATTTCGGAAAAAGGGACATTTCAGAAAACGCGATTCCTGCCTCTTCTCCATTAAAAAGCGTGATCTGAGGTACACCATCTGTCAAAGAGCAATTGGCACTTTTTTCCTAAATTCACTTATTTTAGGGAATAAACAATGCCCTGGCGATGGCTGAACACCGTGCGGGCGTGTGTGTGTGTGCATGCTCACACGCGCATGTAGTAAGCTCAAATGTATGAATGAGGGTTTGGAGCCTAGTGACAGTTGAGGCAAACTGAAAAATAAGTGGCATTTCTTTCTCACTAAAAGAAAGTGTAAAATTCTACAACGGTTTGGAAAAGGAAACAAGGATGTATTTGGTTCTTTAAACACACACACACATGCAGAGAAACTTGGGGGAGCAAAGACAGAACATTCAAATAAAAGCTATATTGTTACTTTTGTGAGAAATGGTGCAACCTGCGTAACCAACCTAGAGTACTAATATGGTCACATTTCTTCTATATTCCAGATTAATTTCTTGAACTTTCTTAGGGCCTGTCACAGAGTTCAGTAACCCCTTCTTGGGCCTCCTCAGCGC
This sequence comes from Prionailurus bengalensis, assembly GCF_016509475.1. NCBI lineage: Eukaryota > Metazoa > Chordata > Mammalia > Carnivora > Felidae > Prionailurus > Prionailurus bengalensis. Next base: position 59,583,558 of record NC_057360.1, read on the forward strand.
ACCCACCCCCGATTTCTCAAGAACCCTGTGTCCTGAACTCATCCCATAGAGAGCCGAAGCACCAAGCAGAAAGAACAGGGTCGTATTAATCCATTCCCAACTTCCCTTCCCACTAGCTGAGGGAAGAAGGCAGCTCACAGCTGCCAGGATAGCCAAGACACGCGTTGTCAGCTTGGCACAGTTTTGGGCACCATACTCGGCTCAGTCACTGTTCTCAAAGAAAAACGATGCCAAGGGGCTGGGACAGAAGGCCCTTCCAAAACCAGTCCCATGTTGTGCTGAAACCACGCTCCTCACAAATTTCTAAGCCTCTATGTTAAACCCAGCTCAACAGCCTAAAGCCCTGTCCCTCCCCTGCCCCAGGTCGGTGACCTCGTCACTCTTCCTGCTCTGAGCCCAGCTCTGGGTCCCTTGCAGATCCCAACGGGTGTCCCAACTTCAAACCTGGGGAATGGGGATTGGCTCCCATTTCCCGTCCTACGGAAAGGCCCAGGTGCCCTGTGCAAGTTGACCCGCTTCTGCTATGCCCCATCTCTGAAGCCTCCATTTTGCACAAGGAGACCACTGGAGTGGTCTGCAGAACAAGAGAGTGCTTATTTCAACAAATACTTACTAAGTGACCAGCATATACCAGACACTATTCTAGATGGTGAGCATTCCTCAGAACAACACAGACAAAATCCCATCCCTCCTGGAACTGCCATTTCAGTGGAGGGAGAGAGAGAGAGAGAATGGGCATCGTGAATAAGGAAAGTATACATTATGTGGTGAGAGGTACGATGGGAGGGGAAAAGAACAGATAGGGGGATCAAGAATTCTGGAAGGGGCCCCTGGGTGGCTCAGTCGGTTAAGCGTCCGACTTTGGCTCAGGTCATGATCTCGAGGTCCGTGAGTTCGAGCCCCGTGTCGGGCTCTGTGCTGACAGCTCGGAGCCTGGAGCCTGTTTCGGATTCTGTGTCTCCCTCTCTCTGACCCTTCCCCGTTCATGCTCTGTCTCTCTCTGTCTCAAAAATAAATAAACGTTAAAAAAAATTTTTAAAGAATTCTGGAAGACCAGCTTCCAGGTGCTTTTCTGTCTGCGCCATATACCAAGAAACAGCTGTCAGTTGCACTTACTAAGAAAACAGTAATTAGGGCCTCTCCCATTTAATCTCTGCATCAACAGGCATCCTGGGACATGTAAGCCTTGAGGACCACACTTCACACATTCTGAAGCAGTCTCAGGTTGACGGTCTCCTATCTGGAGCGACGCACGAAGCCATCATTCACCACTGCTGAGAAAGGTTAAGTGACTCCCAAGGGCCCCATGGCCACTAAGTGTCAGGGTGTGAACTCCAAGGAGGCTCTCTTGACTCCACGGTATGATTTTCCCGATGCCCTGGCAATGAGCACAGGATGTGAAGGCAGAAGACCCCAAATGGAGACCCAGCATTCCTAGGCGCACAGCACCTCACCAAGTGCCCTGCAAATAGGAGACAAGACTGGGTGCGAAATTACATTCTCAGTCATAAGGCGTGGTGTCAGTGACGCTTTCGGGCAACTCCACAGGCTGCCTCAACACTCCACTTACCTACTATCTGTGTGATTCATTAAGTAAATAAATATAATTAAAAGGAGTTCTTTTTCCAGCATGCTGCACGCAGCTCCCAAAGCAATCCTTACTCAACGTTGGAAAAATTAAAACAGTATATATTTTCTGTCTGTAAACCGATTATCTGATTCAAATCGGATTCGAAGCAAGCCTGCTTCTCAGGTATTCTACGAAAGCATGTGCACAGCCACACTGAACGTGCTGGGGAAACTCTGGAGCACGGTCCTTGTTAGGAACTTCCAAGCACTGTGTGTGGAGAAAAGGACAGTCCTGTGACAGATCCCCGGGGTGTGGGTGTGGCTGTGAACAACCAATGGATTTACTGTTCCATTCCCGGCCTGTGGTTTCCCTTTTTATCTCAGCCATTGGAGAACACCCACTGCGGAACAGAAAGAAAGTGTCACAGTGGCCTGAAAGGCAGCTGGTACTGAGCCCATCAGTCTAAGCTAGTAAATAGGACTGAATTCAGCTTCTGGGAAAGCTGAGAAGATGCAAACTACAGGCAGGAAGGTGCTATGCACTGTGTCCCCCGCACCCCCTTCCCCTGGCCAAAATACATATGTCGAAGGACTATACCCCAAGTGGTGGTATTTGGAGACTTTGGGGTGTAACTAGGTTTGGGGGGTATTTGGTCTTGCAGAGGTGATCAGGCTTGGGTGACGTCATGGGGAAGGAGCCTTTATGAAGGGATGAAAAGACCCTAGCTCTCTCACTTGTGTGTTTTCTCTCTCCTCTCTCTCAATCTCTCTCTCTCTCTTTCTCTCTCTTTCTGTCTCTCTCCCCATCATGTAAGGAAACCAGGAAGAAGTCCCTCATTAGAACCCCACCATGCGGGCACCCAGCCTTGTACTTCCAGCCTCCAGAGCCATGAGAAATAAATGTGTGTTGTTTAAGCCATTCAGTTTGTGGTGTTCCTAAGACAAGAGGGATTCTCTCTTTTCCGAAGCGGTTCACAGAGCCGCCAGGTGCTGCCCGCGCTCCTCTCCCCAGGGTCAGGATGAGAGACTTTAGAACAACAAGGGGAGACAGTAAGTAACCTTGTCGCCCACCCTCCCGGCCTGGAGGGTGCACACAAGAGTCCTTTCCCGGCTTCTACAGCTCCTCACCATCAAGATTCCACGGCAGGTTGGACAAAACCACCCGAAAGACAAAGATGCGTGATACGTCCAGGGTCAACATGGAGGAAGCCGGGCAAGTCTCGTGTTGATGGGGCAGGACAGAGAAGGAACCACGACACAGGGTGAAACAAATCTCGGAATAAATAAGAGGCATGGGGGGGAGATGCTAGAATCATGACGATCAGGGTTTCCAAACTGAAAATTCACGTCCAGAGCCCGACACAGTCTATCCACAAGGTTCTGGAACTTGGGTGTGTCCCCACCCAGCAGGGCGATCTGAAGTGTAGTGATGGTTCGCTCTAGCGAGATGATCTACCTTGAGGTGACGGGAGACAATTATTTTCCTGCCACGGAGGAAAGACGGAGAGAAATGGGCTCCAACCAGAGCTATAGGGATCCTTTGTTAAGATTCTGAGAGAGTGGAAAATGGTATTTGGTGGGGAATTTTTCTTCTCTTCCTAACACGCCTCTCCCACCCCAGATAGAGGGGTCCGTAAGGCAGCTGCAAACACAGCAGGCTGGAGAGTTTGTCCCTGGGCGATTCTTTCTTTCTTTCTTTTTTTTTTTTTCTAGCTTATTTATTTATTTTAAGAGGTGGGGGGGGGGGGGGACAGAGGATCCAAAGCGGGCTCCATGTTGTCAGCACAGAGCCCGACACAGGGCTCAAACTCAAAAACCATGAGATCATGACCTGAGCCAAAGTCGGACGCTCAACCGACTGGGCCACCCAGGTGCCCCTGTCCCTGGACGATTCTGAGTTGACTTTGGCTATTTCTTCTGAATCTCACAGTATTAAGCTGATGGCTAAGAGGACCCCCCCCCAAAATCCCATGTCTTTAAGAGGTCCCCCCACCCCAGGAGAAGCAGTGCCTTTTAGGAGAAAATAGAACTCGGATGGCAAGTCTGGGGCGCTGAGTTGCTCGGGAACCAGACAGCCTGGGATCCCAGGGACATGGGGGTCCACTGCCAAAGCAGCAGATAAAACACCAACAAAGCTGACCAGGGACCCCAGCTTCCCTCTAGTGAAAGATCTCCCTGCTGGTGAGTTCAGACAAGCAGAAGCCAGAGACTGTGAACAAGGACGTGCTTCTATCTCCATTGAACACCTCTGTTGCCAAATCACGCTAGGATAATACTGCCTGTGGGGAGGCAGCCCCTGCGAGGACAGGGAGGGGGGCCCATCCAGGTGAGCAAACCTCCTGGGAGGGTCTACTTTGTGCGGACATGAAGAGGACCCTAGTGCCAAGTCCCCAGGTGAGCCTGAGAGGAAACCTATGACCAGAGTCTGGGAGGGGGATGTGGCCTCTGTGAAAGAGGACAAGGGCCCCAGAGTTAAGGGAGCAGGGGCTTGGAAACCAAGCAAAGGAGTTTCCCAGTGATTCCTCCTGCAATCCACAGCGGCCATACAGCGCCCCTCAGCAGATGTACAAGATGAACCTCCCTTCAGTCCAACTATTCGGCCCTCAGAAACCCCCATTTCTTCATTATTTATCCAACAAACGTGCAGGGCACCCCTGCTTTGTGCCAGGCACTGCTTTAGGTGTGGGAGACCCAGCAGTGGGCAAGGCAGGCAAAACTCTGCCTTCGGTAGCTTACATTCTAGGTGGAGGCTGGGGAGGGACAGATAATAAAATCAGTAAGCAAGATACAGGCTATGTCAGTGTTAAGTGCTCTGAAGGAGAATATAGCAGGAAATGAAAATATTGATTGATGGGTTTAAAACAGGATGGTCGGGGTGGGGGGGCCTGGGTAGCTCAGTTGGTTGAGTGTGCGATTCTTGATTTCGGCTCAGGGCATGATCTCGTGGTTCGGGAGTTCAAGCCCCACATCGGGCTCTGTGCTGACGGTGCAGGGCCTGCTTGGGTTTTATTCTCTCCCCCTCTCTCTCTCTCTCTCAGTCCCTCCCCCCAGTTTGTGCTCTCTCTCTCAAAATAAGTAAATAAACTTAAACAGTTTATTTTAGAAATAAATTAAATAGGATGGTCAGGGAAGATTCACTGAGAATGTAGCATTAAAACATAGATTTGAAAGAAGTGGATGTCATGCAGATACCTAGAGAAGGAGTTTATCGGGAAGAAGAAACCGGCAGTGCAAAGGCCCTGAGGCTGGAGTGAGCCTGAATTGGACATGATTGGGGAAATACAGAAGGCCAGTGGGGTGAGAGTGGAGGGAGTCTTGTCTTTCAGACCCAGCTTGCCAGGTCTGACTCATGTGAGTCACCAGGTCTCACTCATGGGAGTGCCCTGCCGAGTCTGAACCCACACTGCCCACTGGTCTTCATCAGAGGTGAGGATGTCCTGGCCGGGTAGCCAATTTCCTCATGACAATTCTTCAGTAGTTCCTGAGTCTCTGAGGGAGGTGGGTTCAGAACCCGTACTGGGAAAAGGAAGGAAGGAATAAGAAGGAGAGGCAAGCATGGGACATGTGGGGCCGTGGAAAGACCACGGACATCTGGCCAGGACCGTAAGCAGGTCATGCTATTCTCTTGGCGACTCTGTATGAGCTGTCCCTGTGCCAACGCCCGCCCTCTCTTGCCCCCAGGTCCTGCTGCAGGAGCTCGGTCTTCCAGCTACACTCACATCAGCTGCTCTGCAGTTTGCTCACTGTTTCCTGAGGTCAGGAGCAATGCCGTATTCCCAGGACCCCAGAATAGATGGTCGCGGGGTGCATGGACAGGAGATTCCAAGATCACCGCTTTCCCTAGAACCGAGAGCTCTGAGGGTAGTTATTGCAGCCTCGTGGAGGGAGCGTCCACCCTGGAGCAAAAGAGTTCCTTTTCGGAGTACCTTTCCCTTCCCGTCTGTGTCTGTGAGCTGGCAGACAGGCCTGCAGAAAGGGAAAAGTCAGTGTGTCCCATCCCCCAATGGCCTGGGACTTGAGATCCCTTTGGGGAGGTGGGGGTGGCAGACAGAGGCTCCCCGGAGCTGGAATCAACTGAACACAGCCCAGCCCTCAGTCTTCATGGGGACCCAGCAGGAGTCACATGGCTTGGCCTTTCCCTGGTGGGGCTAGGGCATGGTGGGGGCGGGGCGGGGGGGGGGGAGGTGTTGCTTTCAGACTGGTGCTAAGTGCCTGCGGATAAACCTGAGCAGGAATCCACATCAGCACCGTTTTTAGGGGCCCAGAGAGAAAGGTAATTTTCAGTGATTTTGCGCACCTGTCTTTTGCCAAAGTGAGATTTTAGCCACAGTATTTGCTGCTTCAGAAGCCCAGGGTTTACTCTCAAATGCCACCAACACAACAGGCTTCTTCTCAAGAGCCAATTACCAGTGCAGGTCGCAATTTAGTGAGAAGAGGGGGTGGCCAGGGTGCAGCCACAGCCTCCCGCCAGGCCCCTCCCGCGTGGCCTTTGTCATTCACACCTCACGCTCGGGCTCCTGCCTCCTGGCCATCACGCGGAAACCCGCCAGCGGCCATCCAAGGTGCCAGCAAGGCAGATCTGTTTGTCTGGGGCACCAGGGTGTGAGAAAACAAATCCTTTGTAGAACAAATGTGGAGAACGCTTATTTATGTGTTAGACATTTCAAATCGTGTTTTCTGTAAAAGTGCCTCTCAGGCAAGAGAAGCGGCATAGAAAATCTTGGAGGTTGAGGTGATTGAAGCACAAGAGCGAAGTAAGGGCGGGTCCAAACAGGAGGGGGAACCTGATCATCTCGCGGGAGAAGGAAGCTGGGAAGTAAGAACAGGGCAAGAAGAGAACCTATTTTTTATTTTTCTGCAAGATAACCTTTTGCTATATTCGATTTGTTTCTGTGTGTGTGTGACGTCTTTTCAAAAAGTTTCTAACTCACCATATTTAATATATACACACATACCCACATTTTACATTGATTTTCATACCGGTGTTGTGTATTTCCTTTTCAAGAAACACTGAAAAATACGCCTGCCGGACTTTGCAAGTGCCAGCTGCCCCTCATTCTGCCTTCAGGACAACCCTCCAAGTAACAGAATGACCGCTTTACATATTTTACAGGTCAGGAAGCTGAGGCTGGCTGGCGCGGGGCGGGGGTGGGGGACTCGCCCCAGAGCACACGGTAAGTGGCTAAGTGGCCGCGCTATGCTAACCTCCCAGCCACCTGACTGCAGGGCCGTGGGCCGGGCCCCCTTCGTGCCCGCTGTACGAGTCCTGAACGCGGCGGGAGAAGGCTCCAGAGGAAGGTGCTCTGTTAGACACTGGCTGAGAGGCTGGATGAGCAAATGGAACTGTCTCCTCCCTCCTCCGGCCTGGAAACATTTCCTCTTTTCCCACTTGCCTTTTCTGCGGGGTTTGCCTTTCCTGAGTCTCAGCAGTCGCTAGCTCTGTGTTGTCTCCCACACTGTGTGCACAAGACAGCAATGAGCTATTCTTACCTCCTGTGAGCTCCTTGGTGCTCAAGTGTCTCTTAATTCAAGGCTACAACCGCAATTTCTCTCTCTCTCTCTCTCTCTCTCTCACACACACACACACACACACGCACACACATACACACACACAGTTCTGTAGTCATTTTAAAATTTGCCATACCAACACTCCCACACCAGAATATTGGCTCTACACTCAGAGACTGCCATTGACCCTTGATCCAAGGAGCAGCATAAATGAACCAGATCACCAGTGAAGACCTCTATCCCCCAGGCTGTATTCTTGTCATTACACGCATCTAATGACACCCGTGGTCTTCTTCCAGGGGCCCCAGGGAACCCCACTGCCAGCATTCACAATCACCCCCACTCCCCACTATAGACTGAATGAATGTTTGTGTCTTCCCAAAATTCGTATGTTGAAATCCTAACTCCCAATGTGATGGCATTAAGAGAAGGGGGACTTTCGGGGCGCCTGGGTGGCTCAGTCGGTTAAGCGTCCGACTTCAGCCAGGTCGCCATCTCGCGGTCCGTGAGTTCGAGCCCCGCGTCGGGCTCTGGGCTGATGGCTGGGAGCCTGGAGCCTGTTTCCGATTCTGTGTCTCCCTCTCTCTCTGCCCCTCCCCTGTTCATGCTCTGTCTCTCTCTGTCCCAAAAATAAATAAACGTTGAAAAAAAAATTTAAAAAAAAAAGAGAAGGGGTACTTTGGGAGGTAATTAGGACATGAGGGCAGAGCCTCATGAATGGGGCAGGTCTCTTATGCCAGAGGCCCCATAGAGCTCCTTGGTCCCTTTGACTATGGGAGGATACAGCAAGACGGCTGTCTGTAAAGCAGGAATCAGCCCTCATCAGACCCTGAGTCTGCCAGCACCTTGATCTTGGACTCTCGAGCCTCCTATGAGAAATAAATACTGTTGTTTGTAAGTCACCCAGTCTGTAGTAATTTGCTAGAGCAACCCAAACAGACTAAGACACCCCCCTAAAAAAATACCTATTTCCTACCTACAGTGGGCAATGCCATGATGTCCTTTTGCGCAAGGCCTTGATCCTCTTCAAATACCCTGGCCCCTGGAAGGGCAGCCTGGGGCAGTGGCTGCTGCATACCGTATGCTGCATAACCTAGAGGTGCCATTCACATCACAATCCGCAGGGGATTTGTATATTTTGGTGACCGTTTTCCAGCAGATAGCTGCCAAAGGTCTGGTCTTAGTGCCGCCTGCCCCCACCAGGACAGAGCCCATTGTCTCCCAAGGGCCTTGCTGCCTTGACTCCCTGGGGGGGTTGCAGGGATTATGAAACTTGTCTGCCCAGGTCTCTTCTTTCCAGCAGGGCTTGTGCTCCTGCATGGCTTCAGTCTGCTTCCGTGACCTCTTTCTGCATCTTGATGGGAACCAGTGTTCTCCACTCGACAGGAGACCTCGCCCTGGGGGCTCCAGTGCAGGACTCCATAGCCAGTCACTGAATGGGGGAGAAGGGGCCAGAGAGGGTGGCCGGATCCAAGGGAGCTCACGCCATCTCCTCATTGACCACCGCAGTCTCTGACTGTCGGGGTGCTCCCCCCACCCCCCACCCCCGTCTGAATGCCTTCAGCTGTTTCTGCCATATCCCCAGTGTCCCTGGGCTCTTCTGGTCACCACCAGACTGGAATCCACAGTTGAGTGACTGCGGTTGTCCATTCTGACGGGGCTGAGGTTCTGAAGGGCTCTGTCCCCACCTGTTACAGTCCTCTCAGTTCTTACAGCGATCTCTCTTAGCGAACTTGGGACATGGCCCGAGACCTAAATCAAAGACATGGGTAGGGTCCCCAAATTCCCACCGCAAAACTGTCCCACCCTCTACCATCACTCTGTCCACAGACAGACCCAAAGCATCTGACTCCGCGTTGTCCCCGGGTGAATTCCCAGCCCACCCAGGTCATCCTCTGGGAAGCTGGGGTCAGGACATCTGGTGTCTTGGCACTTTACCACCAGTGTCCATTTCATGCATGGAATTTTTTCTTCTTATAAGGTTGGTTGGTTTGTTTTTATTTTTAAAAGCCATGAAGTTGCCCTCCTCTGCCCTCCCCCACTTTTTCCTATGCCTGCGTAGACAGCTATAGATCCCAGGCAGTCCTTCGGACTTGCCTGAAAATAGGCACCTGGCAGGTGTCTGGACTCAATGATAGATGCAAAGACAAGCCCCTCACTCCAGCTCCTTTGCTGGGGCTTCCGCCTTTGTTTTACACACACAGCATCCACCCACCCCCACCCCCACCCCCGGCCTCCCCCAGGCCCTGGGGACGGCAGACCCTCTGTTGAGATGGGACACATGCCTCCCAGGGCACCGCCTTGTGCAGGTTTGGGGAGATTATTATTTACAGCTCCTTAATGTCTGCTTTCCCTTCCGGCTTCCTGGGAAGCAATAAAATGGGAGACACAGCTGCACCTGCTCTAAATACTCACCTTGCTACAAACAATGGCTTCTGGTGATTTAGGTCTTACCCTCTCAGTAGGCCTCGGGCAGGGGATCCCCCAGTCCTGTAATTACGCTTGTCGTTCCAAAGGGATCTGAGGCAGCCCTTTCCAACCGTCTAAAACAGGGTGGTGTATTTATGTGTAAGCCAGCCAGCCAGCAAGCAAGGGCAAAGCCACCAACCTGGGAGGGTCGAGGGCCCAAGTGCATGAATTAATCCCAGAGTCTGGCAGCACTCAGGGCAGGCGAGCCATCAATAAAACATCAAAGGCCGGTGCCATTAGAGGAGGCAAAGCGGGATATTTTATTCATGACTGTATTTTGAAGGGGCTTGCTCATGACTCACAAATTATTCATGAGCTTTTTTCTATTTTTAAATGCAAATTACAAGGGTGTTTAAAGGGGCAGAAGTGCTACACCCTCCCCCTAGTACCTCTCTAGGCTATTTTGGGGAAAGATTGTCCCACTTCGGGCACAGAACTGCTTTCCTTTCCCGGTCCTGTCCCGCACGGTGGTCAGCACCGTGTCCCCTTGAGGGTCTCTCCCAGCCTCGCACCTGCACCCCCAGGACCACCCTCTGCCACTCATTCCACCAACAGCTCCTCACCAGACAGAATCAGAGGCCAGCTTCTGTGACAGGGACCCGAGCGATCACCTCTTGCCGTGTGCATGAACTGCACATATGATCTGCCGATGGTTCCTGAATCTCCCAGGGTGCACATTCCTGGGTTTCTCCGACTTTCGCAATCACAGCTTCTGCGATGGGGTCCAGGGACCTTCATTCTCAATAAGTTTCCCCAAGTGAATTTTAAACAGAGTGCCGTTTAAGGAGCACTGAGCTAGACCAGAGGCTTTCGGACTTCAGCACGTCTCAATCACCTAGACAACTTGTTATATTACAGATAGCTGGACCCCACCCCCAGAGTTTCTGATCCAGTAGGTTTAGGGAAGGTCTGAGAATCTGCATTTCCAACCAGTTCCCAGCTGATACTGATGGAGTCTGGGGACTCCACTTTGAGAACATTTGACCTCCTGAAGACTATCGAGGCCTAGGTTTGACAGAGGCCATACATCTAAGAGAAGAGTGTCAACCCAGAAGGTCTCCCAGCTCCCAGGTCTATAGGCCACTGTAGATCACCACCTCCCATCACATCCTGTAGGCTTTCTCACTTTGGAGCCCATTTTCAGGTCTTCCTGGCTTGCCAGAAAATGGCCACTGCAGTGACATAATGTAAATATCATGACAGCTTTAAGAAAAATGCGTGGGCACCTGGGTGGCTCAGCTGTTAAGTATCTGACTTTGGTTCAGGTCATGATCTCACGGTTCATGAGTTCAAGTCCTACATTGGGTGAGCACAAGTCCCACTTCAGGTGAGCCCCACTTCTCTCTCTCTCTCCCTCTGTCCCTCTTGGGATTCTCTATCTCTCTCTCTCTGCCCCTCACTCGGTTGCACCTTCTCTCTCTCAAAAAAAAAAAAAAAAGAAAAGAAAAAATGTGCAAAGTCCTTCTCTCCAACCCACATACATTGCAGAGGCATCTGCTTTATAGAGCACCCTGCCTGCATTTCTTGAGCCAACAAACACCAATTAAGTACTTACTATGTATGCACCAGTGATGGAAAAACACAGAGTTCTTGCCCTCAAAGAACCAACAGCACATAGGTTCAAATACAAACCATTCTGTGCAACGGTGGCATTTATGGGAACTCTGAGAGGGGCATAAATCACAGCCTGGATTGTGGGGAGGGATCCCAAGGGAGAGGCAGTATGGGGGCCGAGTCTGGAAGGACATAAAGAGTCAGCCCTGGGAGGAGCGAGCAGGAGGGAAGATAAGCTTAAGCAAAAACAAAAGTAAGAAAGCATAGGCGAGGGGCAGGTCCAGAAGCATGGTGGGTGGGCTTCTCAGGTCTTCAGTCTGAAGTAGCTTTTTTGACATTTAGAGCAATTCATCCAGTCCCTGGAGAGGGCAGGGTGGGAAGCAAGGAGGTGGGAAAGTTCTTCAGCTTCTGTGAGATGAGCCAGAAAGAAGGCGGTGGAGCCATAAGCCCATGACACTTCATGAATGTGACCTTGAGCGTCAGGGTCCAGAGGATCACTGCTCTGGTTGGGAGGGAGTGAGGACTGGGGCTAGCAAGGTTTCTGTAGAGGCTTTGCTACTGGTCTCTAGGAAGCTGGGGTCCCCTGACTGGCCTTCAGGAGAAAGTGCTGCAGACTCACCCACACAGTGGGATTCTTCCACCTTCTGCCTCCCAATATCCAAAGCAAACCCATCTTCCAAGTCCAGCTTAACCATATCCTTTTCCCTCTTTAAAAGTGTATTTCTCCTTCTGTGGTACAAACTCTTGTAGCATTTGATCTGTGCCTCCCTTTTGGCATATAAGACTTTCTTATGTGCTTGTCATTTCCTTGACTAGACCAAGATTTCTTTTTTTTTTTTTTTAATTCTCTAAGCTACTTCTATTTATTTTCTTTTTTTTTTAATGAAATTTATTGTCAAATTGGTTTCCATACAACACCCAGTGCTTATCCCAACAGGTGCCCTCCTCAATGCCCATCACCCACCCTCCCCTCCCTCCCACCCCCCATCAGCCCTCAGTTCATTCTCAGTTTTTAAAATTGACTAGACCAAGATTCTTGACAGCAGAGGCCATGTTTTATTCATTCATCAGATACGTAGTACCTGGCATAACATCTACCATGTAGTAGAGTCTCAAAAGATGTTGAATAGATGGAGGAATGCATTGAAGAAGTAATTGAATGAAACTATTTCCCATGGTGGCCTCATTCCCAGAAAGCAGGCTAGCCACCATGCGGTTGGGATGAATATCCAGGAAAAGCATACTCTTGGTTACTGGGTGTTCCCCATTGACGACCAGCCTCCGGAAGGAATGGGGCCTTTACTGAACCTCCCACGTGCCAACACCCTGAATGAGAAATTCATCCAGAGCTCCCAGTACTTAACCAACAGGCGAGGGCTCGCAGAGCCCCAGATCCATCGGAAGCTGAGAGATCACTTTGTGCACATGCTCTGCAGATAATTAGCCGAGCACACTGGGGACTGCAGGCACTTTGGGGAAATAATTACAATAGGTCAAGGGCTCAGCCAAAGCAAAATCAAAATGAAATCATATGGACTGCTGAGGTCAGGAAAGGGATGCTCTGGTCTCTGAAATCCCATCAGAGTAATTACGAAAGGAAGGTGGGAGGGAGGAGGGGTAAGGACGAGAGAAGAGGAGCAGAAGGAGGATTCCTGCCCCCCCCCATGAGAGCGGGGGATTCTGGGTAGGTGTGGACCAGCTGGCCACATAGCACTCCAGTGCTGCCTCCTCCCACGGCCTGGGGTGGTGGGCGTGCAGGGTTCTCCCTGTGTCTTCCTTCTCACACACACACATGCCCACTCACTCCAGTCCCCTCTCCTCCTTGAGGCCGAGCAGAAGGGATGACTTCAAGGGAGACTAGAATTACAATGCACTGCCGTGGAGCTTCTGGGAACGAGGAACCACTCCAATTATTCACTACAAAATCAGGCAGTTACTTCTGAAGCCGCGAGTACATGCCCAGGTCTGTGCCAGGCTCAGAAGGGCTGGCTAACGACAGTAAGACTCATCCCAGCCACCAGCGGCTTATGCCTGGGTTGGGGGAGAAAACTAAGGCTCATGCAACTATCAGAGAAACCATAGGGCAAGCTGCGAATCACCCTTAAGCAATGGCATACCAAGGTAGGCGCTCCGAGGTGTCCTTCCCACTGTGAGGGATGAGGAAGTGCTTTGTACACAGAGGATTTACAAACAATGGACGGACTAAAGGAAGGTCTCCTTTTTATTATCACCATTGCTGCAACTCTAAACAATATCTGTGAGAAGATATTCCTCCCCCCACACCCTGCCCCCCCCCAGGTAAAGATAGCTCCTACCCATGATGCCACTGCTGTTAAGATGAAGCTTCCAAGGAAGAGGAAGTTGGTATAGGTTAGAGTAGTTTGGGAAGATTTCACAGAGGAGAAAGATCCAGGGTTAAGCCTTGATGGGTGGGAAGAGTTTGAAGAGTAAGGAATAAGTGTAGGGATTCCATACAAGATTCCAATTCTGTGTCTGCTGCATTGAGAAGCATCCCCTCCTTCTCTGTCAAAGACTTCCTATTGGTGATCTGCCAATCTCTGATGTCTCTGATGTCTCTGATCTCTCTGATCTGTGAGTCAGTGAAGGAGCCTCCTGGTTGAGGCTTGGTGCCCTGGGCCTCCTTGGAGGACTCTAACAGAGGAAGGAAAAGCAAGCAGGCCTTGCAGTGTGCCTGGGGTACGTGCGAGGGTACAGGTAAGACAAGGGGAGTGCACTAGAGAGTTGTGGTTGAGGTCCCAGGGCACTGAAATGAAAAGAGAAAGCATTTTTAAGAAACAGAAAATAGGGACGCCTGGGTGGCTCAGTTGGTTGAGCATCCCACTTTGGCTCAGGTCATGATCTGACAGTTCCTGAGTTTGAGCCCCACGTCGGGCTCTGGGCTGACAGCTCGGAGCCCGGAGCCTGCTTCAGAGTCTGTGTCTCCCTCTCTTTCTCTACCCCTCCCCCACTTGTGCTCTGTCTTTCTCTCTCAAAAACAAATAAACATTTAAAAAAAATGAGGGGCACCTGGGTGGTGCAGTTGGTTAAGCGTCCGACTTCAGCCAGGTCACGATCTTGTGGTCTGTGAGTTCGAGCCCCGCGTCGGGCTCTGGGCTGATGGCTCGGAGCCTGGAGCCTGTTTCCGATTCTGTCTCCCTCTCTCTCTGCCCCTCCCCCGTTCATGCTCTGTCTCTCTCTGTCCCAAAAATAAATAAACGTTGAAAAAAAAATTAAAAAAAAAAAAAAAGGAAAAGAAAAGAAACAGAAAATGGAATCCATAGCAAAGTGGATTTCCTGGCATCTACCAGAGCAAGCAACAAAAATTGAGCGATCAAGAGAATCTGGTCCTCCAAGCTTTGGGGAGAGGCTGCTGTTCTGGGACAGCTCTACTTCTCAAGGTTCAGAAGCAGTGTCACTGCTCAGCAGGGGGGACCTGGGAGGAAGCTCCAAGTAACTGAAAGGCTGTCAGGAAGGAGGGAGATGAGTCTAACTGCACAGCTCCAGAGGCAGAATTAGACTCAGCGGGTAGAAATTATACAGAGGCAGATCTCAACCCCACATTAGCCTGATGTTTTCTTGCCCTTAGAGATGTCCCACAGTAGCTGCTTGAGAGGTGGCGAGCACCCAGTCACTGCGCATGATCAAAACGTGGCTGAGCAACCATTTACTGGAGGATTGTAAGGTGTTCTGAGAGACAGTCGAGCAATGAGCACAATCCTGGGGGCATCTACAGGTGCCTCTTTAAGTCTGAAACTCTGTAATTGTGAGTATCCTCCTTGACCAAACTCTTGGATTTATTTATTTTTTTTTCAACGTTTATTTATTTTTGGGACAGAGAGAGACAGAGCATGAACGGGGGAGGGGCAGAGAGAGAGGGAGACACAGAATTGGAAACAGGCTCCAGGCTCTGAGCCATCAGCCCAGAGCCTGACGCGGGGCTCGAACCCACTGACCGCGAGATCGTGACCTGGCTGAAGTCGGACGCTTCACCGACTGCGCCACCCAGGCGCCCCCAAACTCTTGGATTTAAATCACGCAACCTGAGGGGCACCTGGGTGGCTCAGGTCATGATCTCATGGTTCTTGGGTTGGGGCCCCGCATCCGGCTCTGTGTTGACAGCTTGGAGCCCGGACCCTGCTTCAGATTCTGTGCCTCCCTCTCTCTCTGCCCCTCTTCTTCCCCTTCCTCTCTCTCTCTCTCTCTCTCTCAAAAATAAATAAACATTAAATACACACACACACACACACACGTATAATCAATCAATCAATCAATCATGCAACCCAATATCCAGACTCACGAAACCCACTGTGGAAATGTCAATGTCAATCCCCAGGGACACCCCCTCCCTGTTAGCTCCCCAGAATCCAGCCAGCCATCTCTAGAGGAAACCAGAGACATGTTCTCCTGCTCAGCAACAAAGGGTAAAAACAATGCAGGGCTCAGAACCGGGAGAGCTGGGTTCTGCTCTTAAGCCTGTTATTAACTGTCGTGGAACCTTGGGCAAGTCTCTTCTCTGGGTCTTGCTTTCCTTACCTATCAAATGAAGTAGATCATTCACAGTAGTCCTCAGATTCTCCCCAGCCCAAAGCAATTCTCCTATCTTCATACTTTATCGAGAAAATAGAAGCATCCAGATCAGAATCACCTCACCTTCCTATTGCTGGCCTCTAAAGCCACACACCCTGTTTCCTCTTGTGTTCAGGTGGGAAAGTGTCTCCATGTCTCTCTAAATTTGTTTTTAATGTTTATTTATTTTTTTAGAGAGAGAGAGAGAGCTGGGGAGGAGCAGAGAGAAAAGGAGACACAGAATCTGAAGCAGGTTCCAGGCTCCAAGCTGTCAGCACAGAGCCAGACGCGGGGCTCGAACTCACGAATTGAGAGATCATCATCTGAGTCAAAGTCAGACACTTAAATAACTGAGTCACCCAGGCACCCCCTCCACACCTCTCTAAAGTCAGCTTCTCTACTTGTGCTCTGGACCTTGCGTGCAGGAGCATTTTAGTCCTGAAATTATTCTCTCTCTTTCCTGCAGAACCAACTCTCCCCTCCCTTCTAGGGGAACACACACCTATGCCAAAATGGCAGCAAAATACATCATGGGGACCTTGTTCGGATCCTGATTTGAAGAAACGTGTTTCATAAAAACACCTGTGGGACCAGCGGAGAAAAGTGAACTCCAACTAAATGTTGGATGATATTAAGGAACATGTAATATTAAATGCTTTCCTTTAAAATAATCCCGGGGACCAGGCGAGTATGTGGGCTTATGAGTGAAACAGGATTGGATATATATGCATTGATAATTGCTGACATTGAGAACTGAGTACACAGGGTTCATTATACTATGTTCTCTGCTTTTGTATATGTTTGAGATTTTTGTGGAATAAATCTTACAAATAACAAAGAACTAAATAAGGGGCAAGGCTTTCAGCAGCTATCACACCACATCTTGGTAGCAACCCCCCCCCCACCCGGGTTCCAGATTCCTGGCAGAGAGGAGAGGCAGGTGGGGTCTTCGTGCCCTTGAAAGGCCAGTCCGGAAACAGAGGCGATGTGTCCTGAGGGGGGCAGGATCCGGGGACCACCAGGGGGAACACTGAGGTCTTGTGGAGAGAGGTCCAAACCAGGACCCCCCGATTAGTGTACCCAACTCTCAACCCACCGTGGGGGCTCAGAAAAAACCCCTTTCGGCGCTTTACTGCTTCCTGAGAAAAATCTCCCCACGCGCCTTATCTCATTTCCAAAAGCCTCACCATCCCTTTGAGACTGCTCTCCTTCTGCTTCATTTTCCTGGTGCGGAAACAGAATCTCCCAGTGGAAAAGTGGCTTGCCAAAGCCAAGACTTGAACCTGTCTTTTCTCTAAAAAAGTCATATTTTCCCCTGTCTACTCATTGTGAATTCCCGGAAAACAGAAACCACTTTTTTTTTTTTTAACGTGCATTTCTTTTTGAGAGAGATAGAGACAGAGTGTGAGCAGAAGAGGGGCAGAGAGAGAGAGAGACACAGAATCCGAAGCAGGTTCCAGGCTCTGAGCCGTGAGCACAGAGGCCGATGCGGGGCTCGAACTCACGAGCCGTGAGATCATGACCTGAGCCGAAGTCGGCCGCTGAAACTACTTTTTAATCTTTGCATCTCACGTGCAAGAAGCATTCTGGAAGCATGATAAAAGCTCAGTGTTTGCTGAACGCATGAATGGGTGGGTGCTGCGCGCCCTGCTCGCTGTAGATGCTTTTGTCTCTCGCACAAGTGTTCATCGCAGCCTGTGTTACGGGTGTAAGAAGCGGTTCTGCTGTCTCCCCTGGGGGTTGGGAGTTTCCCCAGTGGCCAGGAGAGAGGCCTTTGACGTGTCTGGGGCCCCTACTCGGCCCTGGACATGTGCCAAGAGGCAGTCTGGGTAAAATGGCTGGGGAAGAGGGGCAGGGCTTCCGTGGTCAACGTGCTGGTAAGTATCTCGTAAGAAGACAGTAAATTTGTTATTCTCTCTCTCAATGAAAGATTACAGTTTCTTGTCATAGAATAAACAGAACCATATTTATTATTCACATGCTGACTGCTTAAACTGTTGACATACACGGCTTTTCTGACTTTTGTAAATTATTTCTTCTCCATCACAGAAAAGCCAAACGGAGATGTTGGTAACCACCCGCCCCATCTCCCCCCAGGCTGTACTCACTTTAGGTCGACACTGGGCAGGCAGGGGCCCTTCTCTGGAATAACATTAGGATGCCCAGAGCCCGTCAATGGGGTTGGCAGAGGCTAAATGGATATCCGAACTCACTGGAAAATCCACGGTCTCGGCACATGGCAGGAGCTGGCATCCCGGGCACAGTCTGAACAGAATCGATGGGTTGGTAGGAAGCGGGGAGGGAGGGAGGGCTGGGGAGATGCAAAGTTTAATTTCCTCCCCTGGCACCCTGCCAGCTGGATGTAACAGCAGCTGCTAATATATTTCAAACAGCCAGTTTCATGCAACGCCAGTAGTGGAAAAGCTGGGGTTTTGTCCAACCCTGGGAAGCAAAACTAGTGAATTGGGCGGTGGAAGCCCAGGGCTGGCGCGGTCCGTGTGCACGTGCTCACGGCCATGACCCCCAGCTCCCGCTGTTCACGGCTCTCCGCCAGCCCTGGCCCCCAGGTCCCCCCAGCTGGGGTGACGTGTCCGAGCATGTGCCCAGAGCAGCGTGTCACCGAAGTTGCCTGTATTTCGTGTCAGCCCTGAAAACTCCCAGGGATTTTGGAAACAGAAGGACAGCAGGAGGGCTCAGACCCAACGAGGCACTGAGCACTCAGGGCTTTTAATAAACACTGACACGTCTGTGCACCTCCGACCCCGGCCCCGCCCGCCCGCCGTGTCTGTCTGGGGAGGGGAGGGGAGGGGCGGGCACCCCAGGGCTCGGGGGGTTTGACTGAGGCCGCAGCCCACAGCCTGGGCTGACCTGGAACCACGTCGTCCACAGGCACTTCTCCGCCGGGGCCTCTGGGGAAATGGGTCCCTAAACTCCCTGATGCCACCGAGGAGGCACCTGGCGTCAGGTGTAATGGAGAACACTTCTGGCTCAGCCCCTCAAGGAAACTGGGCCAGGCTCCCTGGGAGAGAAGGGTTGTGACTCAGGAGCCACTAAGGAAGATTTGCAGCCTCTGAGGCACTGAGAGTTCTGTCGACCAGGACAGGAAGACGCTGTTCTCCCACCTCCCCTCTGGAGCGAGGAGCAGGAGAGGTCACCGAGGGAACAGATGCAAGGGGGTGGGGGCTGTTCGCCCAGCCCCGGGTGCTGTTCACCACCAGCCCTAAGCAGCCAGCCAGGATCCGCTTCAAAGCCCATGAAAAGGTCTTTCTGAGTTTAGTTCTGGGCGTCTGTGCTCCAGCAAAGAAATCCAGCTGCAACGTAGTAAACACAGTGAGGAAGTTTTCCTGGGTGTTTTTTTTTTTTTTTAATTTAATGTTTACTTATTTCTGAGAAAGAGAGACAGAGAGAGCAAGCAGGGAAGGAGCAGAGAGAGAGGGAGACACAGAATCTGAAGCAGGCTCCAGGCTCTGAGCTGTCCGCACAGAGCCCCACGTGGGGCCCAGACTCACAGACCGCAAGATCATGACCTGAGCTGAAGTCAGATGCTTAACCCACTGAGCCACCCAGGGGCCGTGGGAAGTTTTCCTTTTTAATGCCTGGGCCCAGTGCTGCCACACGATATGGAGGCCCTCCTAATGGGCTTCTGCTCCAGGAACCACACCAGACAGATGCCCACATGCACCCCTGCACTCCAGCCCTTTCTGAAGTCCCTCCTATGCATACAAGCTCCATCTCCAAAGGCATGAAAGGCTTTGGGGAACCACTTTTGGAATCAGGCACATGGCTCTACTCCAGAGGCCTCAACCCTGAGTCTGGGCTCCCAGGGACTCACCTCTAGACCTGAATGCAAAGCATGCTGGGCCTACATTCTCTTGGGGAGAGAGTTCATTGCTTTCAGCAGATTCTCCAAAGGGACTCTGTCCTACAAAGGTGAAAGATTACTGATCTGGAGGTGCTTGGGTGGCTCAGTTGGTTCAGGTCATGGATCAGGTCATGATCTCATGGTTTGTGAGTTCAAGCCCTGCATCAGGCTCTGCGCTGGCAACACGGAGCCTGCTTGGGATTCTCTCTCTCCCTCTCTCTACCCTTCCCCCACTGCCTCTCTCTCTCTCTCAAAATAAATAAACTTTACAAAAAAATTACTGATCTGTAAACAGGTCTGTTGGTGTACAGACAGGCCCAGCAGTCTGGCGGTCCTGCCCGAGTACAGACTGATGTCGTGACCTGAGATATGGACGACGAACAAATTAGACGCGGTTTTCACTGCCTCTGTAATTCATTAAAGCTGCTAAACCTGATCTTCTCACGAGAAGCTCCCGGGGCCTATTTCATCAGCCAGTTTATTACAGAGGCTGGTGACTTCACATCTGCATTGCAAATAGCTCCTCTGTGTTGACATTTCATTTGGTCTTGAAAGGCCTGTAATATTTTGGGTGGGGTTAACGGCTCTCATTCAGAAACCAGCAGATCTTCAGGGACTGAAAACACGGTAGATGCTCAATAACTATAGTTCGGATGAATGAATAAATGAATGAATGCATTCAAAGACAGGTCATGTCTCAGGTCACGATCTCACGGTTCGTGAGTTCAAGCCCTGCGTTGGGCTCTGTGCTGACAGCTCAGAGCCTGAAGCCTGCTTGGGATTCTCTCTCTCTCTGCCACTCCCCTGTTCATGCTCTCTCTCTCTCTCTCAAAAATAAATAAACCTTAAAAAAAGAAAAGCTTTGCTTTTTAAAAATTAGATGCTCATATTCATCATTTATTCATCCGTCCAACAAATTTTTTTAATTTTTTTAAAATTTTATTATTATTTTTTTAAATATGAAATTTATTGTCAAAGTGGTTTCCATACAACACCCAGTGGTCATCCCAACAGGCACCCTCCTCAATGCCCATCACTCACTTTCCCCTCCCTCCCACCTCCAATCAACCCTCAGTTTATCCTCAGTTTTTAAGAGTCTCTCACGGTTTGCCTCCTTCCCTCTCTGTAATTTTTCCCCCTTCCCCTCCCCCATGGGTTCCTGTTAAGTTTCTCAGGATCCACATAAGAGTGAAACCATATGGTATCTGTCTTTCTCTGTATGGCTTATTTCACTTAGCATCACACTCTCCAGTTCCATCCACGTTGCTACAAAAGGCCAGATTTCATTCTTTCTCATTGCCAAGTAGTATTCTATTGTATATATAAACCACAACTTCTTTATCCATTCGTCAGCTGATGGACATTTAGGCTCTTTCCACAATTTGGCTATTGTTGAGAGTGCTGCTATAAACATTGGGGTACAAGTGCCCCTATGCGTCAGCACTCCTGTATCCCTTGGGTAAATTCCTAGCAGTGCTATTGCCAGGTCATAGGGTAAATCTATTTTTAATTTTTTGAGGAAACTCCACACTGTTTTCCAGAGTGGCTGCACCAGTTTGCATTCCCACCAACAGTGCAGGAGGTTTCCCGTTTCTCCACATCCTCGCCAGCATCTGTAGTCTTCTGATTTGTTCATTTTGGCCACTCCGACTGGCGTGAGGTGATATCTGAGTGTGGTTTTGATTTGTATTTCCCTGATGAGGAGCGACGTTGAGCATCTTTTCATGTGCCTGTTGGCCATCTGGATGTCTTCTTTAGAGAAGTGTCGATTCATGTCTTCTGCCCAACAAATGTTTTTTCAACACCTTATTAACTCCTGGCTGACGAATCCAGGATAATGAGAAGCTGGGACTACGTCATATTCACCTTTGGATCTCCAGCATCTCCTGGTACATATAAAATGCTCAAAAAATATTTATGGGGCCATAACAGGAATTCTGTGTTCTTTTTTTTTTTTTTTCAAAGAAGTACCAAACATATTCAAGCTAAGAATCTGATTAATGCACTTACTCCTGAAAATAAGAGTAAATGGTTAGCAAAGAGGAAGCCTTTGGTAGCCCTTAGGATACTCATAACATATAGATGATACTTGAAAATTGGAGCAACCCCTTCATATATTAACCTGACATATATTTGCTAAGCTGCCACCACTCCATAGGCAAAGAGCATATGGAGGTGAGCCTTATCTCTGCCGGGTGACAGGTATGTTCAACGAAGTTTAATCCATGGAGGGAGAGGAGGGAAGATTAGCCAGCATCACCGAGGGAGGATGTGGAGGGAGGCTGGCCAAGTCCACGTTTGCAATTTCCCAACGGAGCAATGTGTCACTGGGATTAAAAGATCAAGGGCACTGAGGGCTAGGCAACGAGGCACGACTGGAGGTGTCACAGGACACACCTGGGAACTCTCAAGCTCCAGCCTTCAGAACCTCCATCCACAGCTCTTCAAACCACTGATACCTGGGAGGCCAACACTGCCTCCCCATCCGTGGGGTCTATTGAAGTTCTAGGAGTAGTTTGAAAAGAAGAGATGAGACACCTTGATCTGCTTCACCTCTACCTGCCTCTCCCTTTCTTCTTCAACAATAAGATCCATAGTGAATGCTGAGAAGGGGCTCAACCGGGTAATGTTCCTTTGAAGAGGGAAAAAACATGTGTGACACCTGTAGATAAGAGACGGTGGGGTCCATCAGAGGGACTGAAAGCTCAGTAGGAGGAGGGGGAGATGTGGCTGGAGAGGCAGGGAGACGCAACGCCCACACAACCTTTGAGCCACGTAAGGGATTTGCCCCCAACTCCTAAGAGTAAAGGGAGTTGTGGTTAAGCAGGGACATGCTGTCACTCGCATATGTACCTTTGAAATATCTCCCTGGCGGCAGAGATCGCAGCAGGAAGCCTTTGCCCCGCTGAGCCAGGACGGGGACCCAAGCTGACAGATGACAAAAGTAAAAATGCTGATGGTTTCAGGAAACATTTAGGAGAGAGAATACAAAGAGCTTAATGATTCTTAGAGCATTTATTGAGCTCTTGCTGTATGCCAGGCGTGAACTAGCTCATTTACTCCCCCCAACAATCTTCCTGGATTGTTTCTATCATTATCTCCAGTTTTAAATCCGGACGTCAGGTGGAACAAATTGAGACCACCCAGCTTGTGAACGGCAGCGTTGAGACTCAGCCCAGGCGTTCAGGCTCCCATCTTCCTACCCTTCCCTCTTAACCATCGTCCCATACCATCTGGGGGTCTGGCTTGGTCCAGAGGGAGAACGAAGGTGCCATTCACTGAGGTAGCAAACAGGAGGACCCATGAGGTTGGGTGGGAAGGAAGTTAGGAGTTCGGTTTTCGGCGCACTTGGGGAACATCCAAATGAAAATGAGCAGTAGGTGTTCCAGAGCTCAGGAGCTAGGTTTGGTAGGAGGCAGGGCAAATAGATTCGAGAACTATCAGCAGAGAAGCAGTGATCACACTTCACAGGCTTCCTCTGTGAGGATGATGCTGAGTTTGGGAGCAGATTCAATGTATTCCAAGTGCAGAGGAAGCGGGGAGATGTCAGTAGTAATGAGCCCAGCTGGTCATGCCCACTAGCCACTCAAAGGGCATGATGTCAGGGCCCAGGGTTCTGAAACCTCAGCCTTTCCAGGCAGCCTTTTGATACCTGCGTCATGCCTCTGCCACAGGAGCTGCTTTTTAAATACTGATTAACTCCTCCTTAAAAAAGTCACGTTTCCACGCTGCCTGCCAAAACAGTAACAGACAGATAATGTACTGTGTCATTAACACATCCCTGTCTATTTAAAAACCTCCAGAGAAGCAAGCAGATGAGCCTTGGAGTTGGCTCAGCGGTGGGGATTATTGCTTGGCTAATTATAAACAGCATCCTCAGAACTCCAGAAGACGCTAAGGGGGGCACAGCCCCTGTCAGCCCTGAGAAGCCAGGAGTGATTATTGGAACGTATCAACACTCAGGACACAGGAAGGTAAGAGGGCACAGAAATAGAACCTCGTCCGTGAGACAGTGTGCCAGCCAGCCCCCAGTGATCCTCACCCCCTGGTATTTGTGCCCTTGTGTGGCCCCCTCCCTCAGTGAATCAGAGCTGGCCCTGCGTAGCCAATGGAACACAACGGAAGTGTGTGATTTCCAGAGCTAGATGACAAATAGCATTTGCAGATTCCACTTTGGGCCCCTTGGTACCATGTAGTGAGGACCCTCAAGAAGCCCTGTGGAGGGGCCCACGTGGTCTGGGATTGAGACCGCCAGCCATAAGAGCGAGACACCTTCATGCTGAATATTCCGGCCTCGGTCAAGCCCTCAGATGATACAGCCCCAGCTGACATCGGACTGGAAACTTATGAGACCTCAGAGCCACCCAGTCAAGCAGCTGCCAAATTCCTGCCCAAAAGTATTGGTTAGAGGTAATAAATAATTATTGCTGTCCCAAGCCAGCGAGAGTTGGTGTGACTTGTTACATTAATGAATATAGTAAATAAAAGACTGGGTCCAGGGTAGGGAAAGGAATATTAACCTAGCCCCTCGTTCTATACCTGAGACTAGTACACTTCGGGGACTCACATAGATGATCTCATTTAACCCTCATAATACCTCCAGGAGGTACCTATCAACTCCATTTTACAGATGACAAGACTGAGGCCCCAAGTATATAAGACTGCAAAACCTGCCTTAGTCTTACAGCTAGGGAAAGCAAGCAACCAGCCCGCTTCCCAATTTCAGCTTTCTTTTTATTTTTTAATGTTTATTTATTTATTTGAGAGAGAGTGGGCATGAGTGGGGGGAAGGGCAGAGAGAGAGAGGGAGAGCGAGAGAATCCCAAGCAGGCTCTGTGCTGTCAGCGCAAAGCCCGACACAGGGCTTGATCTCACGAATCTTGATCTCATGCGATCTTGACCTGAGCCGAAACGAGAGTAGGACCGCTTAACCGACTGAGCCCCCCGGGCACTCCCAAACCTTCAGCTTTCAATCACAATGTCCTACCCCCCTGGAAACAAGCAGCCTCAGACTCTGGTTCTAGCTCAGCCATTAAATAGCTCAGTAATCTGGGGAAATCGTTCATTCTCCCTAGGTTCATTTTCTTTCCTGTAAAATAGGAAATTAGAGTCTTTAGCCTCTAAGGTCCCAGAGAGCACTAATATTCTTTGACCCTGTGGCCCCATCTCACTGTGTCTACCTTCCTCCTAGGACAGGTTGTTCTCAAAGACTTCCCTTCGGCTGTGGTTGTGCCCCATCTCCTCATAAGGAGTTGGCTTCGGTTGTTGCGAGAGGGTCTTAGGTTAGCCTTAAGAAGTCCTTGGAAGTTCTGGGAAACTTCAGTTACCAAGAGAACATAAGAAACTTTCTTCCCTGGAGGCTTTTCAAAATAACGTTAATACCTATCTGTCTAGGAGCTCTTAGGCTGGCTGAACAAATTAGAAAGAAATGAAGCTAAGTCTGACAGAAACCAGGTGGTGAGATTTTGGCAATTTCTATCTTGCACACAGTAAGTATCTCAAGGAGAAATTTGTGGAATGAATAAATGAATAACGGGCCTTTTCTTCTGTGTCAAGTGGAAATGAGCTATGTGACAGTGGTCAAGTTATTTAACCAGACGGAGCCTCAATTTCCTTATTTGCAAATGGTAATTAGCCCAAAAGGATTGTAATAATTATAAAACATGATGATGCATATCAAGCGTTTAGCAGAAAGTCTGGAAGAGAGAATGTACCCAAAAAAGAAAGATGGCTACCTTGATTCAACAGAAGGACACTTCCTCAGTGTCGTTGATAGCTGGAATGCAGGTTCCCTCTGTTTCTGTGAACGCTTCCCAAACACTGACATCTGTAGAAGGGGAGTTTGGGGAGGAGAAGGCCACATGGCAGACTCAACAAGCCCTCCCACCACCCTCCAGCTGCTTAATATTTGCCTGGACAGCACCTCCATGCTAGGGCTTTCCAGCTCTAACCCTCACTTTTGCCATACCCACCCTCAGAACCCACCGGTGGCCCAGCCACCCAGTGCATTTCAATGCCACCACTCCGAGCCCAAGGTTTGAAAAAGCATCCACTTCCTCCAGCCCTGTTAGGAAACTGACTCCTGATGGGTGGCCACTTCAGGACCTTCCCATCACAAAAGGACTTTGAGCCCCACCAACTGTATAGTGTAGTGGCCACTTACATACCACTCCCATGGGAACCCCAAGAAGGTTCTGCTCAGCTCCCTCCCTCCTGCCGGTCTCCAGATCAAACCCCCTATACCCACTGACTCAGGCTGATTCCTTTGGCTATGTCCATACAAACAATTTCCCAAGACTGTTAGATCCAGTATGGGTCTCTAGAAGGCAGACCCATAAATGGCACTAATTCCATTCTGACTGAGAATGTCATAAAGGCTTTCTTATCACTCACCCAGCACAGGAAAGTGAGTGTGGGAGAGGGAAAGGGCCCTGGTATTACTGTTATCAAGTGCATGCCGTCCAAAAAGAGATCTGTCAGGCTTCAGCAGGGGCTGTTGATAGGCTAATTCAGTTAAAACCTCTCATTTCATTAAGGGAAGGAGACCATAATTATAGCTTGAAGCCAATAAGTAAAGGGTCATAATACTTAAATAAGTGAGGAGGGCTCCAGAACATTCAATAATAAAATCAGGTTAGGACCAGAGAGAAAATAGGATCATTGAGCCAGAGATGACCCTCGGTTTTCATTAGTCCTTACTAAGATTGCTGGTGGATGTGGTTTGTTTTCCATTCATTTCGTTTGGGCTCCAAAGAGTATGCCCCTTCCTTCAAGATCTGCCCCCCAATTGAAAATTACCACGAACCTCACCCAAGTTAATAACAGCAATGACAACAACGAGATTCACCTTAGTCAGAAATCTCTTTTGACTCAAAAGAGTCAGCCGGTTACGCGTCTGACTCTTGATTTTGGCTCAGGTCATGATCTCACAGTTCCATGAGTTCAGGCTCTGCACTCTTAGTGCTTGAGATTCTCTCTCTTTTAGAGAAATATTAGTCCCTGGACCAGAAAATTCCAGGCACCAGACACCCTTTACAAGGGAAGGCAGATAGCTTTGTTATGCAGAACGTTGCAAATTCTGGGTGCTCACACAATGAGACTTTCATTTACTTTCAGAACATTTCCATTCATCTTTCCAGGCTTCTCAGCCTTCTTATGAGCACAAAAGAAAAAAGAAAAAACAGAAAAAGAGTAAATCTCTTATGTTAAAATTAATTCCATAAATGGTTTAAGAAGGATCTTTTCAAAGTAGAGGATCTGAGTTACAGGAAGACAAATGTTGGGACAAACACCATCTGCCTTTCCCCCAATGAGAGGGGCCGATTCAGCTGGCCCAGCTTGGAGGTCACAGTCAGACCCACACCAAGTGAGGAGAGAGGGGTACCTGGTGGCTCAGTAGGTTGAGCGTCTGACTCTTGATTTCGGCTCAGGTGATGATCCCAGAGTTGTGATACAGAGTCGGGCTCCACACTACATGTGGAGTCTGCTCAAAGCTCTTGTTGGCTCCCTTATCCTGGGGTCCTGCATAGAGCACATGAGAGCAAAGCGTATGAAAGGGAGGACGGAATACACGAAGCAAAAGCTAACTGAATTGCTAAAAGAATGAACAAATCTCTAACCGCAGGCAGAGATTTAAATACACCTCTCTCAGAAATTGATAGAACAAGTAGGCAAAAATCAGCAAGGATATGGAAACGCTGAACAACATGTTTAACAAACCAAACCGAATTGACATATTTAGAACCCTGCACCCAACAACTGCACATTACACATTCTTTTCAGGCACGCTCAGAACACTTACAAAAATTAACCATATGCTGAGCCATAAAGCAAGTCTCAACACATTTCAAAGGACAGAAATCAAACGGAGTGTCTTTAACCATAATGCAATTAAGCCAGACATCAATAACAGAAAGATTCCAGGAAGTCTCCATATGTTTAGAAAGAACTACGCCATCTAAATAACCAACGAGGAAATCACAATAAAAATTAGGATACAGTTTAAGTAACAGTAAAATATATATATATATATATATATATATATATATATATATATATATACACACACACACACACACACACACACACTGCATATTAGAACTTCTGGGATTCAACTAAAACCACCACTATATTAGGAAAGATACCACACCATATAATCATACCATACAGTTGCAACTTTTCCCTCTCTGGGTCCAATCTCATGAGCCAGACCCCGGGCCTGCTGAAGGGACTCTGGCACTCTCCAGGGCTGGACCCACCATTTCCTGAATCTCCCTTCTTCACTGTCTTAGCGTAGCCCTGCATTCCTAGATGCAGTGCCCTCCCAAGCCACTGCCTCAGAACTCATGCATGGGAGATACTGCTTCACAGTTCTTACAAGTCAAAACATGTTTGACTATTAGTTGGTCGAGGTATAGGACTTTAGGTTTAAAATTCCTTTTCCCTCAGAACTTTGAAGACATGTCTCCATGGACCGCCAACATCTGAGGTCGCTGATGAGGAGATGCCAGGCCGTCTCTTGTTTCCTTGTGGACCTTCTGCTTTTGTTTGCTTCTCTCCTCTTTTAGGAGCTTTTAGGAGCTCCTTCAGTTTTGGGTTTCATGGTGCCAAGTCCAGATTTCAGTCACTTTGCGTCGACTGCATTGGAAGTGTGGCAGGTTCTTTCAATACAGAAATGTTACTCGTTGACTCCAGGAATTTGTTTCTATTATTTCTTGGTCAATTATCTCTCCTCAGTTTTATCTGCTTTCTTTTTGTGGGACTCTATCAGTCAGATATCAAACTTCCTATAGGGATCTGCCATGCAGTTCTTTTAATGTCTTTAACAGTCATTCCCATTGTTTGTTTTCATGTGTTTGTTTGTTTGCCTGAGTTGAGGGAATATGAGCCTTGATGCTGGGCGTTCCGCGTAGGGAGTAAGGGAGAGGTTGACTTTCTGTGGGTAGTTGCAATTACTTCCTCCCTTTCCAGCCCCACAGCCCATGCCCCCCTCTAAGTTTTCTCCTTCCTTGTAGCCTCTCCTTGCCTCTACTTCACCAGATACCACCTTTCCACCTTTTTTCCATCTTCCAGAAAGTGCTGTTCTCTTTCTCATAATTGTAGAGAGATTAAAACTTTTTTGTGATTTAATATTATTTTAAGGGGTCTTGTGGGAGAGAAGATAAAGCTACATATTCAGTCTCCTGTCTTTTTTTTTTAATGTTTACTTATTTTTGAGAGAGAAAGAAAGTGCAAGCAATGAAGATGCAGAGAGAGAGGGACTGAGGATCCGAAGCTGGCTCTGCACTGACAGCAGAGAGCCTGATGTGGGGCTCAAAGTCATGAACCGTGAGATCATGACCTGAGCTGAAGTCGGATGACCGAGCCACCCAGGTGCCCCTCAGTCTCGTATCTCTACTTGGAAGCTCTTGTTCTATGTCCTTACCTGTTTGCCCACTATTGCATAGTAAACAAAGGGCTACCACATGGTTTTGTTTTGTTTGTTTTTTTTATCTCTAACTTTAGTGCCTAACACAAACATGGCTAAATATCATTCCTTTTAATGTTTGCTGAATTGAATAGAATCGCTTAGTGCATATTATGGCGCTTCAGTCACCCTAAGATGATTGCCAAGTCCTTAAGGAAACCTATAAAGATAATAACCTGAGCTTCCAAACTAAAAGTCAGGATAAAATTTCTGGCAGATTTCGGTGCATTGATGAGGACCACATAAGTGAGTATTTTAAATCTGGATAATCCCAAGAAATCTGGCACTTTGGGTTAACCTGCTACCCCACGAACTCGCCAGCACCTGATACGGTGTGCTCTAAGCACCTGATACGGTGTGCTTACAAGAAACCCTGTTAATGTTGCTTTTCTGGATGATGAAGGAAGTTAGAAGAAATGTCACTTATGTCAATCCTGAGACTATCAGGCACTTTCCAAGTTGGAAGCAAGGACTTCTTCTCTCAAAGTGGGTAACTGCTGATATTATCCCAAAGGTTACTGCTTTTCTTTTATTTCGATTGATAAAACCTCAAGATTTTGATCAATGAATTGGAGGTTCCCCATCTTATCAATGATTTAGAATCTGGCTGATAGCTGATGACATAGTTTAACTCACCGAGGATTGATTTTCTAGGTATTTACAACAAAGCAGCCATTCAACTCCCAGAAAGAATGAGGGCTCATTTTCTTCCATCTGTCTGAGCTGGCCAGTAGAACCAGAGAGCAGCCCAGATTGAAAGGTCGGGCTAGCAGTGTGTACTCAACTCTGGGAGAAGAGAGAAGGTAAATCTTCAAAAGTCCTGAGAAACTAAAGGCGCAGTGAAAATACAAGTAAAGTCTTGTGGGTCAGAATCTGAATCTTATGGCTGCCAGGGTCTCTCGGGTATGGATCTTTTCTGGTCCAATGGGAAAAGCAAGAGCTTTGGAGTTACACAGATTCAGCTACTTCTCCTACCAACTCTTTGATCTCGGGGAAGTTTCTGGACCTCCCTGAGCTTCATTTTCCTTAGATATAAGGTTATCAGAGGAAATTAAATAGGAGAGTGAATATTAAAGAACATATCCAGTGCCCCTTACATGGTAGTTGCTCCATAAATGTTAATTCTTTCTCTTTACGTCCATGGAACGTCACTATGAAGCCACTCCCATCCATAGACTGCATTCTGGCAGATCACCCCTCTGCCCCGGTGACCGAAATGGGTGACTCTTTAGGCAGATTTGACACTGTTTCTCCATTTCAAGGCACCCCTCCCATGACTCTTCCTCACGCTGTCTCTCTGTTTTCTTCTTCTTTCTTTCCCTTTTCCCCACCCCTTCCCCACCAAGTCCCATGTCACATAATAAGAAAGGACATGGAAAGCAGGCACAGTACGGCTCTAGAGTGGGGAGTACAAAGGAAAGGGAATGAAGAGAAAGAAGGCACAGCCGCCTGTCACTCTCACTCAAGGCACACCCATCTCTGCCCTCCATTTCACCTGCCATGATACGTTGGAGGTTTCCAACTCTGTCTCCAACCCAGATGTCTCTGGAATGCGTATCCAACAGCCACTCAACGTCTCCACTTCTGTGTCCATACGCTTTTCACACTCAATACTTTTCGACGGAACCCATCATCCCCCCACCTGCCTGTTTTTTCCACAGCCCACTTTACCTCCTGGACAGCCAATTTCAAGCAGTAGCCCTGCTGTCCACCCAACCGTCTCAACCAAAGCCAAGGAGAGAGACATCCTTGACAGCTCCTCTCCATCCACCAATCGCCAAACTATGCCTGGTTCACCTCCTCCAGACCCCTATCATTCCCATGTTAAGCCTCCTGTATCTACTCTCCAAATCTCATTTTCCCCTCACGATTTCTGTCTCTTCGTTGTTTTGATCTTGTGCTGAGATATCTCTTCCATTTGAACTTCTAGGTCATTAATATTGTTTTCAACGGTGATCATCCCCTCCTTAAATCTTAAATTCAAAAAATCATAGCCATTTTTTGTTTTTGTTCTTCCTTTTTTTCTGGCTCTAGGAGGTCTTTTTTTTTTTTTTTTAATGTTGTATGACTCTCCTTAAGTGCTTGTTACTATTTTTTTTAACGTTTATTTATTTTTGAGAGAGAGACACACACACAGAGTGCAAGTGGGGGTGGGGCAGAGAGAGAAGAGAGAAGAGAGGGAGACATAGAATCTGAAGCAGGCTCCAGGCAGAGCCTGACACGCGGCTCAAACTCACCAGCCATGAGATCATGACCTGAGCTGAAGTCGGACCCTTAACCAATTGAGCCACCCAGGTGCCCCTTTGCTATTATTTTTAAATTAAGATCGATGTCTATCTCCTCTAGCAGTTTTATTCCAAAGGAGTTGCCTCTCTCAGTGTTTTACTTACTATTGTTCTGTGAGGATGTTGTGGATCCAAATGTGGACTTGTTTCATTTTCCTCTGTGAGCTCTTGGTTTGTTCTGTCTTGGAACCCAGGTCATTGCCTATCAAGGATGGCAATGAGGGGCACCTAGGTGGCTCAGTCGGTTAAGTGTCCGACTCTTGGTTTTGGCTCAGGTCATGATCTCATGGTTTCTTGAGTTCAAGCCCCATGTCGGGTTCTGCACTGGCAGTGTGGAGCCTGCTTGATATTCTCTCTCTCCCTCTCTCTCTCTCTCTCTGCACCTCCCCCACTCGCACTACCTCTGTCTCTCTCAAAACAAATAAATAAGCTTAAAAAAAGGATGGTAATGAACTTGGAAGCACTGGAAAGCACAGCAGCCTCTCACCCAGGTGACAGGTTGTCTCTCACCTGCTGAAAGCTCTGGAAGAAGCACCCGTGCAATCCATCTCCTCAGCAATAAAGACCACAGCTCTCAGGGGCGGAAGGACCCCGTCCGTGCTTCAGTGCCACCTTGGCTACTTGGGAGCAGGTATGCCCCCCAGGTGCTCTTGAACTCACATGGGGCTGGACTGATTTTCTGTGGGCAGTGAATCTCCACAGATCAAGCTCTCTGTATAACTTTGCTTTTTGCCCCATGGCTTTTCCATTCTCTCCAGGCTCCTGACCTGCCCAGAAGTCTGAACATTATTGCCAGAACACTACACCTCCATCTGGTAGTTGGATTGAAGCTAGAACAGAAAGGCAGTAGGATACTTGCTCCAGCCACCATCTTCCCAGAATTCCCCCTACCCATATCCCCTTCATTGTCATGTACCTAGACCAGGCACCATGGTGCCTTGCCTGAACTACTGCCTCTAAATCGTTGCCACTCCAGCCTTCCTACAATCCATTCTCCCCACTGCACCCAGATGGCTCTTTAACAATTAAACAATAATCTGTTCATCTTATTCTCCCACCTTAAATCTTTCAATGACTTCCCAGGGCTCTTGGGATGAAGACACACACCTTTGACATAACCTACCAGGCTCTAAACAATCTGGCTTTCTTTGAAGCCTATCTATTCATAGGTAAGGGAAGCAGCTGTAGGAAGGGGTCTCTTTCCTAGAAAGAGAAACAATGGCTCTGGACTAAGAGTACCTGGGTTCTGGTCCTATTTCCTCTATTAGCCAACTGAGTGTCACTGACCAAACCATTTCATCTCTGGTCTTCTTCTCCATCTGAAAAGCAGTGGTAAAGTCTGCCTCGCCCATTTCACAAGGTTTTGTAAACCTCTAATAAAATGTTTGCCAACGTATGATTTGTAAACCACAAAGCAGTACAAAAATTGAGCTCCCCTAATAAATGGTGTGATTTTAGGGAAGCTATAACTTAAAACCTGGCTTCTACCAGCTTGTCACTGATGCCTACAACTGCCACCCTGAAAGTTGCTCTCCTGGATTGACACAGTATGACTCCTATAAGTCACCATTAAAATGCACATGATTCAGGGTAAGGAATGGAAAAAGATAAAGCATGGAGTTATTGGCAGTAACCGCTATGGAGTATTCTCAGGGAGCTGTTTCTCACATTGGCTAATTCTCTGAAGCAAAGAGGACAGGTAAGGTTTTATGAGCGAAAGAAGGGATTTAAAAAAAAAAAAAAAAGGTCCGGGCTATACCCACAGAGGGAGACCCAGGTAAACACAGAATTGGCATTCTAGGATGGTGCAGTGTTAGCAAGAAGTCCGGCACCTGGGGCGCCTGGGTTAGGTGTCCAACTTCGGCTCAAGTCGTGATCTCACAGTTCGTGGGTTTGAGCCCCACCTCAGGCTCTGTGCTGACAGCTCAGAGCCTGGAGCCTGCTTCGGATTCTACATGTGTGTCTCTCTTTGCCCCTCCCCCACTCACGCTCTGTCTCTGTCTCTCTGTCTCTCTCAAAAATAAATAAACACTAAAAAAAATTTTTTTTTAAAGAGGTCCAGCACCCTTCATCCTGGAACAGTGCTTGTCTTCCTCTTAGTTTTATTTTGGGAGGTGTTCCTTCCTTTCAGACAATTATCTTCCTCCCCATAGGACAAAATATTTAATGTATGAAGGACAAAAATGAGAAGAAGAAAAAAAAAAAACATTGCAATCCCTTGCTTTTCCTCAACCAAGAATGCTGGGTAACATTTTACTCCCATATTTCATTTAATCTAAGACATCATCAATTATAGGACACCATGATTTAATGTAATACTATGAAAAAAAATTGTTTCCAGTTTAAACTATGACACAACATCGATTATAAGACTTATCCCAATTTCAGAGATGATGAATATGAAAAAAATCTACATCTTAAAATCTATGAAGTATGACATCTATACATTGATTGGGTCAATATGTCTAGGCTGCTACCATCCATCTGCTAGAGTGGGGATTACAATGTGAAAGTTTCCATATAGTCAGAGTAGAAAACAGTTCGCTGCTACCAAACACTTTTTGGAAATGATTATGGTGATGGTAATCTTAAGCTTCAGTTTCTCCTGAAGTAAAATGGAGGAAATCCTACATACATAATGGATATGAAGGATTTTTTTAAGTATACAAATGGTTTTATTCCAAGCCATAAGAAACAAATTTGGTTCTAACACGTGTTTTTGAAGTTGAGGCTCAGAGCCCTCCTGTAGACCCCAACTGCCTTCCCAGGGTACCTCAAAGCAATAAGCATCCCAGATCCCATGTGAAATCCTGCAGAGGACCCACTTCAGCCCATAGGCCCCGGAGACCTCCTTGCCAGTTGCCCTGATGCAGGAACTCCCTTGTTCCAAGGGACCCCACATACCGTAGGGTCATTTAGGTTATCTGGTTTTCATTAAATAATGACTAGGAGCCCAACACCAGGTAATATTATTAGAGGAACAAAAGAAGTTGACCAGCCAGATCCTGCCCTACTCTTCATGGAAATACCAAAATAGAGAATAGATTCTCAGTATATGGTGAGGTCAGATTGTCAGGGTAACAGGATTCCCATAGTCAACATGGATACGGGGGTGGAGATGTATCATTACTTAAGAGAGTTCACCCACAATCAGGCTCTGGCCCTGGACCTTCCAGGGCCAGAAATACGGTTTGCCAGTGCAATGAGAACAGACTCACATTACACAGGACCAATGTATAAAATCAGAATGTAAATTCACTCACTTATAAGAGGAATTATAGCTGCTCCATAGACTTGAATACCCCAGTCCCCATGACCTATGTGAGTGACTGTGTGGGAAACCACACCACAGCTGGAGTTATTTGTTAAGCCTGAAAGCAGAGGAGGGTGGTAGATAGCTCAAATGTGCAACGGCAACAGGTTAAGGCTGCCTCTGGGGCACCTACTTCCATAGCAAGGTCTTACCCTTCTAACCAGAAATTCTATAAATGCAATGGCTGCAACCCTTTCTTACACCTCCACGTTACTTAATGGGATCAGAATAAGTGAAATTCCATGGCTGAGGCACCTCCTCTTGTAGAACAGATAGGAGCTGTTCTAAGACTTCCTCTCATTATTATTCTGAGGCTACCCAGCCTCTTTCTTTCTTTAGATATGGTCCTTATTTCCATTGGGTCTTACACTGGCCTGAGAGGCATTCTGTCTCTCCAAGTCATATGCATGGCACCATTCACTCAACAATCACTAACTGAGCAACTACTATGCGCCAGAGTTCAAGGCAATATGATAGGCACGAGGGGCAGAAGAGTGAGCAGGCGCGACAAGTGTTATAATGAAGGAAGTACAGAATAGACTGGAGGCACACGGGAGAGAAGCTGGAACAGACTCTGGAATGGAGAGCTATATCAGAAAGTTGATCACCTAGAGAATCACCTAGAGAAGGTTGAAGGATCTGTAAGGTAGTGACAATGGTATCATTGGGCACAGAGAGAGAAGCTGGGCTTCAGTTGATCCTATAGGGAGCTCTGAAATTACAAGTCCCTTCAGAGTGCTCCTGTATCTAAATAAACACCCCTTTCCCCAACCTTATGTTCTGGTCCCCTCAATCCAGCACCTTGGGGTTCAGCCCCAAGCGCAGTCCTTCAGCTCCTACTGTACCTGTTAGATCCTACGTAACTTTAGTACATAGTCAGTCCCTCTCCTCCCTAGTGGGCCCAGCATTTCCTCTGTCAAGTTGTGCTGGGATTTGGCCCTTGTGATTGGTCTGGTTTCCAGGAGAGGAGCCAGAGTCAGGTTCTGAGGAACACAAACATCATCTTGTAAGACACCTGCCTCAACAGAAGCCTGATCAGCATCTACCCAACAAGGGAGTGGGCCACTACCGTGGCTCTAGGGGAATCTGTAAGTTCAAGTTCAGTTCCCTACTGCATCTACTCAAATTCCCCCATCTTGAGTCTCGGTGTCCAATTTCCTATTAGTGCCCTGACTTTGGCACTCAAGACCCTCTACGGCTAGAATCCGTCTCTCTCTGAAGATCTGTTTCTCCCACAACTGAGCCCTGAGCTTGATTCTCCATTCTTCCTGGCCCTTCTTCAGAGAATAGGATCTTCTTAAATGCTGCCGAGGACGCCTCTGGCTCTCACGTTTTGCCTAGAATTGGCGATTAACCCCGCTCTGAGCCCTCCATCATCTCTCTTCATGTACACAATGACATTCAGTGACTGCCACCAATCCATAGTCCTTCTAGTCACTATTTCTCTCAAACCTCTCTAGTGCCCCAGATACTGCATGGGCCAGTAGTATCCTATCTTAGTCTTGGCAATTGAACTGCTGCACACACCTGGGGCCCTCCTTCCTCCTCCCGCCACCAGTGTTGAGGTCCTCATTGCCAGATGACTGGTTAGTGGGAGCTTCAGGATGGCATTTTAGTATCTTCTTCCCAAACCACACCTCACACCAACCGTCTTAGCTTGGGTTTCAGAGAAGCAGACTAAGATAGACTGGTGTGTACAGAATTGAGTGGAGAGTTCTTGCGGGAGATGCATGTATGAGAAACTGAGGAAGGCAGGGTTGGGAGAGGGAGAAACTGGGCAGCAGTAAGGCTGCAGCCAAGGCCCCCACCGATATTATGGGGACTCAGTAGCTGAGACAGCCTTGCTGAGCAGGCCCAAATTGAGGCAATGGGGTTGAGACTTTGAATCCCCAAACCAGCTGGCCACTGGCTGTGTGATGCCCTTGGGAAGGGGCATGACCGTGGGGAGGTGGTTCTGTGTGGCTCAGAGCAAATCTCAGTGAGAGTTTCAGCACCCATTACCATTTCCAGCATTGGGGCGGGGGGGGGGGGGCAGTGAGTGCTGTGACCAAAAAGGGGACCTGGGTGGAGACTTACAGTGTCCACCCCAAGGGGTGTGGGATCCAGCCAAGAGAAGGGGTCAAGGAAAGGAGGAATAGAAAGGAAGGGAAGTACCTCAGGCAGAAGGAGGAGCATGTCCCGGATAGGGAAAGCAAGTAGAAAGACGTTTGCTGGGGTACCTGGGTGGCTCAGTCAGTTAAGAGTCTGACTCCAGCTCAGGTCATGATCTCATGGTTTGTGAGTCCCAGCCCCACATCGGGCTTTGTGCAGACAGCTCAGAGCCTGGAGCCTGCTTCAGATTCTGTGTTTCCCTCTCTCTCTGCCCCTCCCCCACTCACACTCTATCTCTCTTTCTTTCTCTCAAAAGTAAATAGACATTAAAAAAATTTATTGTTTTACAAAAAGAAGGACGTCTGTTGAGGCTGGGATTCAAAGCACTGGGAAGGTGGGTGGCAGATGAGGCTGAAGAAGGAGGCACGGAGGAAGGAGGGGTGTGGTGTGCGTGCATAATAACATGGTTATTCCACTGTTCAGCTTTTCAGAGGGCATTCTCGTTTCTCCCGTTTCTAAGTTTTTGTAGCAGTAAATCACTTTGTCCCCAAGTATTGACACAGAGCCCCCTTTGAATAATTAAGGCTTATGGACAGAAACAAGAAGAGCTCATCGCCTGGCAGTATAAATGGAATGCCTGGGATGGGTAGAATACCCCCAAGAACACATCATGTAACACTCTCCACTTGCTCTATGTGGTGTTCTTCAGGGGAGGCTGCAATTATTTCCCTGCTTTAGCACATCAGGCATAGCAGATACCAGAAAACTGAGGCGGGGGGGGGGGCGGATTTCCTCTGGCTTCCCTGGGACTACGTGGGGCCAAAATCCATGCTCCATGAGGACAGCTGAGGACAGATAAGGGTTGCAAATCAAGAGAAAGAGTGAAGTGAGAGAAGGAGGTGGACAGGAGATGGGTAGACATCGAGTCAAGGCTTGGCTCTGTGGGGCTCTGGGAAAATCCCTACACCTCTCAGGGCTCTAAAGAGTAGGAATGCATACAGTTCTGTGAATTCAATGACCCTTTGATTGTGTATTGCTGGCAAATATTTTATAACACACTTAATGAAAGCAAGACGTCATCCTTTGATTACCAAATGAGTCCTGGGTCTTCTTCTCTTTGGGGTGAGGTTTGTGATAGTGGAAAGAGACCAGGTGGCCTGTAGGACCTGTTGAGAGTTTGTTCCCCTCTAGATGAAATGATCAGTGGACCAGAGAAGCATGTAACTCTCCAGTCTAAGGCTCCTTTCTGGACAGTGCACTGACTTTCCACTGTGGCATCCCACTTCCCAAAGAAGACTTAAATTCCCACACCTTCATATCAGCAACCAAATGGCCCTTTCTGATCCCTCCTGAGTTCTTCCCTGATACATTCTTCTCAACACTCTCTTCCCTTTATCCCTGCCTTGCAGTGTATGTTACTTGATTCACAAAAAAGCACTGCATTCTCGGCCCAGACAAACATGTGGCAGGGCTTTGTTTAAGCAATAGGTAGAAAGGCAAATGCTACACCACAGATTTAACTTTGTAAAGCAAAGATCAATCTACTATTTACAAAAAAGAAGAAATCTATTAATTCTCTGTCTTCAAATAGAGCAAATATATGCTTTCAACCCTCTGGTCCTCTTAATAGTTATTACTTTAAGATTGGCTTACTGCACGGGCACCAATGCACATTATCGAATTACACATATTATTTATTTTACCAATGTAATTCATTAATGAGTTCAACTAATGATACATAAGAACATAACTATCTAGCAGGTGTGCACCTACACCAAATATGCATTACCAGTAGTAAATTTGCTTTACAAGGAGCCAGCTGCAGGGCACCTGGGTGGCTCAGTCAGTTAAGCATCTGACTTCAGCTCAGGTCATGGTCTCCTGGTTCATGGGTTTGAGCCCCACGCCAGGCTCTGCACTGACAGCCAAGAGCCTGCTTGGGATTCTCTCTCTCTCCCTCCCTCTCTGTCCTTCCCTGACTCTTTCTCTCTCTCTCAAAATAAATAAATCAACTTTAAAAAAAATTTTTTTAACGTTTATTGAGAGACAGAGAGACACAGAGTGTGAGCAGTGGAGGGGCAGAGAGAGAGGGAGACACAGAATCCGAAGCAGGCTCCAGGCTCTGAGCTGTCAGCACAGAGCCGACGCGGGGCTTGAACTCACGAACCGTGAGATCATGACCTAAGCCGAAGTCGGTCACTTAACCAACTGAGCCACCCAGGTGCTCCAAATAAATCAACTTTTTAAAAAAGAATCCAACCACCTCTCCCAGTGACCAGGTAATTCTGGACAATCAGCAGCAGCAGCAGCAGCAGCAGGTGGCATATCTGTTGGTCAAGCCATCCAAGGGGCTCCCATGTCAAGGATGCTCCCTAGGGTGTTTGTAAGCAGCCTTCCACACATCAATGAGCACGAAGAGACATCTGCTCTGTGCCCTGGCTCTGCATAAACAGGAGATGCAGTGGTAGGCAGTTGAAAGAGCTCAGCTTCTGGAATCCCTAAATCCAGTCTCTGTCCCACTGTTGTCTCCTAGGAGCTGTATAAGCTCTTGCAAGGCTCTCCACCCCTTTGAACTTTAGTCTCCTCACCTGAAGAATGGGGCTGCCTTTAGCACTGCCATGAGGACTGACCACAACAGTGAAGTGAATATTCTGGCGAAAACTGACAATCATCCTCCGAGGGAAGTTGTTGCTGTTGCTGTTTTTGCGATTAGACATAAGACAATGTCTGCTCTTCCAGTTTTTTATTCTCAATCACGTCACAAGTTTTTCCATGAAACACTAGAGACTATCTTATCCATCTGACATCTTCAATGCCTGGCACATTTCTGACACTCTATAATTGTTGGGTGAAGGAGTCTGTTCCTTATTAGTGATCATTTGTTATATTTCTAATTATTAAATAGGTTTTAAGTAAAATAATTATAATAATTAATACAAATGATAATTTTTAACAGATGGGCCATCGCTTGACATAATTAAAGACAAACGAGATATTATATTGTACATGTATGTATTTTTTTTTTGATGTTTGTTTTTATTTTTGAGACAGAGAGTGTGTAAGGGGCAGGGGCAGAGACGGAAGGAGACACAGTATCCGAAGCAGGCTCCAGGCTCTGAGCTGTCAGCACAGAGCCTGATGCAGAGCTCAAACTCATGAACCAGGGAGATCATGACCTGGGCTGAAGTCAGATGCTTAACCGACTGAGCCACCCAGGACCCTGTACATATATGCATTCAATAAATATATATCAAAGCCCGTGTCAGGTGCTAAGCCCTGTCCTAGGTGCTGAAGATAAGAACAAGACACATAAGGTTCTTGTCCTAACAGCAGGGGCCTTATAGAAGGGGAAGCAAATACACAGATATCAAGATAACTGCAAACAGTTGTAATGGAGGGAAGGTATGGTTTCTTTAGAGTGACTTCTCAGAGAAGATGATATTTGGACTGGGAGTGGACTTTTTTTTTTTTTTTTGAGATTTTTTTTTTTTCTGAAATTTATTGACAAATTGGTATCCATACAACACCCAGTGCTCATCCCAAAAGGTGCCCTCCTCAATACCCATCACCCACCCTCTCCTCCCTCCCACCCCCCCATCAACCCTCAGTTTGTTCTCAGTTTTTAACAGTCTCTTATGCTTTGGCTCTCTCCCATTCTAACCTCTTTTTTTTTTTTTTCCTTCCCCTCCCCCATGGGTTCCTGTTAAGTTTCTCAGGATCCACATAAGAGTGAGACCATATGGTATCTGTCTTTCTCTGTATGGCTTATTTCACTTAGCATCACACTCTCCAGTTCCATCCACGTTGCTACAAAAGGCCATATTTCATTTTTTCTCATTGCCATGTAATATTCCATTGTGTATATAAACCACAATTTCTTTATCCATTCATCAGTTGATGGACATTTAGGCTCTTTCCATAATTTGGCTATTGTTGAGAGTGCTGCTATGAACATTGGGGTACAAGTGGCCCTATGCATCAGTGCTCCTGTATCCCTTGGATAAATTCCTAGCAGTGCTATTGCTGGGTCATAGGGTAGGTCTATTTTTAATTTTCTGAGGAACCTCCACACTGCTTTCCAGAGCGGCTGCACCAATTTGCATTCCCACCAACAGTGCAAGAGGGTTCCCGTTTCTCCACATCCTCTCCAGCATCTATAGTCTCCTGATTTGTTCATTTTGGCCACTCTGACTGGCGTGAGGTGATACCTGAGTGTGGTTTTGATTTGTATTTCCCTGATAAGGAGCGACGCTGAACATCTTTTCATGTGCCTGTTGGCCATCCGGATGTCTTCTTTAGAGAAGTGTCTATTCATGTTTTCTGCCCATTTCTTCACTGGGTTATTTGTTTTTCGGGTGTGGAGTTTGGTGAGCTCTTTATAGATTTTGGATACTAGCCCTTTGTCCGATATGTCATTTGCGAATATCTTTTCCCATTCCGTTGGTTGCCTTTTAGTTTTGTTGGTTGCTTCCTTTGCTGTGCAGAAGCTTTTTATCTTCATAAGGTCCCAGTAATTCACTTTTGCTTTTAATTCCCTTGCCTTTGGGGATGTGTCGAGTAAGAGATTGCTCCGGCTGAGGTCAGAGAGGTCTTTTCCTGCTTTCTCCTCTAAGGTTTTGATGGTTTCCTGTCTCACATTCAGGTCCTTTATCCATTTTGAGTTTATTTTTGTGAATGGTGTGAGAAAGTGGTCTAGTTTCAACCTTCTGCATGTTGCTGTCCAGTTCTCCCAGCACCATTTGTTAAAGAGGCTGTCTTTTTTCCATTGGATGTTCTTTCCTGCTTTGTCAAAGATGAGTTGGCCATACGTTTGTGGGTCTAGTTCTGGGGTTTCTATTCTATTCCATTGGTCTATGTGTCTGTTTTGGTGCCAATACCATGCTGTCTTGATGATGACAGCTTTGTAGTAGAGGCTAAAGTCTGGGATTGTGATGCCTCCTGCTTTGGTCTTCTTCTTCAAAATTCCTTTGGCTATTCGGGGCCTTTTGTGGTTCCATATGAATTTTAGGATTGCTTGTTCTAGTTTCGAGAAGAATGCTGGTGCAATTTTGATTGGGATTGCATTGAATGTGTAGATAGCTTTGGGTAGTATTGACATTTTGACAATATTTATTTTTCCAATCCATGAGCAGGGAATGTCTTTCCATTTCTTTAAATCTTCTTCAATTTCCTTCAGAAGCTTTCTATAGTTTTCAGCATACAGATCCTTTACATCTTTGGTTAGATTTATTCCTAGGTATTTTATGCTTCTTGGTGCAATTGTGAATGGGATCAGTTTCTTTATTTGTCTTTCTGTTGCTTCATGGTTAGTGTATAAGAATGCAACTGATTTCTGTACATTGATTTTGTATCCTGCAACTTTGCTGAATTCCTGTATCAGTTCTAGCAGACTTTTGGTGGAGTCTATCGGATTTTCCATGTATAATATCATGTCATCTGCAAAAAGCGAAAGCTTGACTTCATCTTTGCCAATTTTGATGCCTTTGATTTCCTTTTGTTGTCTGATTGCTGATGCTAGAACTTCCAGCACTATGTTAAACAGCAGCGGTGAGAGTGGGCATCCTTGTCGTGTTCCTGATCTCAGGGAAAAAGCTTTCAGTTTTTCCCCATTGAGGATGATGTTAGCTGTGGGCTTTTCATAAATGGCTTTTATGATCTTTAAGTATGTTCCTTCTATCCCGACTTTCTCAAGGGTTTTTATTAAGAAAGGGTGCTGGATTTTGTCGAAGGCCTTTTCTGCATCGATTGACAGGATCATATGGTTCTTCTCTCTTTTTTTGTTAATGTGATGTATCACGTTGATTGATTTGCGAATGTTGAACCAGCCCTGCATCCCAGGAATGAATCCCACTTGATCATGGTGAATAATTCTTTTTATATGCCGTTGAATTCGATTTGCTAGTATCTTATTGAGAATTTTTGCATCCATATTCATCAGGGATATTGGCCTGTAGTTCTCTTTTTTTACTGGGTCTCTGTCTGGTTTAGGAATCAAAGTAATACTGGCTTCATAGAATGAGTCTGGAAGTTTTCCTTCCCTTTCTATTTCTTGGAATAGCTTGAGAAGGATAGGTATTATCTCTGCTTTAAACGTCTGGTAGAACTCCCCTGGGAAGCCATCTGGTCCTGGACTCTTATTTGTTGGGAGATTTTTGATAACCGATTCAATTTCTTCGCTGGTTATGGGTCTGTTCAAGCTTTCTATTTCCTCCTGATTGAGTTTTGGAAGCGTGTGGGTGTTCAGGAATTCGTCCATTTCTTCCAGGTTGTCCAATTTGTTGGCATATAAGTTTTCATAGTATTCCCTGATAATTGTTTGTATCTCTGAGGGATTGGTTGTAATAATTCCATTTTCATTCATGATTTTATCTATTTGGGTCATCTCCCTTTTCTTTTTGAGAAGCCTGGCTAGAGGTTTGTCAATTTTGTTTATTTTTTCAAAAAACCAACTCTTGGTTTCGTTGATCTGCTCTACAGTTTTTTTAGTTTCTATATTGTTTATTTCTGCTCTGATCTTTATTATTTCTCTTCTTCTGCTGGGCTTAGGCTGCCTTTGCTGTTCTGCTTCTAGTTCCTTTAGGTGTGCTGTTAGATTTTGTATTTGGGATTTTTCTTGTTTCTTGAGATAGGCCTGGATTGCAATGTATTTTCCTCTCAGGACTGCCTTTGCTGCGTCCCAAAGCGTTTGGATTGTTGTATTTTCATTTTCGTTTGTTTCCATATATTTTTTAATTTCTTCTCTAATTGCCTGGTTGACCCACTCATTCGTTAGTAGGGTGTTCTTTAACCTCCATGCTTTTGGAGGTTTTCCAGACTTTTTCCTGTGGTTGATTTCAAGCTTCATGGCATTGTGGTCTGAAAGTAAGCATGGTATAATTTCAATTCTTGTAAACTTATGAAGGGCTGTTTTGTGACCCAGTATATGATCTATCTTGGAGAATGTTCCATGTGCACTCGAGAAGAAAGTATATTCTGTTGCTTTGGGATGCAGAGTTCTAAATATATCTGTCAAGTCCATCTCATCCAATGTCTCATTCAGGGCCCTTGTTTCTTTATTGACCGTGTGTCTAGATGATCTATCCATTTCTGTAAGTGGTGTATTAAAGTCCCCTGCAATTACCACATTCTTATCAATAAGGTTGCTTATGTTTATGAGTAATTGTTTTATATATTTGGGGGCTCCGGTATTCGGTGCATAGACATTGATAATTGTTAGCTCTTCCTGATGGATAGACCCTGTAACTATTATATAATGTCCTTCTTCATCTCTTGTTACAGCCTTTAATTTAAAGTCTAGTTTGTCTGATATAAGTATGGCTACTCCAGCTTTCTTTTGGCTTCCAGTCGCATGATAAATAGTTCTCCATCCCCTCACTCTCAATCTAAAGGTGTCCTCAGGTCTAAAATGAGTCTCTTGTAGACAGCAAATAGATGGGTCTTGTTTTTTTATCCATTCTGATACCCTATGTCTTTTGGTTGGCGCATTTAATCCATTTACATTCAGTGTTATTATAGAAAGATACGGGTTTAGAGTCATTGTGATGTCTGTATGTTTTATGCTTATAGTGATGTCTCTGGGACTTTGTCTCACAGGGTCCCCCTTAGGATCTCTTGTAGGGCTGGTTTAGTGGTGACAAATTCCTTCAGTTTTTGTTTGTTTGGGAAGACCTTTATCTCTCCTTCTATTCTAAATGACAGACTTGCTGGATAAAGGATTCTTGGCTGCATATTTTTTCTGTCTAGCAC
Organism: Prionailurus bengalensis; assembly: GCF_016509475.1. Lineage (NCBI taxonomy): Eukaryota > Metazoa > Chordata > Mammalia > Carnivora > Felidae > Prionailurus > Prionailurus bengalensis. The sequence goes on from NC_057360.1 coordinate 59,627,987, forward strand.
CCTGAAAATCTCTTGCCAATTCTTTCTGGCCTGCCAAGTTTCCAAAGAGAGATCAGTCACGAGTCTTATAGGTCTCCCTTTATATGTGAGGGCACGTTTACCCCTTGCTGCTTTCAGAATTTTCTCTTTATCCTTGTATTTTGCCAGTTTCACTATGATATGTCGTGCAGAAGATCGATTCAAGTTACGTCTGAAGGGAGTTCTCTGTGCCTCTTGGATTTCAATGCCTTTTTCCTTCCCCAGTTCAGGGAAGTTCTCAGCTATGATTTCTTCAAGTACCCCTTCAGCACCTTTCCCTCTCTCTTCCTCCTCTGGGATACCAATTATGCGTATATTATTTCTTTTTAGTGTATCACTTAATTCTCTAATTTTCCCCTCATACTCCTGGATTTTTTTATCTCTCTTTTTCTCAGCTTCCTCTTTTTCCATAACTTTATCTTCTAGTTCACCTATTCTCTCCTCTGCCTCTTCAAGCCGAGCTGTGGTGGTTTCCATTTTGTTATGCATTTCGTTTAAAGCGTTTTTCAGCTCCTCGTGACTGTTCCTTAGTCCCTTGATCTCTGTAGCAAGAGATTCTCTGCTGTCCTGTATACTGTTTTCAAGCCCAGCGATTAATTTTATGACTATTATTCTAAATTCACTTTCTGTTATATTATTTAAATCCTTTTTGATCAGCTCATTAGCTGTTGTTATTTCCTGGAGATTCTTCTGAGGGGAGTTCTTCCGCTTGGTCATTTTGGATAGTCCCTGGCGTGGTGAGGACCTGCAGGGCACTTCCCCTGTGCTGTGGTGTATACCTGGAGTTGGTGGGCGGGGCCGCAGTCAGACCTGATGTCTGCCCCCAGCCCACCGCTGGGGCCACAGTCAGACTGGTGTGTGCCTTCTCTTCCCCTCTCCTAGGGGCGGGATTCACTGTGGGGTGGTGTGGCTCGTCTGGGCTACTTGCACCCTGCCAGGCTTGTGATGCTGGGGATCTGGCGTATTAGCTGGGGTGGGTAGGCAAGGTGCTCGGGGGCAGGAGGGGCAGGCTTAGATCGCTTCTCCTTAGGTGATCCACTTCCGGAGGGGCCCTGTGGCAGCGGGAGGGAGTCAGATCCGCTGCCGGAGGTTTGGCTCCGCAGAAGCGCAGAGTTGGGTGTTTGCGCGGAGCGAGCAAGTTCCCTGGCAGGAACCGGTTCCCTTTGGGATTTCGGCTGGGGGATGGGCGGGGGAAATGGCGCTGGCGAGCGCCTTTGTTCCCCACCAAACTGAGCTCTGTTGTCAGGGGGCTCAGCAGCTCTCCCTCCCTTTGTCCTCCAGCCTTCCCGCTTTCCGAGCAGAGCTGTTAATTTCTGACCTCCCAGACGCTAAGTCGCGCTTGCTGTCGGAACACAGTCCGCCCGGCCCCTCCGCTTTTGCAAGCCCGACTCGGGGGCTCTGCTTGGCCGGCGAGCCGCCCCTCCGCCCCGGCTCCCTCCCGCCAGTCCGTGGAGCGCGCACCGCCTCTCCACCCTTCCTACCCTCTTCCGTGGGCCTCTCGTCTGCGTTTGGCTACGGCGACTCTGTTCTGCTAATCCTCTGGCGGTTTTCTGGGTTATTTAGGCAGGTGTAGATGGAATCTAAGTGATCAGCAGGACGTGCGGTGAGCCCAGCGTCCTCCTAAGCCGCCATCTTGCCGCAACTCGGGAGTGGACTTTTAAAAGGGAGCTTGGCCACTGAAGTTTTGGAATCAATTTTCTAGGCAGAAGGAACAAGGGCAAAATGGCCTTAGGCAGAAGCGTGTTTTGAGTTCAAGATATAAACACAACATTGTGCGGCTGGAGTGAAATGAAAGAGAAAAAGAATGGTATGCGTTGGGACCAGAATCAGTACCATGCTGAGCGACAGCAGTGGGAAGTGAACAAAGACTTACAAGAAGAGAAGATGTGATCCACTTTGTATTTTTAGAGCTTCGGTCTGGTTAATATGCAGAGAAGGATTTGTAGGAGACAAGAAAATATTTCAATAAAACACAGTCTTAGTTTGGGTTCCCCCAGAAGAAGCACTGTGGTAGGGCTGTGGGGAAATGACAAGAAAAGGGGAGGCAGGCCACAAAGAACATATTATTAACCATTACCAGTGAGTGGCTGAAGCTTAATCCTGCAAAGAAACTTCAGACATGCTTTAAAACACACCATACACCTCAGCATAGTCCAACCTAAAAGGTAAGGGAGCTGGGGTATTTATGCACCACCTCTCAAATTGAGATTGCTGTTAGGGGCAGTGGGTATTAGCCCCCTAGCATTTCCAGCCTACAGCAGCTGGGCAGAGTGGCCTTTCAGGATTGGAGGAGGGCATCCTTCAGGCACTGGATACCAAGTCTGAGGGAGAAGAGTGGGCATTGACATCATTTGCTATATCAGGTCAGGTGTAACGATGGCTTGAAATAGGAGATAGTGCTGGAGATGGTGGTAAGTAGACAGATTTGAGGTTGAGCTGACAAAGCTTGCTGGCTGTGTATGGGGAGTGATGGAAGGAGAGAAGTCACGGATGGCTCCTGGACTGGGGACCTAAGCAACTGGGTGGATACTGGAGCCATCTTAGGAAATGGGAATTATTGGAGGAGGCATCAGCTTTGAGGGCAAAGACTCAAGAGATCTGTTTTGAGATGCCTATTAGAAATCAATATGGAACTGCCAAGTAGACAGCTGGAAACAGAGGTTGAGCTCATGGAAAATGTCCTTGCACTCAGACTCCCTCCCATCTCCTGATTTATACCAATTTGTACCCATTCTCCAGTTGGGTCTACTTGAAAGATTTCATCTGATTCTGGAAGTGTTTCATCTGGAAAGATTTCAACTGGAAGTATTTGCAGAACACTTACCAGTGAAAATAGGCTGGCTGCAGAAACTTGAGATCCAGTACTTACTGAACAGCTATTATGTGCCAGGCCTTCTAATCCACCATGTCACATACATTATTGCATTTAAGCTTCCCATAACCCAGGATATGGGTTTTATTTTTGCCATTTCAGAGCTCAGCGAGATGAGGTAACTTATCCAATATCACCATAGCTAAGGAGAGGAGAGGCATCGGGCTCTCAGGCTCTGAATCCAAGCTCATTCCCTGGCACCATGTTGCCTGGATCAAGAATCAAGAGCTGGTGCAGTCACTCTGGAAAACAGTGTGGAGGTTCCTCAAAAAATTAAAAATAGACCTACCTTATGACCCAGCAATAGCACTGCTAGGAATTTACCCAAGGGATACAGGAGTACTGATGCATAGGGGCACTTGTACCCCAATGTTTATAGCAGCACTCTCAACAATAGCCAAATTGTGGGAAAAGCCTAAATGTCCATCAACTGATGAATGGATAAAGAAATTGTGGTTTATATACACAATGGAGTACTACGTGGCAATGAGAAAGAATGAAATATGGCCCTTTGTAGCAACGTGGATGGAACTGGAGAGTGTGATGCTAAGTGAAATAAGCCATACAGAGAAAGACAGATACCATATGTTTTCACTCTTATATGGATCCTGAGAAACTTAACAGAAACCCAGGGGGAGGGGAAAGAAAAAAAATGAGGTTAGAGTGGGAGAGAGCCAAAACATAAGAGACTCTTAAAAACTGAGAACAAACTGAGGGTTGATGGGGGGGTGGGAGGGAGGGAAGGGTAGGTGATGGGCATTGAAGAGGGTATGTTTTGGGATGAGCACTGGGTGTTGTATGGAAACCAATTAGACAATAAATTTCATATATTAAAAAAAAAGAATCAAGAGCTGGGGTGCCTGAGTGGTTAGTTGGTTAAGCTCTTGATTTCAGTTCAGGTTATGGTCTCATGGTTCATGAGTTCGAGCCCTGCGTAGGGCTCCGGGCTGATAGTGCAGAGCCTGCTTGGGATTCTCTCTCTCCCTCTCGCTCTTTGCCCCTCCCCCATTCACACTCTTTCTCTCTCTCTCTCTCAAAATAAATAAATAAACATTAAAAGAAGAAAGAAAGAAAGAAAGAAAGAAAGAAAGAAAGAAAGAAAGAAAGAAAGAAAGAATCAAGAGCTGACCTTGCACTCCAGCTTGGGTCCCAGAGTTTAGCTGCTAAAGGATTTCGCCATCACATTTTTAGTCTTTTGCTGGAAACCCCACCCACTAGAAACCAAAAAGGAAGGTACCAGATGACCATTTCCCAGGCTGTGTCTAAGGAACAGTGATGACCAAATAAAGGTCCCATGATCATCAACTTGAGGAAAGACTACATAGCATATTGTTTTCTCAGAGAGTCACAACACACATCAGCATGTTAACAATGCAGATACCACTGTAGTTTAACAAAACAAAATAAAACCTTCTGTTTAATGTGGCATTTCCCAAACCTGCTCTGCCATTATACCCTAATTTTATGACTGCCCCCATTAACATCCCCAGAACGAGTGTTCTGAGGAACAAGCTTGAAAATCCCACACGTGAACAAGTCAGGATACCTTAGTTTTCATCCTATCTTGGTCATCCCCCCCTCCCCACTACACCTCCATCTCCATTGTCCTATGACCTTGAATATTGTGCTTACATGCGCTGAAACTCAGCCTCCCATTCTTACGATGGTATTCACAAAGCCTCCATCTGACAAATGTTTGTTGAGCTGTGCCAGGCCCTACAATAAGACTGTCAAGTCAGCAGTGAATGGGTCGGCTCTTGACTGCTTGGCTCTTGGTCTTTGCCTCAGAGGAGGCCACCTGTTGCCTACGTAATCTCCAGTGCTTTCTCTTTCATAATAATGTACTTGAGGCTTTTACCAAAGCAGACAAGAAAAGTGATCGTTTTCTACAATGAAACCTAAAGTTAGCTGAGAAGTAGCCCTGAGCACAGGGCTATTTACATAATTTGTCTGGCCAGGGAAAAATAAAAATGCCCTTATTCAAAAAGCAGGGGTGAGCGCAATTAAAGGTACTAAAATATAAAGCTTTTTCCTTTAAAAACATTGTATTACTTCTAAACCATAATAGGCATGAGAGTGATATGTGAATAACAACATAAATTTATAAATTGCAAAACTGTAATATTTTTGGCATCATAATTTTACATAACACATTAAATAATACCTCATTATTTATTTAAAAATATAAGTTAAATATAAATGTAATAAATATTAAATAATTATAATAAATATAAATTAATAAATACTATTAATGTAATATGTTGGTGGAGATTTTTCTGGCTTGCTTTACTGGAGATTCATTTACTAGGTTATATCAAAATTTATACTTTCAGCAACTTCATTTTTGCCTTAGGGAGGATTATTCTGAATAGTCTCTCTTAGCAAATGCAGGATTTCAAATACCTTTTGGTAATTTTTTATCTTGAGAAGGATCTTTTTGACGATGTTACAGTTACTGGAACTGTTAAGAGTATTTTATAAGCTGTGACAACATTGTGATACATTTCTGATAAATTATTTCAAATTTTAAATTTTAGCCCATCTAGAGCTGATGATTCTCACAAAAATAATTCTTCTAAGAAGATTTAATTCTTCATATAATTCAGTTTTGTGTAAGTCTGAATTTAATTTTAAATATAAATTTATACAATGGCATTTTAATGTTTCCTCTGACATTTCTTGTAACTTATGGAAGATGTATAAGAAGCTAAAAGTAGCATCAAGATTTGTATATTATTCAAAATGTCTGCATATGCATTATATGGCTGGATATTCAATTATGAGGAAAAAATAATTTCTAAATTGTCTTCTTCATTAATAATTGGCTCATCCAAAGCATCATATGAAAATATGGTTCTTCTCTATTGAATGTGATCATCTTCAAATTTAATTTCTATTTCTTCATTTTTTTTTTTTTAATTTTTTTTTTTTAACGTTTATTTATTTTTGGGACAGAGAGAGACAGAGCATGAACGGGGGAGGGGCAGAGAGAGAGGGAGACACAGAATCGGAAACAGGCTCCAGGCTCTGAGCCATCAGCCCAGAGCCCGACGCGGGGCTCGAACTCACAGGCCGCGAGATCGTGACCTGGCTGAAGTCGGACACTTAACCGACTGCGCCACCCAGGCGCCCCTATTTCTTCATTTTTTTAATGTTTATTTATTTTTGAGAGAGAGAGAAACAGAGTGTGAGAGGGAGAGGGGCAGAGAGAAGGGAGACACAGAATCTGAAGCAGGCTCCAGGCTCTGAGCTGTTGGCACAGAGCCCAATACGGGGCTCGAACTCACGGGCCATGAGGTTATGACCTGAGCCAAAGTCGGGACGCATAATCAACTGAGCCACCCAGGCTCCCCTAATTTCTATTTCTAAGCCTGTCAATGTTTACTTTGCGATGCTGCAGCAGTTTTCAAACCCGAGGTTTTTAAGTCTTTGAAGAATTGTAATAGCTCTCTTGTACATTTTATTGCAATGCCCATGTGTACGCTTTTATTCTGTAATAATTTGCTTACAAAATTTACTACCTGAGCTTGCAGTTCCTGTCCAGGTGCTCAGTGTTAGTATCTGTGCAGAGACCACAGGGACAGGCTCCCACTGCAGGCTCCAGCACTGGCCGATGGAGAGCTCCTCCCATCTCCACTGTCATATCACTACCATTGTGGCTGTGACAGTCTTGATTGCCAGTCTGGCCTCAGTGTCCTGGACTGCCTCCAGACATGCACATGAGATGCTCAGACCAACTGCTCAGCGTGTATGTTGCCCACTGCTTGCCATGTTTGGAGGCGTGGCCTACACTTGCACATGTGCTGCCTGGAATGTCTCCTCTTCTCCCATACATGCTCCATCATGCCATCAGGCTTTCTTACAAAACACAAGTTCAAGGATAAAATCATTACAAATTCCAAGATGGTGACAGCAGCGCATAGCCAAGAGTCTGATCCTTCTGAGAGTAGACTGTGCAGGTCTCACGCCCATAGAGCCAGCATCACTCTATTCTTCAAGTTTTCCAGAAGCCCTCTGACATCCTTTAGTGTCAGTTTTGCAGCCCTTGAAGAGCGGCACTGGGATGAATAGGTTTGCCTGTGTCTCTTCCACAGGTCCTTCACTTTCAGGCATCCAACCAAGGTGTTTGTCCTGCTGGATTCTTTGGTCTACCTTCCTCTGATGTCCCAATTCATCCCCTACCCAATATAATGCTGTCTACTTTCAAAGCATTCCATTGACAAGTCCATCTGATCCTAAGGCTTCATCTCTCCTGTGGGTTTTGCTCACTTGGCTTTTCTGGGTTCAACTTGGGTTTTCCAATGGCTGTAAGATTGAGTTTTAAAATAAAGCAAGAAATCATAACTGTGATAAGAATTAGCCCAGGAGCAGTGACTAATGGAGGTGACTACGAATTAAGTGACTAAGTATCAGTGGGCCAAGTAGCTATTATGAGATACATCTCAGCAGAGGCAAAGAGAAAGTGCCCTGCTTCTCTGGCCCCTTTCCCACACCAGCTCTCTCTGCTCTCTGATTCTCTTGAAATTATGAATTTTAAATAAGAAAAGCCATCGTCTTTCTTCTCACTGAGACAGCCCCTTGGAATGCACTATGAACATATGGAAACCAACATTCATAGCACCCACTATATACCAAACACAGTGCTGGGCACTTTATGAAACCTTACTTACTCTTCATGACAATCCTATAAATCATCTGACTTCCCTCCCAGAAAGGCAGAAACCAGGCTTTCAAAAAGACTCGCTCACAGTGCTCTAGTGGCCTGGCTAATAGTGTCCAAGGATACCTGCTGGGTTCTGGGCCAATTCTATGAGGGCTTCTGGCCTGAACTAAAGGGACAGGCTTATGTAAAGTTGTCAGATCCCATGAGGCTAACCAAGAAAAGCCAGCCAGCCAGCCAAGAAGGTGAGTGACCCAGGGGACCCTCTCTACATGAGAACGTTTGAAAAGGATGCCAACAAGTCAACATCTGGAGGGCTCCCTGAGCTGCAGTCTGGGGCTGAATTTATATGGTGACCACAGCTACTGATGTGGGCAGGTTGGACAAGTCAAGAGAGCCATAGTGGAGCATTCAACTCCCAGCAGTTAACCAGGGTGCCCAAGGTCATACCAAGAGAGCTTCCAACCTGGACCTGGCTCATGAAGCTTCCACCATTAACTGGACATGATACTGAAGCTAAGGGCATTTTCTCATTAGCTTACCCCACCTCCCTTCAGTTGAATTATATAAGTACATAACCCTCCACCTCCATCTTGGCAAAGTGGTCCATACAACTAAACTAACCCCAGGCGGCCTGGGATCCCAGATACTCTGAGTTAAGGAACAATTCAGATCCAAGTTATCCAATTTGCAAACTGAATAAATAAAATAAATAAACTGAATAAAAATAGGCCACGTTTATTTCTCTGGATGCCAACAGACTTTGTCAGCCTGGCTCTTACAAATCAGTTTGCAGACTACTATCTCTGCCATGGACTTCAACTCTATTTTTCCACAAAATGCTATTTTGAAATAAAACTGAGCAGTGATTCTTTTGTCTAGGCCATGTTTATCTTTCTCTAGAAACAATGACTACCATTGTTTTAATGGACGGAGGCCCTTGAGGAAAGTAGGAACTAGAAACAAACAAGATCCAGCAAGAATGAAAAATAAATCAGTTCATATTCCAAAAAACATCATCCCATTCCATATTTAATAGAGGACACTCCATGTGCCAGGAAGTGATTGAGGGATATAGTTGGTGAAGGAGGCAGACAAGTAAATGAAAGTTGCAGTGAGACTGGTACAGAATTAAAGAATGACATCGGGGGGGGGGGGGTGCTGAGGGGGGAGGGAGACACGTCTTTGAGCGCCTGTTCTTTCTGTCCAGATGTGGCTGTCATACGCCTACCATTTCCCACCTCTCATTGTTCCTCCCCAGGAAAAAGCAGTGATCTAATCTGGTTCCTGCACTCAGGAGGAAAAACTGGACATTCTCATCTCAGCTACCCTTTTTATCTCTGTTGGGAGGGAGTCCCCTATGGAGAGCAGGACTTCTGTCTGCTTTCCAGGAGGCTGGCTCTCGTCCATGCTGCCTATGGCTGAGTGGATATATCTGTCCAGTTGAGGGGTTTAACTGGCTCTCACAACAACATAAGTCCTCAACTTAGACTTTATCAGTAATAAGGGTGATATTTTAGCTCCCATCTACTGACTCTTTTGTGTTCTATCTCACCGTGTTCAGAGCCTACTCAGAGACCCCTGCACTATCAGTCCCTTCACCAACACATTTTGGAAACAGGCATTCAACCTGCTTCCTCCTGAAGGCATCCTTCAGACCCCACTGCTTCTTCTCATTCACAGGTGCATTCCGAGGAACCGTACCAGCCTCTTTGACCATGTGCTCTTCTCATCCACCAGTCCAGTCCCCATCACAAAGAGAGGTAATGTGGTTACTTCGACTTACCTTGTCCTGTTTCAATGAACTTTCCCCAGCTCCACAGGGACACGGTTTCTTCACTAAGTCTATTTCAACTTTGTGGTATGCTCTGGGATCTTGCCAAGTGTCAATATTAAGTCTTGGGACCCTACTCTTTCCCTTTGGGGAAGAGAGGGAAGCCCACAGTTGTGTGGCCCCTCACCCTCCATGATTCTTCAGGGTTCAGGGCAGCATTCCTATGGTCACATCTGCACTTTCTTCCAGGTCCCTTGGAAGTAATTTGTGTGGGTTTGAACTCATGTAGAGCTGCTGTGCCCTGTCATTTCACCTCTCTTAGATTTCAATTCCCTCTTAATCATGTTTGTTCTACCCTTTGCAGCTTTAAGGTCATTCTGGTTGATAGAGAAGACAGAAGTAAAACCAACTGTTTTCTCCGTCATCCATTAACCTTATCCTATCTGCTCCAAGCCCTGGCCAAGGATTTCAGCTCTTGTTTCAGCTTCCTGACTCAGAGATAGCTTCATTCATTCATTCATTCATTCATTCATTTATCTTGTCAGGAACAATTTCTGAAAGCTGCATCTTATCCTGGGCTCTACCTAGTCTGATACGATTTGTACTTCTCTTGTGATTTTCTGGTTATTTGGCAATCTTTCTATCCTTTATGTAAGGCTTTTAAATATCTGAGCTCATCCAGGACCCCTCTTTGTAGTCGCTTCACCCCAAGCCTCCCCATGGCTATACCCATGCTTTAGTTTTCTCATCAAGGTTCTATATCTGAGATACTCAGAGATCTTTCCGGATTGAAATGTTGGCATTTCCAGGGTGCCTGGGTGGCTCAGTTGCTTAAGTGTCCAACTTCGGCATAGGTCACGATCTCGTGGTTTGTGAGTTCAAGTCCCACGTTGGGCTCTGTGTTGACAGCTGGGAGCCTGGAGTCTGCTTCGGGTTCTGTGTCTCCCTCTCTCTCTGTCCCTCCCCCACTCATTCTCTCTCTCTCTCTCTCTCTCTCTCTCTCTCTCTCTCTCTCTCTTTAAAAAATAATACAGCAGGGGATTTAACTCCAAAATGGAAGGGCCCCTGATGGGTCATACTATGTACTCTCATTGCCGTAAAATTAGAAGGCCATTCTTCATGGACTCGCAACGCATATTGAGAATTACACCTGTACCTTCCTCACAGGAATCTAGCATGCAGGCTGACACTCTTTATTCCTGTGAACCAGTGGAAGACCTCAAGTTTCTTTTCAAATCACAATAAAGGACTGGAGGAAACTTACCAAAGGTTTTTTATTTAGGCTTCTCTTTCTCATAATATTAACCTTTATTTTGTTGTCTTTTCTGGTGTCTCCCTTGCCTGGTGCCAAGACTCCTTCATGGCCATAACTTCCAGAAGACAGATGATCCCTTCTATTCAAGAAGGCTCATATATGCTGTTTCCCCTGAACTGGCCATCTTTGCCTTTTGTAATTCCTCTATACCTTCCCCGAGTAACCAATGTTGACTTATAGATAAGAACATCTCTACACCTCTATCCAGCAGGAAGAAGTTACAGAAGAGAAGACCATCCATCCTCAACAACCTTAAAGATTTATTTTAAGGGTCAAAATTGTCCAGGGGGGAATGATGTGAGAAGCAAAGGCAGGAGGAAATAGCAGATAAAATTAAATTTCCTTATAACCTGCAGCCCATTGGCAAATACTTGAGGCAGGCAGCACAAAACCAATCTCTCCTCATGGTCTCAGGGCTGCTCTGCCTGCCCGCGGGTCTGTGTCCCCATGCTTTAAGAAAAATCACCTTTTTTTCACCAATAAGTAAATAAATAAATAAATAAATATTTTAATGGTGGCATTCCCTCATTTACTATGTCCTCACTTCACTAGATCTGTACATAAAATCATAGTTGTCCATGCCTTACCTCCTGTTTGTCCCTCCTTAGGATAGCTGTACACAATGGGGGGTCTGGGTGACACAGTTGGTTAAACATCTGACTCTTGATCTCAGCTCAGGTGTTGATCTCAGCTTCGTGAGTTTGAGCCCCGTTGTGGGCTCCATGCTGGGTGTGAGGTCTGCTTTAAAAAAAAAAGAAGAAGGAAAAGAAAGAGGGGCGCCTGGGTGGCTCAGTCGGTTAAGCGTCCGACTTTGGCTCAGGTCATGATCTCATGTTCCGTGAGTTCGAGCCCCACGTCGGGCTCTGTGCTGACAGCTCAGAGCCTGGTGCCTGTTTCAGATTCTGTGTCTCCCTCTTTCTCGCTCTTAAAAAATAAATAAATAAACATTTTTCTAAAATTTTAATTAAAAAAAAGAAAGAGAAATACTGTACTATTCTTCCTTTAGCATCGGGATCCTAGTTCTCTACAGTTAACAATTAATAGTCTGGTATTTTGCTCCTTGTCCCTGAATTCCAGTTTAAAGCCACCTCAGTCAGGTAAGCAATTCTCTTGAAAAACACGTTCTTCCTCACCATCCAAGCATCCTCAGCTGCTGAGTAAGTGGCGAGCAGGTGGGATGCTCAGGGCGTGCACAATGAGTCAGGTGTCCATGTGGACAATCCTTGCAAAATCCGCTCACCTCTCCAAAGACATTCGGTTCATTGTCTATAACATGAGTAACTACCTACTTCCTACTACTTGGCATTTTGTGACAATTAAATCAGGAGAAATCTATAGCCATCTATACAAACACTCCCACAAGTCCGTCTGTCTTTCTCTGCTATCGGCCCCAAGCATCAGACCTGTCAGTTCTTGCTTCAGCCTACCTCGTGGGTTTCTGAACCACACTCTTCTCTCTGACACTATATCCGCACAACTAGAATCTCATACAGAATCTATTATACTGAGACAGTCACGGATAGGGGGTGGCCCCGGGTATGGATGTTTTCTGAGTTCCAAGGCGTGACTGCTTTTGCAGGAAGTCCCAGGGACCCTCCTCAGGGGAGAAAAGAGAAAGCCGGTCTTTCCTGTTCTTTGAACACCATCTAGAGAGAGATGGGCTATTCAGGGAGGGAATACCTGACCTGGTGCTAAAAGTTTCAGGGAATATTCTCCACTCATACCTTAAAAATACTATAATGATGTAGGGAGATCAGCATTCCAAAGGCAAACACATCACCTGCACAGATGTCTGGAGGATGCAGTTTCGTAATGGTTACAGTGTAAGAGAGAGACATACCTTCCACTCTTCATGTTTTTGTACTATTTGAATTTTAACTCTGTTTAAGGGTGAGCACATGTATATCAGTGACCCTTGGTGGGGAAGTCAGTACCAACCCAATGCAATGGTGGCTGGGATTAGGACAGCAGCTCATAAACTCTCCTGTGATAGCTGAGCTGATATTTCTGCAAAACCACGAATACTTAGGCGTTATACTAAGGGCCTTAGTCTTATTTCAGTTAGCCTTCACAACAACTCTATGAAGTCAGTATTGCAAGTTTTGCAAGTGCAGATTGCAAGTCTGATTCATTGGCAGGTTTACAGGTGAATAAGAGTGGGACTTGGTGAGGTTAAGTACCAGCATGTGGCGAAACACAAGTTTGAACACGGACCTCTCCACTTCCAGAAATGAATCTGTTGACCACTGCTCTGTGTTAGGCTGCCTCCTCCCCAGCCTGCATCCTTTACCCCACTACACACACACACACACACACACACACACACACACACACACACATCACCATCATCAGCCTTCCACCTCAAAGTGATGCTTGAGACTGCTGGCAGGTGACCAGGAAGTGGCTCAAACACCTTAGACATGCCTTTATGGGCAGAGAAACAGCTGCCCCCTCTGACTTCCATCTCTGGAGGGTGACGAGAGTTTGGTGGAGATGCCCAACCAAAGCGCTGTCCTTCAAGAGACTGGTCTCAAGCCTCCCCTGCTGCTCGTCTGAAGAGAATCCTGGGGTTGAAGTCCTGTCTCAATGTGGCCCCTTCTCAGACTTCTCACTCCGTTTGGCTGCTTCCCAAACACGTGCTGTGTGTCACCTCCTCTGACCCAGCATTTCATCACTTGTTAAATGAGAAGTGTCATACCGAGTGATCACTAAGAGCTTCCTATGACTCCATGACTCCTCTTTTCTAAACTTGAGTCTTTGTCCCAAAGAACAACTGCCAGCTGAGCACCCAGGTACTTTTTCTCCTCTTCAGTAGCCACCTTATGAGGCATCCGCCCAGGTCACACCCCCTCTCCAAGAAGTAGGCCTGCGGCCATGTTATACGGGATGACATCACTCCGGGATCCTGGAAGCATTTCCCTAGCTCCTAACTCCTCAGTGTCCTGTCAAGCTAATTCCCTTTATAATAACTCCCGGGTGTTGACTCTATACAAGTCTAAAAAACTAGCACAGATGTCGCTTTTTGTGGGCAAGGACCAATCCTTGTACTACTTCAGCATCAGGGAGGCAGGACATCAAAGTGATAAAGGGAGAGGTCTCTGGAGTCAGAGAGACTGGTGTTCAAGTCCCAGTACTGTCTCTTCCTACCTGAATGACCTCGAATACAGTTATTTAAATCTCTGAGCTTCTGTTTCCTCATCGGTAAATTGGGCATAATTGGGCATAATTGTGTAAGTCTACTCCACAGAGTTGTGAAAATAAAATGAGAATGTGCATTTAATTCATTAATTTCAGTGCTTAGAGCCTGGCACATGCATATACACATACACGGAAACACTCAATAAATTGATAGCTATTATTATTCCTCACGGCGCCTTGTCAGGAGGAGAGCAGGGTAGGTGAATAATAATTCTGTTTCTTTGGTATAATTCTTCTGCTTCGTTTGCTTCTGCTTCAGGCTCCAGACCTAGTGGAGAAAGTGTGGTGAGCGCCCCTCACCACAATATTACTCTAGTGATATTTGGCCAACATTGATGGGTCCAGAATGGAAAGTGGAGGCGATGGAAAAGAAAGAGGGAAGCTCTCTCTAGTCATAGATGCCTCTTAGTACAAGGACACACACAGAAAAACCCTAAGATAGTCATTCTCTCACCCCCCAAAAGAAGAAAGTATCAGTTCAGCAAGTTGACTCACAGGATGCCCCAAAGACAGACTATCGTACAAGTGAAACGGTGACTAATCTTGGCCTGTCCATCTTTTCCAATACTGGAGGCTTTGGCATCTCAGTTGGGCCAGAATTTCCCCGGCACCATGTTCATTAGACATAACTTGGGAACAAAAAGGGTGAAATTAGTTTGCCTCGACTGAAAGGTCAGCTCAGTGAAACTCCATGTGCTGTATTCTGCCCATGCACAGACCACATTGGGGGCCCAAGTTTTGTTATGTCCCTCCATTTTATGAGACAAGCTTTGGGCTCAAATTCAGTAACAGTGAGTAATGGCTCTGCAGAGGAATATGTTTTGAATCCACCTGTTGAAATGTATCAGTTTGTGAATAATTAGTTGAATTGCTCATGAGGATACCTAAAACTGGCCAGGGATGAAAGCTCAGGCTTCACCAGCTCTATGGAGTTCACATTCCCTCTTCTAAGTCTGAGAGAATTGTATTAGCCTATTCGAACTGCTGTGACAAAATACCACGAAACACCACAGACTGGGTGGCATAAACAACAAACATTTATTTGTCATATGCTGTGGACCTGATCATCTCTGATCATCACCTTTAAAGTCCTTCCCTTTTCCTGAAGAATAACCCATGCTCACCACTGAATGGCACTACGGTCCTATCCTTTGTGATCTAAGAAGTCTGACAGTCCGCTTTCATGTTATCTCATTTTTTTTCTCTCCCTTTAGTTCAAACTGGCAGTGTCTTTGCTGGTATAATCCCAGCTCTATTCCTGGCTTCTGTTGAAATGGCTGATTAAGTCCATGAGTCACACCCATGATTTGTTTATCAAATGGTTGTTCAGCCACACTGTTCTCTTCACAAGCTTTCTCACTTTCTGCAATACAGATAGGCGGAGAATTTTCCACATCTCCAAGTTCTGATTCCTTTTTGCTGAAAAATTATTTCTTCAATTCACCCCTTTCCTTTACCCCTTTACTCTAAGCATCCAGAAGTAACACAGCCACTTCTTCAGCACTTCACATAAGGATGTCTTCAGCTAAATACCCAATTTCGTTGCTCCCAAGTTCTATCTTCCACAAAACACTAGAACATCATTCAGCCACGTTATTTGCCACTTTATTGCTTTTCCTCCAATTTCTAACAATGTGTTCCTCGTTTCTCTCTGAGAACTCACCAGAATTGCCTTTAACATTTCTAGTGTGTGCCTCAAAACTCCTCCAGCCTCTACCCACTACTCAGTTCCAAAGCTGTTTCCACATGTTTAGATGTTTGTTACCACAGCACCCCCCTTTTTGGTACCAAAATCTGTACTAGTCAGCTAGGGATGCTATAACCACAGAATGGGTGGCTTAAACAGCAGACATCATAGTTCTAGATGCTGGAGGTCTACGATCTAGGTGCTGGACATTTCAGTTCCTGGTGAGAGCCCTCTTCCTGGCTTGTGGATGGCCACCTTCTCACTGTATCCTCACATATTTAGACACATCTTATCTTTATTCTTCTTCTTATGAAGCCACTAATCCCATCATGAGGGCCCCATCCTTATGACCATGTCTGATCCTACCTCCCAAAGGCTCCATCTCCAAATATCATCACACTGGCGGCGGGGGCGGGGGGTGGGGGGAGGTAGGGTTTCAGTATTTGAATTTAGGGATAGGGGGACACAATTTAGTCCATAGCAATAATTCAACATCTGGGCTTTTTGTTTTGATTTATTTTGAGAGAGAGAGACAGAGACAGTGGGAGTGGGAGAGGGGCAGAGAGAGATAGAATCCCAAGCAGACTCCTCACTGTGGCTCCAACCCACCAAACATGAGATCATGAACTGACCCAAAATCAAGAGCCAGACAATCAACTGATGGAGCCACCAGGTGCCCCTAACATCTGCTTTACTAAAGCTTCACCTGATGCTAGGGCTCTTCTTCCTTGTATTATTTGACAACCATGAATATTCTTAAGGAACAGTAAGAATAACTGTACCTTCCATTGTTTCACATCCCTCTTTCTTTAATTCCTAAATATTTGGTCAAATGATAACTGCTAGGATTTGTTGAGAATTTACCATATGCCAGGCACCATTATAAGTAACTGACATGTATCAATCTTCATAATAACCCTATGAGATATGTATTATTAATAACTGCATTTGACACAGGGAAACTGAAACATAGAAAGCCAAGTGTCTTAAGCAGTCTAACCTGACATTCTGCACCCTTAACCATCACACCTTATGTCTCTGCACCTGTTATATGCTGCTACACTTCTGTGTCTTCGTCCAAGTTGTTCCCTCTTTCTAAACTTCCCTTCTTGCCTCCGTTCCCCATTTAGCAAAGTACTACCCATCCTTTAAGATTATGAAGTCCTTCCCAGACTCCACTGGAGAAGTAGACCAGGGCTCTCCTGTCTGTTCCCACAGCATGTTGCACGTGACATGGGCCTGTCTCTCCTGCACTCCTGTGAGTGTAATTCAGGGGTCTGTCCCCACCTGACCAGACAAGACTAAAGATCCACAGCCTCAGGCCTCCATAGTCTTCATCTTTGTAACTCCAAAACCAAGCACACTGGGGTTTAGCACATTGTTGCCATTTTAAAAATTGTTGAAATTAAATTTAAAAGGCAGTATTTGGTAACAAACTGTTTGAATCCAGGAAACTTAGTAAACTGCTTGAGTTCAAGATCTGATCCTCACAATGGAACAGCTAACATCCAATTTGCTGTGAATTTACCCAGGATGAAATAGGATCCTGGGTCCTGTCAACTACTCCTGGGAAATATTTGTTCCTCTCCTTTGCCACCACCTTCCTCAGCTCTCGCCTGAAGAATTGCAGTGTGCCTCTCCTGGGCCTCTGGCCTCTTGCCTTACTCATTCCAGTTCGTCCCCCTCAGCACCATCAGAAGGATCTGCGGAAACAGATCCTGACCATGTCATTTCCTGCCGTCCCTTCAATATCCCCACCTTCTGTTCTTCTTCCACATACCCAAGGGTAACCATTATAATCTCCTGTGGGTAGGTACAGCCCACTCATCCAGCTGTAGTGATGCATTTGAAATATTTAAATCACATCCTATTTCAACAGTGGAATATAGGGTGGAGGGAAGATGCTGACGCCATCTTGC
The DNA here is from genome assembly GCF_016509475.1 of Prionailurus bengalensis. Classification (NCBI taxonomy): domain Eukaryota; kingdom Metazoa; phylum Chordata; class Mammalia; order Carnivora; family Felidae; genus Prionailurus; species Prionailurus bengalensis. Next base: position 59,645,430 of record NC_057360.1, read on the forward strand.
AGGCTCAGAGTGCAGAAATTTCAACCTCATTGGTTTTCCATGCTGATCAAGTTCTATTCAGCTGGAAGCAAACAAATCAATCGCATCATTTTTCACTTAATTAGCCTTGAAGCTGCTGGCTTGGGCATTCTCCCTGCCAAGACAGCAAACGCCATGCCTGCTTCATTCCCCTCCCCAGTAGTCAGCAGAAGGTGTCATCCCTCCCCAGTTATCTCCCAGTCCCTCAGTCACTGCCCCAGGGGTCCCATAGCTATTTGCTCACATCTGTACCAGGACGCTTCTCTCATTCTACCTCATGGACTAGGTATCTGTCTCCCCACCAGGGTCTGAATTCTGAAGGGGCAAGGGCAATGCTCACTCACGATTTATCCCCAGGACCTGGCATAGAACTGGTGCCCAATTAATTTTCAATAAATGATATCACATCATGAAGTGAAATTCCTGAGAGCCATGCTTAACAATTAAATTTAAACTTCTCACCCACTAAAAACTTGATAAGAGTCATGCTGGCCAACAGCACAGGGCACTCCCCTTAGCTTTTTTCTTTAAGTAGGTACACAACACTCTCTATGTGTCCATCTCCCAGAAGTTAAAGCCATGCCCTCACATCTAACTGGTATCTTCTCCCCAACCCATGTGGATAAACTCTTCCTTGGGTTGCTAAAAAAGTAGTAATCAGCCCAAGGTCTTTCTAGTCTTAGAGGCAGACAGAGAGTTAGAGGACAATTACAATAGGTGTAGAACATGAGTACTCTTTTTCTGGGTCACCAGTCTTTAGATGGTCCTAAGAATAATGCAGCCCACATCTCCTCCTTGATCCTAGTCTGCTCATAAGCCAACAATAAGTCCATTTGTGCTCCTAATCGAAGGCCAACCCTCCACTTTTGCAGTGGGTCCTATGCCCTGTCCCTTATGGATTGACATCACTCTTGCAATTTTCCTTATTCTCTCCTGTATCATTATATTTTCCCTCTTTACTGGGTCATTCCCATCATTATACAAAAGCACTGTAATGTCTCAGATATTTAGAAAAGAAAATCCTCCCTTGGCCCCATGTCTCCTTCCAGCTACATTGTCATCACCAAGCAAAACCTGGAAGAGTTGTCTATACTCATGGTCTCTACTTCCTCTCATCCTCTTCTCTTGAACCCATTCTGATTGAGCTAATCCCCAAAATTACATGAAAACCATGCAAATCAAAATTGCTGAAGACCCCCATGTTGTCAAAGCCAGTTCCACTTTTCAGTCCCATTTCACAAGACCCACCAGCAGCACCTAATATAGTTGATTACTCCCCCCCTTCCTGGAAATTTCTCATTTCGCTTTTGGGATACCGATCTCTTGGCCTTTCTCCTCCATCACTAGTCACTCCTCCTCAGTGACCTCTCAGCTTCGTTTGCTACCCCTCCCCATCCTTCCTAAGGATCAGTCCTTAGACCCCTTGTCTACCTTATCTACATGCAATTCCTAAATAATCCCATCCAATCCCATGGTTTTAAATACCATGTAGTGGGGCGCCTGGGTGGCGCAGTCGGTTAAGCGTCCGACTTCAGCCAGGTCACGATCTCGCGGTCCGTGAGTTCGAGCCCCGCGTCAGGCTCTGGGCTGATGGCTTGGAGCCTGGAGCCTGTTTCCGATTCTGTGTCTCCCTCTCTCTCTGCCCCTCCCCCGTTCATGCTCTGTCTCTCTCTGTCCCAAAAATAAATAAACGTTGAAAAAAAAATTTTTTTTTAAAAATAAATAAAAAATAAATAAATAAATACCATGTAGAACTGATGACCCCAAAATTTATGTGTCTCTTGCTCTGTGCCTTCCTTAAGCTTCAGACTCATCTAACCAGCTGACACTAGACATCTCCCCTTGAGTGTCCAATTAGCTTCTCAAACCTCACATGACCATTGGAAATGACTTAGGCTGATTTGGTCACACATAACACTCTGTTTCTTTTTAGGAACAAAATTACAAATCATCATGAAATGATAGGAAATTCAATGAATGCTGATAAACTGGTTTTCCATGCAGAAAAAAACAAATTAGAATCATTAGGAGAAAATAAGTATAACATCTTCATGATATTGAGATAAGAAAACATTTCTTAAACAACACGTAAAATCATGGGTTGTAAAAGGAAAAAAAAAGCTAACTAAAGTATAATTTAGAACAGCTATAAAAATAGACCTACCCTATGACCCAGCAATAGCACTGCTAGGAATTTATCCAAGGGATACAGGAGTACTGATGCATAGGGGCACTTGTACCCCAATGTTTATAGCAGCACTCTCAACAATAGCCAAATTATGGAAAGAGCCTAAATGTCCATCAACTGATGAATGGATAAAGAAATTGTGGTTTATATACACAATGGAATACTACGTGCCAATGAGAAAAAATGAAATATGGCCTTTTGTAGCAACGTGGATGGAACTGGAGAGTGTGATGCTAAGTGAAATAAGCCATACAGAGAAAGACAGATACCATATGGTTTCACTCTTATGTGGATCCTGAGAAACTTAACAGGAACCCACGGGGGAGGGGGGGGGGAAAGAAAAAAAAAAAAAGAGGTTAGAGTGGGAGAGAGCCAAAGCATAAGGGACTGTTAAAAACTGAGAACAAACTGAGGGTTGATGGGGGGTGGGAGGGAGGGGAGGGTGGGGGATGGGTATTGAGGAGGGCACCTTTTGGGATGAGCACTGGGTGTTGTATGGAAACCAATTTGACAATAAATTTCATATATTGAAAAAAAAAAAAAAGATGGGGCGCCTGGGTGGCGCAGTCGGTTAAGCGTCCGACTTCAGTCAGGTCACGATCTCGCGGTCCGTGAGTTCGAGCCCCGTGTCAGGCTCTGGGCTGATGGCTCAGAGCCTGGAGCCTGTTTCCGATTCTGTGTCTCCCTCTCTCTCTGCCCCTCCCCCGTTCATGCTCTGTCTCTCTCTGTCCCAAAAATAAAATAAAAAACGTTGAAAAAAAATTAAAAAAAAAAGAAAAAAGAAAAAAGAACAGCTATACATCAAAAGTTACCCACCAGCAAGAAGCTGAGATGGATACTAACAAAGGAAAACATAAGTTACAGGAGGTGATGAAGGAAGGCCTTTCAGAATGGCAATGTTTAAGACGAGACTGGAAAGACCATGTAAAGAGCAGGAGAGAGATTGTTCTAAGCAAAAGGAAGACCATGCGCAAAGCCCCATGGGTAGGAAGAGTTTGGTAGTTAGGAACTAAAGAAAGACCAGTGTGAGGGGTGCCTGGGTGGCTCAGCTGGTTGAGCTTCTGACTTCAGCCTAGGTCATGATCTCGTGGTTCCCGAGTTGGAGCCCCGCATCGGGCTGTGTGCTGGCAACTCAGAGCCTAGAGCCTGTTTCGGAGTCTGTGTGTCTCTGTCTCTCTCTGCCCCTCCCCCACTCATGCTCTGTCTCTCTCTCTCTCTCTCTCTCTCTCTCAAAAATAAATAAAACGTTTAAAAAATTTAATACATAGGGGCGCCTGGGTGGCTCAGTCGGTTGAGCGTCCGACTTCGCTCAGGTCACGATCTCACGGTCCGTGAGTTCGAGCCCCGCATCAGGCTCTGTGCTGACAGCTCAGAGCCTGGAGCCTGCTTCAGATTCTGTGTCTCCCTCTCTCTCTGGCCCTCCCCCCGTTCATGCTCTGTCTCTCTCTGTCTCAAAAAATAAATGTTAAAAAAAAATTTAATACATAAATAAATAAAAAGACCAGTGTGATTGGAGGTAGGGACAAAGGACAGTCATGAACAATAGAGTTGAAGAGACAAGCAAGGAAAAGCCCCCTGGCATCTTGTGAGCCACAATAAGAAACATGGACTGAGGCGAGGCATGACAGGAAACTGCTGGATGCCTATGGAGTGCCATGAGCTGATCACATTCAGCAAGTACACACAGAGCACACGGTGACTGAAGCCTGGCTGACAAGAAGCTCTGAAGACCTGCCTGCTCTGCACAACCAGACCAAAACATGAGGATGTGTTCTCTGCCATCAGAGACCTCACAGAAGAAAGAGAAGTTCTCCACAATTGATGCCTCCCCCTAAACGTATACATATGGATAGAGCTTGGTCTAGAGTGTCTGAAAATTCAGATCACAGATATGGGAGGCCAGGACTGAAACAGTGGGATTCGGAATGGGAGGGTTTTGGTGGGTGGTGAGGAACTGGCCTGGACCACTAGGCACCCAGAATATGAAAGTTTTTTTTAATTTTTTAATATTTATTTATTTTACGGAGGTGGGGAAGGAGGAACAGAGAGAGAAGAAAGAGAGAGTTCCAAGCAGACTCTGTGCTGTCAGTGCAGAGGCCAATACAGGGCTTAAACCCACAAGCCACGAGACAATGACCTGAGCCAAAATCAAGAGTCAGACACCCCACCAACTGAGCCACCCAGGTGCCCCCAGAATATGAAAAGTTTAACTGACTTCTATCAAGATTATTGAGGGAATTTTGATATTTTTGTAAATAACTAGGGGGAGAGCTGAGCTCAGGAATCTTGCTCTGAGCCAAATCTTCTAGGCACACGTAAATGGTCCTATTTCAGGGCAACTCCTGTCCACTGTCTAAGAAAAGCAAAAGCAAACTATCTCCAGAGTAACCTTCCCCATGTTGGGCCTATAGAACTTCTACAAACTAAGATACAGCAATGAGCTCACATTTTAAAAAGAATTAAATACATGAGAAGCTACTATGAGTGAGAACCAAAACTGAAACAACAATCATCAGATTTAGATACCCAGACCCCCAAGGATGTGAGAGTGTATTTTTTAACAGTTATATTTTTACGTTATGTTGAAGAAATAAAACATGCAATTACAAAGATGAGCATTCAGTAAGAAACTATTAGGAAAGAAGAAACAACTTTAGGGGAAAGAACAAATAGAACCACTTAAAAATAAAAAATATATGTATATAATCAAAATCTCAAAAGACTGGCAAAAACAGCAGTTTGGGTGCAATTTGGGAAAGAATTAGTGAAGTAGAAGATATCCAAAGAAATGTCAGATGTAGCAAAGATAAATGAAGAGGAAGAAAATACAGAAGAGGCTCAGAGGCGCTGAGAATAGAATAAGAAAGTCTAACGTGTGTGCAATCAGAATCCCAGGAGAAGAGAACGGAGGAGAGGCAATACTTAAGATGATGACGGTTCTACAAATTTGACAGAGCTAATAACAAGTATAGATCCCAAAGTTCAGGAAACAAAACATCCCAGATATGATGAATAAAAGGAAATCCACACCTTGTAGAGTAGTAAAATTGCATAACACAAAAGACAAAGACCAGATCTTGAAAGCAGCCCGACAATGACAGATAACCTACAAGGAAGTGGTCACTAGAAAGACAACTGACTTCTCCATGCCAAGAACAGAAATTAGAAACAGTGGAGTTAATACTTAATAGGTTGAGAGAAAATGCTGACAATTAAAAGTAAGTGCCCAGCAAAATCACCTTTAAAGAGAGTAAAAGAATAATATTCTCAGAGAAAGAAAAACTGCGAGTTTACTACTAAGAAACTGCTCTAAAGGAAGGAAGGAAGGAAGGAAGGAAGGAAGGAAGGAAGGAAGGAAGGAAAAGAAAGAAAGAAAGAAAGAAAAAGAAAGAAAGAAAGAAAAGGAAGGAAGGAAAGAAGGAAGGATAGAAGGGGAAGAGAGGGAAGGGGAGGGGAAGGCAGGACAGGGCAGGGAAGGGCAGGGAAAGGAAAGGAAGGGAAGGAAAGGGAAGGGAAGGGAAAGGAGTTAGGGAGGGAGGAAGGAAGGAAAAAAAGGAAGAGGAAGGAAGCCAGAAAGGTGGCTTAAGATGCAAAAAAGAATGGAGAGCAAAGAAAATGGTAAACCTAAACTGAAACAAATACTGTCTAAGTAAAAGTAATACTTGTGTCTAATTTGTGGGATTAAAAAGGTTACAACTAAAAAAAATGAAAAATCATAATATATAAATTGATGGGCAAAGGTTAGAAATAAAAGGTTATGAAATCCTTAGAGTATTTGGAAACTGGGGTCAGGATACTCTTTAATTTGTTTCATGGATGCAAGACTGGTAAAACCAGAAGAGGGGACACACAGTAAGAAGTGGCTGCAGAAGCCCCGAAGAGAAATCAAGTTTTCCTGGATTAAGATGTGACAGTGAAAATGAAAAGAAACAGTTTCAAGATTTACTGTAGAGAGAGAAGGATTGGGAGGACCCAAGAATAACTTGTAGGTTCTGCACTGAGTCCCTGGCTAGATGGTGGTGCTGAGTGAGAAGGAGAAGCCAGCATCACCAGGGTGGATGAGGGAGAACAAGGGAAGTGTCCCACTCGGACATGGTCAGTCTGTGAGATGATCGAGAAAGTAGGTGATGGGCAATTCTGTAGTTTTAAGTAGAATTCGAAGCTGGGGAAGTCAATGTGGTCATCAACAGCATAAAGATGTCTTTTTAAACCCATGGGATTGGAAACAATTATTTAGGGGAAGAATTTTGAGAGAGATTGGAAAATGACTGAAGGCAAGTCCTCAGGGACACTGGCTTCTAGAGGTCAGGTAGAGCAGGAAGAGCCAGCAAACAGGAAGGTGGGGGAACCAGTAAGGTAAGAGGAAAAGAGGAGAGGGTGGTGTTACGAGATCCAAAAGAAGAGAGCGCTTCAAGAATGATCCCACTATGCTGAGAGGTCAAGTATGTTGGGGACAGAACCAAGTATGACCTTGATAAGAGTTAATTTAGAGGAAGTGCTGAGTGGTGAAATTGAATGGGAGGGAAGGAAGCAGTGAAGTATCTGAGACCTGTTCATAAAGGCTGGATATGGAATGGAGCAGAGAAATACAATGGCACCTAGATAGACAAGTGAGGTCCGTCGAAGGTTGGCTGGGTTTGGAGTTGTCAAAGTGTTCCTGTACAGTCTAAGGATGATTCCCCAGATAGAGAGAGCAGTTGATAGTGCAATGCTGGAGAGAAAAGAATCATCAGAGAGGTGTGATCCTTGAGGGAATGAGAAGAGACCAGTGAACAGAGAACAGTGGAAAGACTGGCTTTTTAATGGGAAATGCACGCATTCTCCATTGCTAACATGGGGGGAGAAAATGCGTTTATGTTTTGAGATTTGGTGGCAGGCAGATGAAGGAGTTCATACCTAACAGCACCTGCTTTCTCAGCATAGCATGAGGCACCATGATCACCTGGGGGCGAGGAGAAAGAAGCTACAAGTAGTTGAGGGGGAAAGTGTCAAAAGGTAACCCTCTCCTCTATATCACAGCACTCCATTCATTTTCTTTGTGGAAGTTATAACAATCTCCAAGAATCTTGTTTATTTTTCCATTTACTCATTTATTATCCGCCTTCTCTACTAAAATGGAAGTTCCAGGAAAGGCAGGAACCAGGCCTGTCCTGTCCAGTTAGACTCAATCCTAGCAGAGTGCCCAGCACACTATACGGAGAATTGAATGAATAAACATATTTGTGTATTCAATGCTCAGTGATTCCTGGAGAATTAAAAACTCCTACATAGAGGTTGTTCTGCTGAGCCCTTAACCAGAGCAGCTCTGTGACCAAGCCAAACAGTTAGAGTGGTGCTTCGGCTGCCAAGAAGCAGACAGTCATGTGGATGGCAGCCCAAGCAGGACAATTGCCTTGACTGAAACCAAATTACCCTCCACGGGAGCCACAGAGGGGATTTATACCTCCTGTCTCCACCTGGCCCTGCACGGCAGGCAGCCGCCGCCTGCCCTGGGTGGGGAAGGAAGAGAAGCCACTAATTGCATCAGGGCCCTTTAATCCCGTCACAATCTAATCAGGCTTGGGGCTGTCAGCAACAATGCAGCTTTCAAAAGACACTTTGATCTCCTGAGCTGTCCCTGCCAGAGCTGCCCACATCAATCTCTCTGGAGCCAGAAGCTACCACACTCATGTACCCATTAGACCAGGGACTGGCAAAGAGGCCAGCACTCCAGACACACCAGACCAGACCCCAGATGATGAAATTGGGCGTCGGGCCCTTAGGGAAGAGCCTGAAAAGAGCAGCAAGCTGCTGTCTTCTGCCTTCAGGAAATACGAGTTTTGCCTTATTCCTAATTATTAACGCTGATGGCCATATACCCTAGAAATGACAAAATGTTTCCCAATGAAAGAGCAGAAACAACTCTAAGGAGAGTCTTCCTTTCATTAAAGGTAAGCAAGACAAGTACAGTGACTGGCCTCCCCAGGCTCCCATCTACCCTCTCTCCAATCCATCCTTCAAAAAATAAATTAACTTGTCTACCTAACACATGCTGCTTGAGCATCCAGTGTGTGGACCTTTGAGGGACAAGAAGAATAAGACTTGGGAAACCAACATGGAATAGACCACTCAGTATCAAATGGGCAACAATGGACACGTGAAGTTCGGGCACCCAGGAAGTTCAGAGGGTCATGTTACTCTCCTGTACAAAAGCTTACAAGCACATCCCGTGTCCTCCCTAGTTGTAGCAACCAATGTTCTCTTCACCAATACCCCACTTCTCGTATTTCTGTGTCCACAGTGGCATTATCCTTCCCTGACCTCCCCATGACCATATGACTTCCTTTGATCAATAAAATATGAGTGAAAGTGACAGGTTACTTTTGAGTAAAAGCCTTTAAGCACTGATGTGCATACTTCCATGTCCCTTCCCTCTTACTCTATAGCAAATCATAAGATTTTCGATGGTGAGACCTCCATGATCATGAGCCAGCGTGAGGAGAACAGGGAGCAGGTTCCCTGCTGACTTGAGATGCATTTGTAGCATGAGTTAAAATTAAATTTTGTTGATTCAAGTCTCTGCTATTTTAGTCTGTTTGTTCCTGCAGCAAAATGAAGCCCATGCAGGGGCACCTGGGTGGCTCAGTCGGTTAGGAGACCGCCTTCGGCTCAGGTCATGATCTCGTAGTTTGTGAGTTCGAGCCCCATGTCGGGCTCTGTGCTGACAGCTCGGAGCCTGGAGCCTGCTTCCAATTCTGTGTCTCGCCCTCTCTCTGCCCCTCCCCTGCTCATGCTCTGTGTCTTTCCGTCTCTCAATAATAAATAAGCATTTAAAAAAAATTTTTTTAAAAATGAAGCCCATGCAAACTCCTTAGGCTGGCATTGAAGGCTTCCCCATATATCATAGCCTACCCTCCCAGGCTTTTCTTTCACAAATCTGACATGAACCCTACACTCCAGCCAAACTGGTCTATTTCCCATGCTCCAAACACATCCAGAAGCATCTGACAAGCAGGCATTTCCCATGAGCACCCCCTTACCCAAAATGCCATTCTCCCAACTCAATCCTACCAGCTTATAAAATCCTTCTTAGCAACTCCCTATTTAAGAAGCCCTCCTGGATGACTTGAGTTAGAAAGGAGTCCTCCTGTGGACTCCAAAAACCCTTTCAGTGTCCCATTCATGGGTATTTATCTTATGGAGTTTTCTAGAACGTTTGGTCATTTGTTGACTGTGTTCCTGCAAGACTGTGCACCTTGAGAACAGGGCTTTGGGTCTCATTGATCTTTGTGATCCACACTCCATGTAACCCGCACTTTGAGTGTCTTACACATCACTTGCTGGAACATTCCCTAAACCAGCATTCATGAATCTAGATAGAAAATATGGTGAGCTCTCTCAGTCACATTATAAATCTAAGCCACTACTAACCTTCCAGTCTTTATCTCAAATTTCTATTTTCTGGCCCAAAGTCCTAACATTCACTTCCCTCCCTCCATCCTCAACACTAGTTGTTGCTTTCTTTCAGAGACTATTTTTCATCAAGACACTAAACGGTTATCATTTAACGAGCTATGGCTTCTTAATGGGTTGAGGTGCAGGCACTGAGTGGTCAGAAAGCTTCCCTCACCAGCTGAGAAACCCCCTCTGCACCCAGCCTCACAGTGCACAGACAGACTCAGCCTCATCAACACCACAGATTGCTACACCCCGAGGACCTCCAGGTTGTTTGAGAATAGCTGACACTGTAAGTGATAAATACTGTCATTCTCACCTTGCAGGGTTCCCGTGAAGATCAGAGACTAGTCTGTGCAAATGCCTGGTACACAACAGGCACTCAAGTGACAAGCATGGACATTGTTGTTACAAGGTAGCCTTAGTCAGGCCACACATGGACACACAGATGCCCTAGCTTAGTGACCATGGCAAGATCTAAGGGATGAGAAGCAAGGCCTCTGCTTTCTCACCGTGCCCCTCCAGCCCTGGCATTTACTCTCTCCTCTTTCTATCTCTCTCTCTCTCTCACACAAACACACACTCATGCACTAGTCACCGCACTCTTTGTGTAGGGTCTGGAAATTCTACCTATTATGTGGGAAATATTATATCTGTCCAAGAAAGGCCTCTAGGAAACAAAAATAAGTTTATTATATGACCATGTAAGCCTTCATCATCTAATATCTAATAGAAGATTCGTAACTTAGGAAATGTGGCATAGGATTAGGCCCCCTTCACCATTATTTGGGATAATGGGGAGAGAGACCCAGAAATAAGGGAAGAGAATCATTGGCCTTTAGACCTCAAAGAGACTGGTTGACCTTGGAAGTCATTAGGTCAACCCCTCATTATATATAGGAGGACACGGAGTCCCAGGGATGGAAGTAACTTGCCCACAGTCCCAGATCCATTAACAAGAATGCTGGCTCACCCTCCTAGACCTCCTGATCCCATTTACTCTTCTTCCAATACCATGCATCTCCTGGAGACTGAAATGGAATGCCCCAAAGTTCATTTTTCCGGGGCCCACCCTGCACTACGATCCCTACTTCTTTCTCCCCTTGCCCCAGGTGTCCTCCTCCTACAAAAGTCCCCATGCCCACAGCACTCTCCTTTCTTCTCTCCTTTCTTATATTACCATCGTTGACAGAAAATTCCAGTAATCCCAAAAGAAAAGAAAGTAGGTAGGGAGTGGTCAGGAACAAAAAAGGGGCTTCCCACATGTACAAAAAAGCCCTGGCAGGAGCCAAGGAAATATACAGCCGCTCTGGCTTTCTGAGTTGAGCTGTTAGCAGGTATTCCAGAAATTCAGCTGCTAACAGCAGCAGCGGAAGTCTTGCCTGCTCAGCCTCCCACATCTGCTCCCAGGCTCCAGAAGGGGGAGAGGAGCCCAGCCCGGGAGGCCTCTGAGCAGATGGCAACTCTGCGCCCTGTGGATGACTTCACCCGGGTAATTACGACTGACGAGGGTATTGGGAAGCCTCCTTGCTGAGGATAATTAGTCAGGATAAATAAACTGAGCCCTGCTCGGAAGTCTGGGAGATCATAAAACATTAATAATAGTAGCCGCTGGTCATGGAGCACCTACTAACTGCAGGCACTTTACAAATCTTTTTTTTTTTTTTTTTTTTTTTTTTTTTGGTTAATCCTCGCTACAACCCTATGAGGTGTAGGTTTTATGGTGCCCATTTTACATGGGAAAACAAAAAAGAAAAGCCCCTAAAATACTAAAGCAACATGCCCAAGATCACACAAGCACTAAAATAGCAGCTTCAAGGTTCAAACCTTAGTCTGACCAAATGGGGAGCCTGTGTGTTTTCTGGGATGCCACATACATACCCATGCTGCCGCTGGTGGTCTAACAATGTGAGTGAGTCTTTTTAACCAATACGAATCTAGTCTCTGTTCTGAGACAGTAAGATGGCCCTGAGTATCCCAAGACAAGTAAGACACCATCCCTCTCCCAGGGGCTCACAGTCTAGGGGGAAAATAAAAACAGAGACCTCATGAGTAATGGTACCACCAAGCGGGAAATTCCTTCACAGAGGTGGGTAGTCACCTGGATGACTTTTTTTAGTTTGCTTCTTTTCCAATATCCTCCGGATCCTAAAGTGCCATAAGGGTGATGTATAAATAATAAAATGTTTTTGAGATAAAGGAAGAAAGATGTAGTAAGTGCAGGAAAGAAAGAAGAGAAGAGGGAATTATATATCTATGTGTGAGCACAGGAAACCCCACACTAAGCTTAGAGGATACAACAGGGCACTAGTCATAACCACTCAGGTCCTGAGAGACTTGGCTACCACTAACCAGGGCTCCTTGCCATGGCTCAGAAACATTTATGGCAGATTAAACATAACTCAGGTCAGGCATCACACCTCCCTTATTTGAGTAGAGACCCTATGGCTTACCTCATGTCTCCCTATCATTGGTCTCAAAAGGTCCTTGTGCCTCCCCATTGCAATAATCTTACCCCCTGAAGAGTAAGAAATGAAATAGAGCAATTCCATACTTTTATCATCTCCTAGAAATATCTGCAGAGGTTGGATGGTCATTTCCAGGGTGGGACAGAAGGTTTCCTGCTCTGAATAAGTCTGAGAATTAAATGATCTATAAGGTCCCATTCCACTCTGAGGGTCCTGTGCTATGTAAGGTGATCCCAGGCAAAGAAAAGATGACAACAGATCCAATCAAGGCTTTGCAGTTATTGTAAGATGACAAAGGACCAAAAATGAAAAGGTAAAGAATGTAAGAGGCCAATTTCACTTGTGAATCTATTTACTTAACACCCATCATTTACCAGTCAGCAGGTTCTTAAGAGCAGTGACCAGGACAGAGCAGAAATATTCACCCTCAAGTCACATGCATCTCAGCAGGAGGAGATAGACAATGAGCACATAAACAAACAAACAAAAAATGCAATAAAGTAATTTTAGGCACCACTAAATCCTAAGAAGAAAATAAAATGGAATGATATAGAGGAATTGCAAAGCTGCCTAACTATAGAAACCTCAAGAAGCCGTTCTCTAGGAAGGTGACATTTGAGTTGGGTTATGAATGATGAGAAAGAGGTAGCTCGGAAAAGATCTGGGGGGAAGAATATGCCCCCCCCCCCATGACAGTAAGGTTGGTATGTTTAAAACCAATGCTGCTGGATCTAGGGAGCAAGAGGGAAAAGTGGAGAGAGAGCTAGGTGGAGGTTAAATAATAAAAGGTCTTACAGGTCTTACAAGCAGTTTTACTTTATTCTCCTTACAATGGAATGCTAGAGGTGTTTAAGCAGGAAAGAGACATAACTTGACTTATGCTATAGGAAGATAATTCTGGGGCACTTGGGTGACTCAGTCAGTTAAATGTCCAACTTCAGCTCGAGTCATGATCTCGGGGTTCGTGAGTTTGAGCCCTGCATCAGGCTCTGTGCTGACAGCTCAGAGCCTGGAGCCTGCTTCAGATCCTGTGTCTCCCTCTCTCTCTGCTCCTCCTTGGCTCATGCTCTGTCTCTCAAAACCGAATAAACATTAAAAATAAATACATAAATAATAAAAATAATAAATAAAAAAGGAAATCTATGAGTATATTATACCACAAGTTATATATGACAAAAGGTTTGAAAAGGGCATTTAATAATATTTGGATGCATTCTAAATAAACATCTTAAGATGTGAGAGTAGATGTGTTGTTTCTCAACAGAATAAAGAGTTCCTATTTCCAAGGGACATCATTTTTGTGTATAAATTATTAGAGACCCTAAACAAAGATGTCCACTGTTTTCATTACAGTTTATTATTTTGGTCATAAATGGCGAGACAATCTAATAAGACATGAAACACAAATAAAAAGCATCCATTTGAAAAGAAGAAACTCACCATTATTGATGGAGAGTATGATTTCTTTTCCTGCTGAGAATCTAACCCTTGACACAAACCTACTGTGTGCCAGGTGCTTCTGACATGCCATCTCTCTGAACCCCACAACACATCAGGGGTGACATCTTTCTTCTCATTTGATAGATAAAGATAAATGGTCTTCCTCGCTATTGAGCAGGGAAGCTGAGATTTGAACATAAGTCTGTGATTACAAGGTCTGTGTTCTTACACCATGTTGCCAAAACATAAAAAGATAAAGTCAGAAGCTGCCAACACTTCCTGTTTCCTGTGGTCCCAGAGCTGTGGAAATTTCAGCTCACCTGCAGGATTAAGGTAGGAGCTAGAGCTTACCAACATCTCAGAAGTCTTAGTGCCAGAGGAAGTGATATGGCTGGCAGCTGCCTCCTTCCCTGCATCCCATGGGCCATTCCAACTGGGAAGAGGCCCCAGAACCTCAGCTGCTCAGTATAAATAATGCTGAGGAACTTTGGTTAGGTGTGAGTCTTGGCCCTTCCAGGGAATATTTTTTTTTCAAGATATGAAGTTTATTGTCAAATTGGCTTCTATACAACACCCAGTGCTCATCCCAAAAGGTGCCCTCCTCAATACCCATCACCCACCCTCCGGGAATATTTAAATTTTAAAAGAAGAACATTTTTTACCCAGATGACTCTATAGTTGGTTGAATTGTGTGAATAATATTTTAACATTGGGAGGGGTGTGTATTTGTAGTTTCTCTTTCATCCTCCATGCGGCTGCCAAAGTCACTTCCCCCTACAGTACAAGAGGGTATAACCTTGGCTCCCATCTCTGGAAGTGTGCCAACCCTGTCCAGAAGTCACACATTGCTGCACACAGTGACTTGAAGAAAGAGGCCAGGCCCTTGAGCTATGACTGCACAACCTGATTGTCCTCTTTAGACCCCAAGGAGGCTCAACCCAACACCCAGGGATGCTGAGTTGTCCTAAACCAAGGAACTCTGCTTCTCAAAGCTCCAAGTTCCTGCCAGGACTATAGAGCTTTCTCTTTCCATTTTGATGACAACATCGAAATAAAGTACATCTCTTCCCATTTTCAAATGAAAACCTCCATTCAAGGAATTGAAAACTAGTGCCTCTCTAAGATAGAATGGACTGGCATGTCTACATTTTCCACATTTCTCTTGAAATGCCAGTGTCAGGGGCAAAAGGCATTTCACCAGCTGCCTCATATCTGCCTGAATCCATAGTTGGCAAGCCCAAACTGGCCTCTTCCCAGTTGCCAGTCACTTTGAAGCTTTTCAGTTTCCTTGGAGTGTTTTCTTTCCTCCCACCCTAAAAAAACACAATAACCACCTGCAAGCGGCCTGCATTCTGGCCCTTCTCCCATTTCTCCCATGCCCTCCAGCATGTAGCAGGTGTGAAGCTTGGATATGGTAAAGAGGAGATGGGAGGGACAGATAGGGCATGGGAAAGGGGAGGGGGAAAGAGGAGAAAGGGAGAGGAGGAATATCTGAGGAAGGGTCAAGAGGGTGCCAGTAGAAGACTCTGAATCCACAGACTGGTGGCACACAGCACCAGCTATGTCTTAGAAGCACAGGGTCATGAGAGAAGTTTCTCGGTCGTGGCCTGAAGCACCTGTTGCTGTACCATGAGGGCCAAGCTGTCGCCGGTTGTCTAAACTAATATTCCAGCCAAACAGCTGAGCACAGAGGAATGTGGTATTTCACTGTCCTGGAACCTTAGGAAATCTGCCCGCCAGGAGGGCTCCCATTTCCTCCTGACAAAATCTTGCCGGACACCCTGGAAGGATGGCCAGCGGTGCCTAGCAACCCCAGCAGTCACCATTCAGTACCTTGGACAGCTCCCTGCCAGCCCAGCAGCCCATCCCTTTCAGATTTCCACAAAACTAGGCAGTTTGCTTCTCTTGGAGTCCAGTCACATAAACAATAAAGACAAACAGACTTTAAAAAATAAATTTGGGGCCACCTAATCCATAGTCAGGGTTGGTTATTCTGCAGAACAAGTCTCTTTAAACATGGCTCCCACGTCCCCCTCGAGTTGCCCCGTTTATCATTTATGACAGATATTTATTAGCAGCAGAGCAGTAAACGGTGAGTGAACATCTGAAAACAGGGCCATAAAATCCTGTAAATCACAACATTGCACAGGCAGCCAGCAGCACTGGGACGACCCCTCCCTTCCTGGCTGTGGAAACCATGGCAGAACTCCATCTGTACTGGAGTCATTTACCCTGCTCAGGTGCTGTGTGGTATGATATGGATGGCCTTTTCCTAAGTAGACTCACTCTGTCCCCTCCTCACTTTGTTTGCAGAGCTCAGACTGTGTGTCAGATGCTGCACTCGGGGTCAGGACCTGAAAATGGTCCCAGCCCTCCAGGAGCTCATAATCCATTAGCAAGAGGCAAAGAGCCAACACCACAGTTGCATCCTTGGCTCTCAGAGGGACCCGGTCCCTGCTTCTTTCTGTCTCCTTTCAATCATCATGCCCCCTTTGTCAGCACAGGCAGCTGGGCCTACCGCTGCTGCTGCTTCTGGTCCCTCACGTTGCTCCAGGCTCAGTCTCTCACATGTCATGCTCCATGCTTCATGCACCCCGCCTCCCACGCTGCAGAACCCACTGGATCCCACTGAGCCGCTTGGCATGCACACTGGCTGACCCACACGCATCTTCTACAGGCAGGCAGGGAGGGAGGGCGTGCCTCTGGTTCCCACCACCATCGCCAAGTCATGGGATGTGGCTTCCCCAGCAGCCGCCCACAGGGGCAGGTAACACAGCCTGAGAATACAAGGGAATTAAGGCCCCATGAGGGAAACTTTGGCTGATCAGAGCAAGAAGACAGGAAGGAGACAGTGGATCAATTCTTCTCCTTCCCTCCTCCCAATAGACTACTACCAGACTCAGTATCTCTGTACAACCCCTCCAGAGGCTTCCCATTTGATGGATCAATACTAATGCTTCTCGGTTAAACTGTAGCCTGTTTAGTAACACTCTTCCTCCCATTTGTTGTCCCTTCTTCTTTGCACCATTTCTCTTCCCCCTCACTCTCACTTCCCTGGGGCTGCATGCCTGCGCCCCTATAAGCATTAGCTCATAAGTTTTGCCTCAGGCTCTGTTTCCTAGGGAACTCAGGCCAAGATCCTTCTCAGTCATAAATGACCAAAAATAACTTCCTGCCAACCTCCTAGCTGCCCTGTTCAGCCCATCTCCACAAAGCCTGCTTCAGATTTTGCCTCAGAGCCAGCTCCCTGCTACAGGGTGGAGAGGAAACCAGGAACCTTCCAAAAGGAGTCACAGTGGAAGGTGAGGGAAGTTTACTCTTTGATAAATAGAATAAGAGCCTTCATCAGCCTGGTAGGCCAGGCCCCTCATTGACTGAAAGAACTAGGTCTCAAACTAGGAAAGCTAGCTTATGGCTTATACACACACTGCTATCCCAAATTCTCAGGGAAGGTGATGGGATATGTGGGGGGAGAGAAGGCAGGGCAGCTATAAGGTTTCCTTCAATTTTGAGCACCATGAGAAGCGACTTCCCAGCTGGCCTATGACAAGGCATTGCTAGCATTAGTGGGTCCTTGAGACATACTTGGCATTTTACTGAAGATACAACAGTAAGACTGTTCCTGACTTTTAGGAGCTTACATTTCAGTAGAGTGCATCAGGTTTCAAAATTAGATATCCTTTGCATACACCCCCCCCCAAACCTTATCAAAACTGATTCAGACCCATAGACTCATCAAGCTCTTCTTGTGATAAGTGGCATGCTCTTTCAATACAGCTGTCTGAGATAACCCACGAAATGGCCTGTTGACTGAGGTAAGGTAAAAAGCCACATTTGCAATATGAACCCATTTTTAAAACATGTAGTCTGTGCTTACTACGTACCAGCCATCTAGAGGCTAAAAGATACCAAGATAAAGAAGACTGAGATCCTGACTTCAAAAAGCTTGTCTGTTCCAGGACACCAATATATTCAGTTTTAATATGATGTGCTATCGGGGTGCCTGGGTGGCTCAGTCGGTTAAGCGTCTTTTGGTTTCGGCTCAGGTCACGATCTCACAATTCGTGAGTTTTGAGCCCCGCATCGGGGTCTGCACTGATGGTGCAGAGCCTGCTTGGGATTTCTCTCTCCCTATCTCTCTCTGCCCCTCCCCAGCTCTCTCTCTCAAATAAATAAATAGATAGATAAATAAACATTTAAAAATTTTTAATAAAAATATGATGTGCCATCCTAATAGAAATGCATATTGGGAGTAAAAAGGAGAATATCTGGTCTAATCAGGAATGCTGAGCTAAGTCTTGAGGAATAATTAAGAGGTAGTCTGATAAGAGGTGATACAGGAAAAAAGGAATGGTATATGAAAGGGCTTGAAAGATTTAAACCATTCCAGGGTCTCCAAACATTGCTTCCAATGTTTCCCATTCAGAAGCCCCCTGCTGCAGCTGACAGTGCTATCGCTATCCTCCCATCAGTCATACCCTACCGTGACATAATCTGCCAAATCTCTTCGGCACACTGCTTACTTCTGGCCATTTCCCCCAAAGCTTTCATGCATATTTACTCTACTTGTACAAGGAACCGTGGATGTGTCAGACAGACACGTAAGAGGCTTCCCACATTCCCATCTGCAACAGTGGCTCCTTCAAGCAGTGATTGCCAGTCTTGGGTGGAGGGGCAGGTACAAGGCAGAGGACAAGATAAGAGATTAGAGCATGTGCCGCCTGAAAAAATAAATCCAAGGGGTTTACTAGGAAGGCCATAAACGACTTTCTGGGAGGATAGAAAAGTTCTATATCATGATAAGGATTTGGGTTACAGGGACGTATTTATCTGTCAAAGCAAACTGGTAAAATGTATGCATTTTGTTGTATATAAATGTTACAACTATAAAAGGATAATAAAACTGAGTGTAAGTTGAGGAGCAGGTAGAGGGATGGATGAAGCAAGGACAGCAATGGCAAAGTGTTGATCACTGTTGACACTGGGTAATGGAAACGTAGCATCTTATTTGCTATGTAAATGCCAAGACTACATTCTTTGTAAAGTGTGGCCACTGAAGTCTGTTCTGTTGGCTTAGGGCTGAGCTCCTGATTTGACCGAGATGTCCTTAAACACCTGAAGGGGGAAAAAAATGTAAAAAAAGAAAAATTGCATACTGACAGTGTGCTATTCCTTCAGGACTCAGCTGGGCATTTACAACTCTGCCTTAGCCTTCACTTCCTGTAGGATGAAACCTAAAAGTTAGCTTTGCAGCAGTGAAAACTTAGGGACTTCCCAGGTCTTTTCTGAGCGTGTGTCCAGCCCTGGGCATGTGTGTGACCTTCTACATGCCCCCGTAGACAGAGGTTTTTCAAAGCCCTTATTCTGTATCTCCTTCCCCAGTCTTTTCCTTTCTGGGATTTCCTCTCCATCTCTGCCTGCCCTGAATGTTATCTCCTGCGGTGGGTGGCTGCGGCTAGTATATTTGCCTTTAAGTGCTTTCAACAACCACCACCCAGGGAAGCCGCTTCAGCCCTGAGAAGGCAGGAGAAACAAAAATCACTCAGCCTCTCTTCAGGAAGGCACTAGACAGGTCAAATCATACACCCCAACCTTTTGAAAATAAGGTCTGCTTGCACCCTCTCACACGGGCTGCCCAGCTGAGGAGCGGGGGTTGGGAAATGGGTAACTTAACACAACACAGTGCTCTCTTCCCGAAATTCAGCAGCTTCTTTCTTCACTAAGCACTCCCCTGGCCATTATAAGTATTTTATTAGGGTTCCAGAGGTCTGAAAAAGTTGATTCTTGCAGCTTTTGTCTGCTTACTCATTGCTTTAGTCAAGAAAGTTTCTGAGTTCACGATCCTGTCCTTTTTAGTGACATCACTCCTGTTTATTCTATATATGTTTCAAATTTTCTATCATAAAAAGTTTTTGTTAAACCTGCAGGTAAATCTGATGGGTTATAACCACTTCCACTCATCCAAACTTTCAAAACTCACTACTTTCTTCTTCTTTTTTTTTAATGTTTATTTATTTTTGAAAGACAGATGGGGCGCCTGGGTGGCGCAGTCGGTTAAGCGTCCGACTTCAGCCAGGTCACGATCTCACGGTCCGTGAGTTCGAGCCCCGCATCGGGCTCTGGGCTGATGGCTCAGAGCCTGGAGCCTGTTTCCAATTCTGTGTCTCCCTCTCTCTCTGCCCCACCCCCGTTCATGGTCTGTCTCTCTCTGTCCCAAAAATAAATAAACGTTGAAAGACAGAGAGAGCACAAGCAGGGGAGGGGCAGAGAGAGAGGGAGACACAGAATCCGAAGTAGGCTCCAGGCTCCAAGCTGTCAGCACAGAGCCCGATGCGGGGCTCGAACCCACGAACCATGAGATCATGACCTGAGCCGAAGCTGGATGCTTAACTGACTGAGCCACTCAGGCGCCCCAAAACTCACTAATTTAAATGAATCCTGGCTTTCTCTTTTTTTGCTTTGAGCAACTTTAACTCACTGCCCCCCTGTGGTTGTTTGGGGTTACGCTGGTCATCACTGTCCCCACCCCCACCCCCTCCTGAGTCTCCAGGGGACCAGACACCCTGTGTCAGCCAGCTCTGTTAGTTCATCTACAGGAGAATCAGAAGGGATGAGGGGTTACACAGAGCACACTGACCAGGACTGACTGGTTGGGGCCACTTTTCTTCCCTCTCAATGCTGAGCATCCCAGATCCAGTGTCCCTCTTTCTTGTGTCTTTCTTGTGTCTCTCTTGTGAGACGCGGTACATGAGAGAAAAATGAGGAAATTGCTCTCCAATAAGCACATCTGCAACCCCAGGGACTATTCATTGGCAAACAGTGTTTAGCTTGGTTGCAATGTGGTTTTGGTTTTAATTGGTGCGGATGTTACTCCCACTACCCAGAATCTCCACCAGGCCTTTAAGAGCTAGGCACCGAAAGGATTAGGCATTTCTCCTCTTTTATTTTTTCTAAAGTTTATTTATTTTTTGAGAGAGACTGAGACAGAGCACAGGCCGGGGAGGAGCAGAGAGAGAGGGAGACACAGAATCCGAAACAGGCTTCAGGCTCCGAGCTGTCAGCACAGAGCCCGACGCGGGGCTCGAACTCACAAACCGCGAGATCATGACCTGAGCCAAAGCCGGACATTCAACCGACTGAGCCACCCAGGCATTTCTCCTCTTGAACACTCTCAGAAGAAATCTTTTCGGACAGCCACAAACACTGCTAAGCAGCTGAGTACTTCTGAAATGCTCTTTCTTTCTTTCTTTCTTTCTTTCTTTCTTTCTTTCTTTCTTTTTTTCTTTTTCATTGCACCATCATCGGAGCTGTTTCTGGCCACCTAGAGGGAACTCGGGAACAAACAGCTCTCCATGTGCTTGTTTCTCCTGAACGAGATGCACGCGGCACCTGGCAGCTGAGTGATTTGGGGAAAACAGCTTCTTGTCACACCTCCCCTCGCTCCACAGCCCAGGGAACCCTGAGGGATTTCAGAAATGGGGACACGGAGCTGGGCCTGGCCAGTTCTTACTTTTCACAGAACTCAGAGGAATGTGAGACACCGTCATCCTTTGCCTTTTGTACAGTTTCTTGGTTTCATCTCAGAACAAGATGGGAGTACGCTCCTTCTCGCTCATTAACTGATGTAGAACTCTACACGTCATGCTGTTCTGTGCCCCAAAGAAACTTCAGTGTCGCCCCATTGTTGGCAAATTAAATCCAACATCTTTTTGGGTCTCAAACAAGCTGAAACTGACCCGTTTTTCTAATTCTGTTTCATGTTGTGTAGCGCGTTGTGTTCCAGACAAAATCAAACATCATCCGTTTTCTTTTTTTTTTTTTTTTTTAATGTTTATTTATTTTTGAGACAGAGAGAGACAGGGTGTGAGCAGGGGAGGGGCAGAGAGAGACGGAGACACAGAATCCAAAGCAGGCTCCAGGCTCTGAGCTGTCAGCATAGAGCCTGACACGGGGCTCAAACCTGCGAACTATGAGATCATGACCTGAGCCGAAGTTGGAAGCTTAACTGACTGAGCCACCAGGCGCCCCACTGTGTTCACAGTTTCTACCAGTTAGGGAAGACAGTGGGGCTGCTTCTGCTACTGACATTATCTTCTACATACGAGGCACTCAAACCTGTCCTCGTGCATGAATAAATGTTAAAAGGAGAGTGAAAGAACATGCCAGTTGTTCCTCTTGGGTGCCGAACAGCCCCCAGGGAAAACTCAACCAAGATCTGCCTCCTCGCAGTAATCTATTTAGTGCCTCCAAAGCTGCTGAGTTTAGCTCCCCACCGAAGTCCTGCCCAGCCAGTGTAGTGCTCCTGGAATTGACTGATCAATGCCTAAGGGATTAGAAAAACTCCTTTCCAGATGCACTGCCTCTTCTCTTGCTAATTATCCTCTGTGTCTCCTGAACAAATTGCTCCCTAATCAGTAACTTCATCCTCTGCAGAGAGAAAGCCTGGCTCTAACTTAAGATGTCTGAACCCAGCTCTGTCCTCTCCCACCTCCCCAGGGACAAGTGGGCCGTCAACAGACCTGAGAATGGGGCCTCGGCACTAAGTGGGCCGGGCACACAGGAAGGAAGGCTGCAAGCACCCAGAGGGGCCTCTGAGCCAACCCAGCGCAGTGTTCCCCTGATGTACAGAGGGAAGGGGAAGATGGAGGCCAGAGGTGGAGGGGCGCTGGCCCACGGTCACGTGACTCCGTGAGGGTGGAAAAGGGACCAGCCCCCCTGGAGTCCGGCTTCTCAGGACCGTCCTTGCCATTCGCTATGCCAGCATTTTCCCAAACCTGCCTGGGTGCCAAACTCACCCAGTATCTTTGTTAAGAAGAAAGAATCACCAACACTTTGTTACCACCGAGTTATGGAGGATAAAGGGGGCAGGATGACAAGGGATGGAGGTTTCATGCTTAGGGGGCTGGAAAGGAAGAGGGTTTTAAACACAGAACGGGAAACCACAGGCGGATGCTGAATTGCAGAGGGGAGTGGAGGGGAGCTCAGTGTGGGTCACTTTGACAGCTGCCAACCACGCCTCGAGCTGGACACCGAAGGTGACACAGAAGGCCCACAAAGTGTTTTATGATCTAGTTGTTCAAAACTAGACTAGGGCCTGCCACAGCAGTGGCTCGGAGCAAAGCATTGCTGGTGTTTGGAGGAGAAGAAAGGAGCCTGCTTACTGAATGATTAGCCAAGGCTTCTTGGAGGAGGCAATGCTTGAGCTGGACCTTGAAGGACGAGCAGGTTGCACTGGGGCTTCCAGGAGCGAGGCGCTAAGGCAGCAGGCATCTGAGATTAGCCATCGCCAACTAGCGGTCAGGGAGACTTGAGAAAAACGTTAGAGTCGAAGAGTTAAGCAAACGCCGATTCTCTTGCATGGTCTCATCCCTCCCCTCCTCACGGTGCGCCTCACACAGCCCTGCATATCCCGCTCTCCCCACCCACGTTACCCAGCGCCTGCTCTTGACAAAGCCCCGCGGAGATCTGTCCTACCCTAGACAACTCCCGCATTCCCAACCTTCGTGGCGCTTCTCCCCAGGTCCCCTGGTAAACCAGACCCACTCCGTTTGCGATCACCTCCTGGCCTTTCCACACAACTGGCCAATGGAACTACCACCAACATGGCAATGACAGAGAACTCTCTCAATTTCCAATACTCCATATCCCAATAATAGCGTACTCAATATTCCAATAATAACTCGTTAACAGTTACCAGGGCTTACCATGTTCCAGGGTCTGTGCCAAACAAAGGACATATAGGATCTAATTTAGAACTCACAATTTAGTGCCTATTATAGATACTGTTATTATTGCCATTAATCAGAAGAATAAATCGGGTGCGGCAGGCCAAACAACGCCCCCATCAGAGATGTCCAAATCCTAATCCCAGGAACATATGGATATGCTACCATCCATGGCAAAAAGGACTTTGCGGATGTGATTAAGTATCTTGGGATGGGGCAATTATCCTGGATTCACTGAGGGGGCCCAGTGGAATCGTAGGGTCCTTACAAGAACGAGGTAGAAACATCCAAGTCAGGGAAGAAATGTGATGCTTGCCAAGGAACGCAAGCAGTCTCTAGAAGCTGAAAAGGCAAGGGATTTGATTCTCCTCCGACCACCGGAAGGAACGAAGCCCCACCAACGCCTTGATTTTAGCCCATCAGGCCCATTTCAGACTTCCGACCTCCAGACTGCAGTGATAAAAGATTTGCAAAGTTTTAATCTACTAAGTTTGTGCTGATTTGTTACAGCAGCCACGGAAAACGAATACACTGACTTCACACAACATTTGCACCAGAACAGAAATCTTTACTATCTTAACTCAGTGGTGTTTCTTCAAGCAGAGGAAGTTTGGTCAAGTCTGTCCGGCCAGTAGGGGAGATGTTTTCATCTGATGCCTTCTCCGTAGGGCGTGAGAGGGAGGGTGTTGTAAGGAAGGGCTGTTGGAAATTCATCGAAAAGGCAACAAAGTGTTCTGCTGGAGAGAATTTCCCAGGGTGGTTAACGCTGCACCGGGGAGGAGATTCTGCCCCGGGCACCCGAGGAGACCAGGCCAGAATGTACCACGCGGGGACCTCACCCCTCACAGGGCTTTCGAACCCTCTTACCGCCTTTGTATGGAACCAGCCTTTGTTCTCCGGGAGCCTGCTGTCAACCTGCCTAATTAGTATGGTGCAGTGATCAGAAACGGGAACCATAAAAGGAAAATTGCTGAGCGGCTGGCTGCTCATTAGAGAAGGGCTGTGCCGATCACTCCCCATTAACGAAAGAAAGGTGGGACTTGGTGTCACCTCTCGGCTCTCACAGCGCCTGGCTGCGTTCATTGGCCCGTAGGGGACTCTGGGCAGAAGATGCTGGAACGCTGCAAAAGCACTTTATTATACAAGAGTTGCTTTGCAACCAGCAAGACAAGGTAAAGTTACTCTGCTGCTGGGGGGAGTGGGCACCTGAGCATTTTGGTTTTTGGAAAATATAATCAGTTACTGGGGAAAAGAAGTAAAAACTACCCTATGACACGACGCGAGGTAAGTGACCCTTTATCTCTGTGGTTTCCCCACCAAACCCAGACCCCAATCTGATCATGAGAAAAACATCAGACACTGCCATCCCCGTGGCAGGTGAAAGTCTGGCTCACCGTCAGGGGTCCCTCTGAGCCAGGGGCCCCCGAAAACTGTGGCCTCAGGATCCAGCAGGCAGTCTGTCAAACTTCAGAAATAACCAAAGCAAAGAAGCACCCGGACGTGACCTCGGAGACATGACCTTGAGGAGGTGCTCCCTCTAGGTCAGTGTTTGCCAACCTCCAACTGCAGACAGGTCACCTGAGGACCTTGGCAAAGGCAGGTTCTGATTCAGGATATTTGGGGTGGGGCCTACCAAGTTCCGAGATGTTCTACCAAGTTCCTAGGTGAGGTCGATGTTACTGGGCCACTGGCCACATTTTCCGAAGCAAGGGGCTGGACCCCTAGTTCTCAAAAGGATGCTTTTTGCCTCATCGGGGACATTTGGCAATGTCTGGAGACACTCTGGGTTGTCACAATGGGGAGGTGCTATTGGCACCCAGTGGGGAGAGGCCCTGGGATGCTCTAAACACCCTACAATGCACAGAACAGCCTCCACAACAAAGAATTACCTGGCCCCAAATGTCTGTGGTGCTGATGTCGAGAGACCCTGGTCCACAGCAGCATGGTCCAGGGCAAGCTTAGTGTGCCCGAGAACCACGTGGAGGACTTGTCCAAACACAAACAGCTGGGCCCTCCCCCGAGTTTCTCAGTCAGCAAGTCCAGAGTGGGACCCGAGACTCTGCAACTGGAAGAAGTTCCCCAGGTGGTGTTGACACTGCTGGTCTCGGGAAGCACTTGGAGAACCACTGGTCCAAGGTCCTTGCAGCCATGACATGCCTTGCTCCCCCCTCGCCTCTCACAGGAGGCAACGACTCCTTATCTTCAACCCCCAATACCATCAAAACTTGCTGGTTCCCAGGTAGGAATTGGCACGATGCCCCGTGACAGCGTCAGATCTAACAGAAGGCAGAAGTAAGAGGGCGGGGCGGGGGGGAAGGGCACGTGGGTGGTTCAGTTAAGCATCTGACTCTTGATCTCGGCTCAGGTCATGGTCTGATGGGTCATGAGTTCAAGCCCCACGTCAGGCCCTGCGCTGACAGGGCAGAGACTGCTTGGGATTCTGTCTCTCCCTCTCTCTGCCCCTCCCCTGCTTATACTTGCGCTCTCTCTCTCTCTCTCTCTCTCTCTCTCTCTCTCTTTCTCTGTCAAAATAAATAAACTTAAAAAAAAAAAAAAGGTGGAGGAAGTCAACTCCATCATGAAGAGTATCCCTGATACATCTGGCCTTAGGTTTAGGTAGATCCACTTTTGAAAGAAACTAAGGACAGTCCTCCTAAGGCTCAAAACAAAGTATTGGGGGGGGCGCCTGGGTGGCGCAGTCGGTTAAGCGTCCGACTTCAGCCAGGTCACGATCTCGTGGTCCGTGAGTTCGAGCCCCGCGTCGGGCTCTGGGCTGATGGCTCAGAGCCTGGAGCCTGTTTCTGATTCTGTGTCTCCCTCTCTCTCTGCCCCTCCCCTGTTCATGCTCTGTCTCTCTCTGTCCCAAAAATAAATAAACGTTGAAAAAAAAAAAAGTATTGGGAGGGCAATCTACCCCTAATTTTACTGCTCCCTCCATTTTGTTCCCCACAAGTGGACCATGAAATATCAGAAACATGTACAGGGATTCGGCCAATGGGCAAAGTGGGCTATCCATTTAGGATAACATCTTGGGGGGCCCCTACAGGGGCACGTGGTGACCTTGGCTTACACTATGTAAAAGAGAATAACACGGACCTGTCATAGGGCTACATCCGAGGCGACAGGTTATGGATCTCCTTCTACGGGCCAGCACATTTTAAGCATTGGTGCTACAGCCATGAACAAAACAGACAGAAATCCCTGGCTGGCTGGCCCAGCGTAGGCCCTCAAAATTTTTTGTTGAATTTACTCAAGGAAAATGAATGGAAGTGCTAAGAGATCTATCAAACACGGCCTCCAATCCACACACAAAGTAAAGCTCCAACAGGCAAGGCGGGTAAAGCAGAGAAAATGGAGCCCAGTGAGGCCTTCTCCAGGATGATTTATTTTTAGCTCAGCATGGTACAGGGCTGCGGCTCTCTGAGCTTTAAATATTCAGGGTTTCATTATGACTATTTCATTACCCCGAGCAGCACATTGCAGGAGACAAAGTGGCTCAGTGTGACCAAGGCAGGAGGTGAGGCTGGCTAGTGTCTGAAGCCTGGTCTTGCTGGGACCTGCCGAGAGCTCCCGGGGGGCAGGGCCAGGTGTTGATCACCGGCACAATCATGCCTGTGCCAGGCACTGGCTGGGCACTGGGGACACAGCGGCACTCGGGGTGAGGGCTGAATGGCTCTGCAGTAGATGCTCAGAGCTGCCCCAGGACTGCCGAGAGCCACAACACTTTCTGGATGAAGTCTTCCAGAAGATGGCTGTGAGCTTCTGGCCGGCCAACAGAGCAGATTGGTCCGGAGTCCCTGCAGGCTCAACATCACGGGTTCAGTTGCTGGGGCCAGCAGCCCTAAGCCAACCCCTGTGCGTGTCTGCCTCGTCTCCTCCATCATGAGTCCCCTTTCACAGCTTTGTCTGGCCACGAGGCTGCTTCTTCCTGTCACCTCTTTCTCCTAAGGTAAGACTTCTCCCATGTTCTGGGCCTTTCCACCCACATGTTTCGATGCTTACCGAGCCTGTCCCCTCCCTGCTGTCAATAGCTAACTAGGTGTGGGGCACCTGGGTGGCTCAGTCGGTTAAGTGTCCGACTTCAGCTCAGATCATGATCCCACGGTTCATGAGTTCAAGCCCCATGTTGGGCTCTGTGCTGACAGCTCAGAGCCTGCTTGGGATCTCTCTCTCCCTCTCTCTCTTTGCCCCTCCCCCTGTGTGCACTTGCTCTCTCTCTCACAAAATAAATAAATAAACATTAAAAAAAAAAAAAAAAAAAAAAAAAACCTTAGCTAACTACATGTCATCAACTATCCCCAGGGCTGGGATTCAGTGGATGCCTCTTACCAGTGTAGCCCCTCCCTGCAACACTCTGGTCTATGGATCTTCTGGAGGGGGCACCTGAGCGGCTCAGTTGGTTAAGTGGCCAGCTCTTGATTTCAGGTCCGGTCATGGTCTCACAGTTTGTGAGTTCAAGCCCTGCATCAGCTCTGCCCTGACAGTGGGGAGCCTGCTTGGGATTCTCTGTCTCCCTCTCTCTCTGCCCCTCCCTGCTTGCACTCTATCTCAAAAATAGAATATAGATCTTCTGGAGACTATTTCTTAACTCAAGGAAACAACAAATGTGAAAAATTGCCACACCATGTAAAAAATGCAGGGGGAGTAAAGGCAAGGTATGGGGTCGGGGGGATGAAAACATGCATTTACCGCTGTGATGGCCTGCTAGGGTCACAGTGACCCTAAGAGATGAATATTACTGAGGCACATTTTTACAAGGGAAGAATCTGTGAATGAGAGACCTTAAGGAACTTTCTCGAGCCAGCAGAAAGCCCACTGGCATTTTCTGACTCTAAAACCGCAAGCCCGTCACCTCCCACAGGAGGAGGGGGACTCGTGCAGTGGACCAGGTCGTCCACGAGAAAGAAGCCTGGCCGGCGAAGGAATCCTGGGGTGGGGTAGCCTGGAGATGCGAGGCTTCCCCAACACCTGCCCTGAGCCCGCTTTTGCTCCTAGACCCCGCAGCCGTATCCCTTGGGGGTGGAGCTAGAAGCCATCAGAGGAAGCAGTGAAGCTGGGAGACAGGCGTTCTCTGCTGGGAACCACAGCCTGGATCCAGGGCGCGAAACACAGGGTCCAAACCAGCTCCGACTGGGACAGCTGGCCCTCTGGAGCACCCTTCCGCTACTAAGTCCTGGGGGCCGATCGAAGAAGGGTCCAGCCTCACGGCTGGCCGTGGCTGGAAATGTCAGCCCTCCTGGATCACAGTAACATCTTGACCCCCATCCTCATGTTGCTGCACTGGAGAAATGGACACGTAAGTCTGTGAGAGGCAAGCGGGGCCTTTCCTAGACCCCACAAAGTCTTTGACTCCCCAGGTGCTGTGCTTCTGCTCCTTATGCAAGACTTCCCACTAAGGTTGGCTCTCAGTGCTTTCCTGCTGGCGGTGGGAAGGGCTGGCTTCAGGGCCCCCTGCCTGTCTCTTTCCAGCCAGGCAGCTTAGCCTCAGCTGGGGCTCCAGCTAATGGGCTCCCTCTGCTCTTCCCCAGCTGGGACTGAAAGTCCCTAGTGCCCTTTCTGCTCCCTCCCCCTGACTCCGGCACCCTCCTCCGCCCCAAACTGGATTTCTAGGTCTCCAGGCCAGTGCCTTTGACGATGACGCCCCCAGCAGCACCGGAGCGGACCTGCTGGTCCTATCCTCCACCATCCCCTCCCCTGACACGTGGGATGGACCACATCTTGCCCACACATGCCCGTGGCCAAACGGAAAGGACCTCGGGCTCTGAGCTAGGTGGCTCGGCGGGGACTCCCAGCTCTGCCACTTGTTAAGTGTGTGGTCTTACTCAGGACATGCCGTCCCCAAGCCTTAGTTTACTCAGCTGAGAAAGGGAGAGGAAACTAATACCTGCCCTGTCTCACAGAGTTGCCGCGAAGGTCAAATAAGATCATGCATGTAGGGGGCAAATAAATAATGCCCCTCCTGGGTTCAGAACTAATTGAAAAAAAAAGAGACAAAGATGAAATGGTTTTGGGGCGCTTGGGAGGCTCAGTCGGTTGAGCAACTGACTCTTGATTTCGGCTCAGGTCGTGATCTCACGGTTTGTGATATCGAGCATTAGGTTCCGTGCTGACAGTGTAGAACCTGCCTGGGATTCTCTGTCTCCCTTTCTCTCTGTCCCTGCCCAGCTCGCTCACTCTCTCTCTCTCTCTCTCTCTCTCTCTCTCAAAATATATAAACATGTTTAAAAAGTGATGAAATAGGGTTTTTTTAAATCAAATTTATTGGAAGAGCTGAGTTGGAGAATACTGACTGAATTTATGGCCAAGGTGGGGGACCTACTATATCCCTAATTATGTCCCTCCTGAATGCAGATGTGAAGGCAGAAGTCATGTGTGAGTGGCACTCTGGGCCAAGGGACATACTGCCTATATCTCTGAGCATCATCAATCAGCCCTGAGGCAGGCGTGATTGGCATTAGTTACTGAAGAGAAGATGAAGGCTGAAAGAGATTCAGTAGCTTATCTAAGACCACACAGTAAGCAAGTCGCAGAGCTGGGATCTGAACCAAGTTATTGGTTCCAAAGCCCAGGCTTTTACTGCTAGCCCGGGAGAAACCAGGGCTCAACTAGCAGGTGACTTTACCGCCACAGGAGGCAGAAGCAAGGGACAACAACCTCAACCTAGGGGTGATGCTTCCACTTTTCAGGGTGATTCCACACGCATTATCTCCTTTCGCTCATTCACCTGTTCAATAAATATATACTGAACATGTCCGTGTGCTAGACAATCTATCTAGAAACCATACAAAGTCCTTACTCACAAAACTTACATTCTAGTGAAGAAACAGACACAAAAGAATTATCCACATAGAAGGAAAGGGAGGCAGGGGCGCCTGGGTGGCTCAGTCGGTCAAGCGTCCGACTCTTGATTTCGGCTCAGGTCATGAACTCGCAGTTCTTGAGTCGGAGCCCTGCATCAAGCTCTGTGCTGACAGTGCAGAGCCTGCTTGGGATTCTCTTTCTCCCACTCTCTGCCCCTACCCTACTCTCTCTCTCTTTCAAAATAAATAAATAAACTTGAAGAAGAAGAAGAAGAAGAAGAAGAAGAAGAAGAAGAAGAAGGGGAGGAGGAGGAGGAGGGGGAGGGGGAGGGGGAGGGGGAGGGGGAGGAGGAGGAGGAAGGTAGATGGAGACAGACCTAAATGTAATCTCAGTTTTAAAATGGAGCACCCGAGGGGGCTCAGTTGGTTAAGCATCCAACTTCATTCAGCTCAGGTCAGGATCTCACATTTCGTGAGTTCAAGCCCCACATTGGGCTCTGTGTTGACAGTGAGGAGCCTGCTTGGGATTCTCTCTCTCTCTCTCTCTCTCTCTCTCTCTCCCTCCCTCCCTCCCTCTTAAAAATTAATAAATAGACAGCTTTCAAAAATGAAATTAGGGCCCACCTGGGTGGCCCAGTCAGTTAAGTGTCCAACTCTTGATTTCAGCTCAGGTCAGGATATCACAGTTCGTGGGATTAAGCCCTACATCAGGCTCTGCGCTGTCAGCTTGGGATTCTCTCTCTTCCTCTCTCTCTTCCCCTCCCCCCCTCCTCTCAAAATAAATCAATAAACACTGGAAAAATGAAAGCGGGGCTGAAGACAGGCTGAGTCGTCAAGGATGACTGCCCTCAGCATCACATCCGTCAGAGACCCAAGTGAAGTCAGAAAATGTGACTCTTGGGGGAAGAGCACTCCAGGCAGAGGGAAGGGCCAACGCAAAGTTCCCAAGAAGGGAGCCATGCAGGGACCTAGCACTAGGAAGTAAGACATCATGGCTGAGAACCAGCAAGAAGGAGGGTGGTTGGAGGTGGGGTCTTAGAGCTGGAGACAGGGGGTGAGTCTTGGGACAGTCAGCCTTGTTGGTCACAGGACAACAAGATTTGAGGTTTTCTTCATAAGCGTGTCAAGAACTGGAGAATTAT
Source organism: Prionailurus bengalensis (assembly GCF_016509475.1). NCBI lineage: Eukaryota > Metazoa > Chordata > Mammalia > Carnivora > Felidae > Prionailurus > Prionailurus bengalensis. The sequence goes on from NC_057360.1 coordinate 59,676,645, forward strand.
GGAACAAGTGAGTGGCTTGATTTGATTTATAGTCTTAGAATATGGCAGTGAATTGCAAGCAGGGGGGCCCGTCCAGTGAGGAAGCTACTAGCTTGTTGCATCTGACAGACAAGGGTGGCTGGAACCAGAAGGTAAGCAGCAGGCATGGCGAGAAGCGGCTGGTTCGGGATCTGTTTGGAAGGGAGTTAATAGGACTGCGATCCTAACAACCTGCCTGTGAAGACGGGGGCCGGGCGGGGTGGGGGTGGGAGGGCGTGAGGTCATCCCCAGAAACAAAAAAGGGAGCCCAGAGCCCCAGAACAGAAAGAGGAGGGTAAGTGCGCAGTGTGCGGGGTGACCAATCAGGAGGCCTGAACGTGCGCTGGAAGCAGCGCCCCCCGCCCCGACCCCGGCCAGGGACCCCCTGCGTTGGAGACAGCGGAACCCCTCAGCGTGTCCGGCGGGAGGCCCAGCACCGGCCACGAAACGCCCTTGGCTCCTCAGCCGCCCCCGTCAAGACGGCAGGCCAGAGGCACCATCTAACATCCGCTGCGCGGTTTGCACAGGACGTTTCCCCGTCGTGAAAACACAGCATGCGCCACTTTCATGCAAGACGGTGGGACAAAGGCACAACTCCGGGGGGAGGCACGTCAGAGCCCTCCCATCCAGGCGGCCAGGCCTTCCGTCCCCTTTCCACATGGGACGCTCCATTTCCATACACGTTCCCGACCGCCTGCTCCCCAGGGGCTTGCGGAGGTGCCAAGTGGGACGTTACAGGGTGCTGTGCTCTCAGTCTGGTGGCGGGAGACGGGTCGCGAGGCCCCCGGAGAAGCAGCGAGGACGAATCTAGGGTTGAGGAAAAGGGACGAGGAAAAGGTGTTCGGGGTGCACCCTGAACGAGGTCTGGTGACCGTGGGTAGGTGGGGACAATCGTGGGTGGGCAGGACAACGTGCGAACGGAGGCACGGGGTGTGAAGAAACCTGGCAGGGTAGCCCCGGGCGTGGGGGTCCGGTGTGGCCCCCGCGACAGCAGCCACAGCAGAGACAAGACTATCTGCTGAGCCACGCGCCAGGGGGGCCCCGGCGAAGACCTTGGAGGCATTTGCTCACGGAGTCCTCACAGCGCCTGGAGGCAGGGTGAGCGGACCGAGGCTCAGAGAGTTTAATGTTTACGCATTTATTTTGAGACAGACAAAGAGAGTGTGAGTGGGGAAGGGGCAGAGAGGGGGGAGGGGGAGACAGAGAGAGAGAGGGAGGGAGAGAGAGAGAGAGAGAGGGAGACAGAGAGACAGAGAGAGGGAGGGAGAGAGAGAGAGGGAGAGAGAGAGAAGGAGGGGGGAGAGAGAGAAGAAGAGAGAGAAAGGGAGAGGGAGAGAGAGGGAAAGAGAGAGAGAGAGAGAGAGAGGGAGACAGAGAGAGAGAGGGAGGGAGAAAGAGAGAGGGAGAGAGAGAGAGAGAGGGGGAGACAGAGAGACAGAGAGAGGGAGGGAGAGAGAAGGAGGGGGGAGAGAGAGAAGAAGAGAGAGAAAGGGAGAGGGAGAGAGAGAGGGAAAGAGAGAGAGGGAGAGGGAGGGAGAGAGGGGGAGACAGAGAGAGGGAGGGAGAGAGAGAGAGGGAGAGAGAGAGAAGGAGGGGGGAGAGAGAGAAGAAGAGAGAGAAAGGGAGAGGGAGGGAGAGAGAGAGGGGGAAAGAGAGACAGAGGGAGAGAGAGACACAGAGAGAGAGAGGGAGAGAGAGAGAAAGGGAGACAGGGAGAGGGAGACAGAGAGACAGAGAGAGGGAGGGAGAGAGAGAGGGAGAGAGGGGGGAGAGAGGAAAGAGAGAGAGAGAGAGAGAGAAGGAGGGGGGAGAGAGAGAAGAAGAGAGAGAAAGGGAGAGGGAGAGAGAGGGAAAGAGAGAGACAGGGAGAGAGAGAGGGAGACAGAGAGAGAGAGGGAGGGAGAAAGAGAGAGGGAGAGAGAGAGGGAGACAGAGAGACAGAGAGAGGGAGGGAGAGAGAGGGGGAAAGACAGAGAGAGAGGCAGAGAGGGAGGGAGAGAGAGAGAGGGAAAGGGAGACAGAGGGAGAGGGAGAGAGAGGGAGACGGAGAGACAGGGAGAGGGAGGGAGAGAGGGGGAGACAGAGAGAGGGAGGGAGAGAGAGAGAGGGAGACAGAGAGAGGGGGGAGAGAGAGGGAAAGAGAGACACAGAGAGAGAGGGAGAGAGAGAGAAAGGGAGACAGGGAGAGGGAGACAGAGAGACAGAGAGAGGGAGGGAGAGAGAGAGGGAGAGAGGGGGGAGAGAGGGAAAGAGAGAGAGAGAGAAGGAGGGGGGAGAGAGAGAAGAAGAGAGAGAAAGGGAGAGGGAGAGAGAGGGAAAGAGAGAGACAGGGAGAGAGAGAGGGAGACAGAGAGACAGAGACAGAGAGAGGGAGACAGAGAGACAGAGAGAGGGAGGGAGAGAGAGGGAAAGACAGAGAGAGAGGCAGAGAGGGAGGGAGAGAGAGAGAGGGAAAGGGAGAAAGAGGGAGAGAGAGGGAGAGGGAGGGAGAGAGGGGGAGACAGAGAGAGAGAGAGAGGGAGGGAGAGAATCCCAAGCTTGTTCCATGCTCAGCAATGCCCGATGCAGGGTTCGGACCCACAACCGTGCAATCGTGACCTGAGCCGGAATTAAAAGTCAGACGCTTAACTGAAGAGGCTCAGAGAGGTTAAGTCACTTGACCAAGACCACACAGTTAGTAAGATGAGAAATATAGATTTAAAAAATTTTTTTTTTTTACTGAAGCACAACAGAAATGACTGGAGACCCTAACCTTGCAGCGGGCGATTCTTACAAAGAGGATACACGTACCCGATTCAAGAAACTGAATCTTACCATTCTGAAGCCCCTCTCCTGCCCTCTTCCAGCCCTTCCCTTCCCTCCTCCACAAAGGTAAGCACTTTGGTCTATCCTGACTTCTGACCCCATAGATTTCTTTTTGGAGTTGAGATTTGCCCGCAGGTCTGTGAGAACCTGAGGCCAGGATTTTGAGCGGGCACAATAATACGTGGACGGACTTCCCAGTCTGGTTAGGTCTGCATACCATTGCCAGCATTGTTTTCCCGACCACATCCCGATTTGTGCAGTGCTCCTTGCTGTCTCCCTTGTGCCTAGCGGCAGACAGATGACCACTCTAAAGAGAGTCCCGGAAACCAGCGCGGGAGCCGCCAGCGTCCTGTCTAGAATAGTCCCTTCCTGCGCTCGGCGACATGGACACGCGCTAGACTGCAAGTCAGCACCTGAGGTGTCCCACTTCCCATCTTCAGAAAAATGTGATTTAAAGACAAGTGCGTCCTTTTGGAGAGTGTAAATCAATAGCCCTGAGCGGTGTCCTTGAATAGATTTAACCATATTCTCAAAGCTAAGGGTTTTAATTTGTGAGATGTGAAGAAAATTCTATAGTCATTGCAAAATAAAATACAAAGATTCCAGTCCTTCAGCTGGACAGTAAAACTCATGCCCCCACCTTCACCTCACACATACACACACACACACACACACACACACACACACACCATCTGCATTCTGGTACAAAGCAAATTAAAAAAAAAAAAAGCACAGGGGCATCAGGGTGGTTCAGTCAGCTGAGCGTCCAGCTCCCGATTTCAGCTCGGGTCATGATCTCATGGTTTGTGAGATCGAGCCGCTGACAGTGCAGAGCCTGCTTAAGATTCTCTCTCTCTCTCTCTCGCTGCCCCCTCCCCCTCTCACGCGCATGAGCTCATGATCTCGCTTGCTCAAAATAAATAAATTAACTTAAAAAAAAAAAAGCATGAACTTCGCGGAGAACACGACTGGATGGCTAGCTTGGGCTCTTCTAGAGTTCCAAGTAACACAAGCCCTACCCCGCCTGCTGCTTCCTTCGCCCCCAGGCTCATGCCGGCCAAGTCCTCACCGCACAGTCCTCTCGGCAAGTCTTAGTCCCCCTGCGTCCTGGCACTCGGGACAAGATCAGCCCCTGACCTTCTCGCGCAGCAGCCCTCACGGTCCTGCTCCCCTCACCTGCCAGTCCTGTCTCAAGTGCCGCGTGTGGGGAACAGTCGGAGGAAGCAGCACCCCCTCCCCTGCAGACTACTGGGGTCCAAGGAGCGGCCCCCGAAGGGCCGACTCAAACGCAGGTGTGAGTGCCACGGTCCCACGTGGGGACGCCGCGTGGGGACCGGAGGCGCAGGCCGGGAGGCAGAGGGAACGATCACCTGCCGGTTGGGTGAGCAGGTCAGGGTCGGTGGGGAGCAGGGCGCTTGCGAGGACACCCAGGTGGGGAGGGGGGGAAGGCGGGACTCCGCCTGTGAGGTGCTGGGACACAGGAGGGGTGCCAGGGAGCCAGGGAGAGCTTGCGTCTCGCGATCGGAAAGACACAGGTCAACTTCCGGCTTCCCCACGCACTGCTGACTTGACGTAGCTTACTTGACCTTTCCTAAACCTCGGTGCCTTTTACGTAAAATGAGGTAATATGATCCACCTCACGGAAGTCAAGGGACATTGAAAACTAACGTATTTCGGTGCCGGACACACAGCACCGGCCGCCTGTGAGGGTTGACAGAGGACAGGATGGGGGGGATGTTCAGTTCCGCCTCCTGGTGGAGTTGTGAGGCCCGGCGCTTTGGAGAACGAAGAGCGTACGGGAGATGGTGTAATTTGCCGGGTGTGTTCTGGCCGACGCACACTCACGCGCGCGCACACACATTCACACGTGGACGCACACTCACACACGTGCACGCTCACATGCACACCCACCTACACTCCACACTCACATAGACATACACATACACGCACACAGACTCACACACACACACATATACACACATGCACACGCACCCCTACACACATGCACATGCACACTCACACATACAGTCCTACATACACACATACACTCACACGTAGACTCACGCACACTCACACATGTGCACACTCACATGCACACTCACCTACACTCACACACGCACACATACACATACACGGACACAGACTCACATGCACACTCACACATATACACACATGCACACGCACACTCACGCATACTCACACCCATGCATACACACACTCACGTGGACTCACATGCACACTCACACACGTGCACGCTCACATGCACACCCACCTACACTCACATGCACATAGACTCACATGCACTCACACATATACACACATGCACACTCGTACCTACACACATACATGCACACACACATATACATACATGCATACTCATACATACACACATGCACACACATTCACGCATACTCACACTCATACATACACACATACACTCACGTGTGGACTCACATGCACACTCACACATGTGCACGCTCACATGCACACCCACCTACACTCACGCGCACAGACTCACGTGCACACTCACACATATACACATGCACACTCATGCACTCACACATGCACACGCACACATCTATACACAGACACCCTCATAGACTCACACATGCATTCTCATACATATGCACACTCGCTTGCACACTCACACACACATATGCACACATACACACAATCACACATGTACGCATGTACACTCACACATGCACATATATATTCACACATACACACTTAAACAGATACACATGCACACTCACACATACAGCACGCATATTCACACACACACACTTGCACATATATATACACACTCACAAATATACATACATGCACACTCACACATACCCACTCATACCTACTCACACCTATACATATACACACACTCACACACACGCAGAAGCTACCTCTGCCAGTCCTCCTCAGTGCTACAGCAGCACACAGAGGCAAGCGTGTATTAACCCCTTCTCCCTGTGCTCACACGCACAAAATGCAGCCAAGAGAAAAGTCTCCAGATCCAAGTACATCCAGAAGCCATGCTCTAGAATATTGATTAGTAAACTGGAGGATGTTGTTGCTGACTGAGTGATCCTTGCAAGAGTAAATAAATCTCTAACATAAAACTGATTAGAACCATCTCAGAGGAGATGCTCTTGTAAACCAGCCTTTCCTGCGGTGCTCACTCCCACCCCGGCAGTCCCCACGCACACTCACACGCACGTGCATGCACACACTCACGCCAAAATGTCTGCATGGAAATCTCACTTTAAGCTGAAGTTTTTTGTTTGTTTGTTTTTTAATTTTTTTTAACTTTTTTTTTATTTTGGAGACAGGGAGAGACAGAGCATGAACAGGGGAGGGGCAGAGAGAGGGAAACACAGAATCCGAAACAGGCTCCAGGCTCTGAGCTGTCAGCACAGAGCCTGACGCAGGGCTCGAACTCACGGACCGCAAGATCATGACCGGAGCCAAAGTCGGCCACTTAACCGACTGAGCCACCCAGGCGCCCCTAAGCTGAAGTTTTAAAAACATTCGTTGTGATCGAATTGACAGATTGTTTTTAAGATCCACTCCGGTGGCAGAAGGACCAGCAGGCTCCCAGGTGTTCCCTGGTGGGGCAGGAAGTTAAGCATGGTGACCTCTCTCCAGGCTGTCCTCCTCTCCCTTCCTCCCAGGGGCCCCACCAGCTGGAGGAGTCTCCCTCCCTCAAGAGTGAGCAGGGATGGGAAAGTCCCCACTAGCCAGTTGGCTCTTGTCACACTGGTCCTGAAAAGTGACTGTGGCTTTCTTGTTGGCAGCCTGTTTCAGGGCTTAGGGCAGCATCACACTGTACCCATCCAGCCCAACTCCACCCCGTGTCCTCTTCCTCAAGGGCCCTGCCTGGGGCCCCCTCCCTGGGGCCTGAGACAGGAGCACCTGCTGTGGGAACCACACCCCCTGTCTAGTGCCAGGCTAGACCCGCCCGTCGAGCATCAGTGCCTGATGCTAATCCCAGCACATCAACGACACACCTCCCCTCTCGGCTCTGAGGTTGGTCAGAACCAGCCCGACATACATCAACTGGTTATGAGTCTCCTCTTCTGGAAGAGTCATTCCAACCAACTCAATAAATGGCCACGATGGACCCAGCCTGCCCTCGAGAAACTTTAGGGAGATTTATGTGAACAATTATTTTAGTGCCCCCACTAATGAATTTTCAAAGCATTAACCTTTATGACTTCACTTAAATATGAGACAACCCTGTGAAGCTGTCGGGACCAACACTGTCACCCAAAAATAAGGCAACTGGGCTGAAGAAGTAGTCACTCCAGGGTTGCACAAGCAGCCACTTACAGAGCCAGGCCTAGGAGACCTCTAGTAGGAAAAGCTAATGAGAATACTAAGACGTGTTCACATGAAACAACCACAGAGGGCGTTGGATGGGCCAGAGCGGGTGACACAGGGATTGTAGCTTTGCTTCTTACTGACCAATCTGAGTTCTGCTGGGAAGGGGCCAATGGTTCCTTCTTCTTGAGACCCCCTAGATCCAGGAACTGGAATCATCCCCCTCTGTGGCTGCTCCATTCTCCTTCACATAAGTGCTGTGTCTATACATGAGGGGGCACCGGCCACGTATGAGGTCCCAGAGGGCAGGGAGGGCTTGGCGCAGTACCTGGCACAGAATGAATGGTCAATATGTTTGAACCGACTGTTCTCCAGCTGTCCTGAAGGTTAAAGCAGGACTCGACTGTGCTGTGGCTCACTGCTGCCATCTAGTGACCAGTTCTAAGAAACCAGACAGAGCTGTTTCCCCAGCCAATCAGCCGATCGGCCAACAGCGCAGGGCCACGCCTAGACAGCGATCCACCCTTCTTCTTGGTCAGGAACGATTCACACACAGATTTCCACGACACTCTAAAAACATACGTGTATCTCATGCTAGCACAGGGCCTGGCTCCAAAAAAAAAAAAAAAATTAAATAAGGAAATCAGCCAACTGTTAGGCATTGATTACATGGACAAGTGTATGTTATAGCACATTAAAATACAGGAAAAGCATACTTCACAATCCCTGACCTTAAAGAGCCTACAGTTTGATTTGGAGTAACAACACTCCGCAGCAAAGCAAAAATTTCCTGAAGCAAAAAATTTGAGAAAACCAGTGGCATGCTTTTATATTTATTTTTTTACCATGATGGAAACATTTTTACCATGATTTTTACCAGAAATTCCAGATGAAACATTTAAAAATCCTGCTTAGGGGCACCTGGCTGGCTCAGTCAGTAGAGAGTGCGACTCTTGGTCTCGGGGTCACGAGTTCGAACCCCACACTGGGTGCAGAGATTACTTAAAAATAAAATCTTTCTTAAAAATAAAAAAAATAATAATAAAGGTCCTGCTTAATGCATAGGGGAGCACATGAGAAAATGAAGACATTTTATAGGAGTCAAGAATAGGAATTGAAATATAAGGATAAGACACTGTAGAAAAGCAACAAGCAGGTTTTGTAACACGATGAAGTACTTTTTCTGAAAGCTAAAAATGAAGTCAACAAAATTAAAAACTCGATGGAAGGGTTTTAGATGGCAGGCTAAACATGGCTGAAGAGACAATAAGGGAACTGGAAATAGACCTCAGAAATAGCGAAAATGTAGCCTTGAGAAGCTAAAGATGTGAAAAATTTAAAAAAAGAGACTCAGAGGAGAGAATAAGCGTTCCTACATACATGTAACTGCATATCTGGAGGGAGAGAACAGAGATAAAGATGAGTGGTGAAAGGTACAGCTAGCAACAACATTAGAACTTGGAATTTAGAAAAATATATACTATTTACTAGGGCGCCTGGGTGACTCAGTTGGTTAAGTGACCGACAGGCTCAGATCATGATCTCGCGGTTTGTGAGTTCGAGCCCCACGTCGGGCTCTGTGCTGACAGCTCAGAGCCTGGAGCCTGCTTCGGATTCTGTGTCTCCCTCTCTCTCTCTGCCCCTCCCCTGCTCATGTTCTGTGTCTCTCTCTCAAAAATAAATGAACATTAAAAATTTTTTTAAAAATACTATTTACAATAGCATCAAAAATATGAAGTACATAAAGACAAATCTGATAAAAGATGTACAAGATCTGTAAACTGAAAATGATAAAACATTGCTGAGAGAAGTGAAAGAACACCAAAAAAAAAAAAAAAAAGAAAGAAAAAAATGGAGAGGTAGACTTTGTTCAGAGGTCAAAAGACACAACGTTGTGAAATGTCAGTTGTCCCCAGATAATCTATGGATTCGACAACATCCCAATTATAGCTCAGCAGAACTTTTTGTAGAAATTAACAAAGTGATTCTAAAATTTATACAGAAATGCAAATGACCTATAATAGCCAAAACTATTTTGAAAAGAACAAATTTAGAGGGTTAACACTACCTGATTTCAAGACTTATTATAGAGCCTCAGTAATCAAGACAATGTGCTATTGACCCCAAAATAGACAAAAAGACCAGTGGAACAGAGTCCAGAAACAGAGCCACAAATATGAACAGCTAATTTTTTTTAAGTTTTTATTTATTTATTTTGAGAGAGAGAGAGAGTGCACAAGCAGGGGAGGGGCAGAGAGAGAAGGAGAGAGAGAATCCCAAGAAGGTTCTGCACTGTCAGTACAGAGCCCAACACAGGGGTTGAATTCACGAACTGTGAGATCATGACCTGAGCTGAAATCAAGAGTTGGATGCTCAACTGACTGAGCCACCCAGGCGCCCTTTGATATTTTTACAAAGGTGCAAGCACCATTCAAAGAGGGGTGTCTTTTCAACACTGGTGCTGGAACAAGAGGAGATCACATGCAAAATAATGACCTTCTGTCTACAGCTCGCGCCATAAATAAAAATTAACTCAAAATGGATCACAGACCCCTGTGACCAGAGGTAGAGAAAGGAACGCTGCCTTCGTGGCTCCTGATGGTTCGAGGATGCTGCCCCAAAGCCATGGTCTCTGAGTGGCTGAGACAGGCTTTGACTCCTGTTTTCATTTGCCCTAATCTTCTTTCTGGCTGTGGACAGACCTCTTATCTTCCTCACCGACACTCGGCCTGAGTCAAAGTTGATCTTTTTTTTAAATGTTGATTTATTTTTGAAGGAGAGAGAGACAGAGCATGAACAGGGGAGGGGCAGAGAGCGAAGAAGACCCAGAATCCAAAGCAGGCTCCAGGCTCTGAGCCGTCAGCACAGAGCCCGACGTGGGGCTCGAACTCACAAACTGTGAGATCATGACCTGAGCCAAAGCCGGACGCTCAACCGACTGAGCCCCCGGGGGCGCCCCAAAGTTGATCATTTTTAAACACCACTTGGGCCTAGTTACACTTTGCACTGAAAATAAATAGCACACTTGATGTTTATATTAAGTTTTTACTGTTTCTCGTTCAGGTTCCATGCGTTCTTTCCCATCATGTAGCAAAGCATTAGGTTGAGGATGGCAGAGGTTACACTCTGATTTCGCAGATGGAGAGCCCGGCAGGACAAGTGCCGTGACTTTGCCAACCTCACTGGCAAGCGGGGCAGTTGAGGCCAGAGTGAGGTTGCCTCACTGACTGCGCCCATCCCGCACAGCCTGCCCGGCGCCGTGGCTCAGGCCCAGCTCACCAGGACACGTCTTAAAAGGGAACACTTCCGTCTACCTTAGTCACCAGGCGACTTGAAGGATTTGGATCTCAGCCAGGGGTTCTTAGTCTGAGGATTCAGGGCAGCATTTCCTTATGTTATGAATGCAGGCGACAAAGCACAGGAATATTAGCTGTAAGTGGGGGCGCCTGGGTGGCTCAGTCGGTTGGGCGTCCCACTTCGGCTCAGGTCATGATCTCGCAGTCCGTGAGTTCGAGCCCCCGCGTCGGGCTCTGGGCTGATGGCTCGGAGCCTGGAGCCTGTTTCAGATTCTGTGTCTCCCTCTCTCTCTCTGACCCTCCCCCGTTCATGCTCTGTCTCTCTCTGTCTCAAAAATAAATAAATGTTAAAAAAAAAAATTTTTTTTAAAGGAATATTAGCTGTAAGTGAACCTGTTTGCTGGCAGAAGTCACAGTTATTTTCAGAACACGTGCTCACTGTTACAGAATGTCACAGGATCGCTTGGGTTCATTAATGCTACCTAACTGTGGTAGTTCTTAGACTTGACCCTGGCTCATGTTATTTGACGGGTTAATAAAGAAGCACATGTCTTCCCACAACACATGCTTGTTTTTATATTTGGGTAACTGTTTTACTACAATTTATTTCCTTTGATGTTTTGGGGTGTTATTTCATGTATGTAAAAACATTATCCTGAGAGGGCATCCTTAGAAGGCACACTTGCTACAGGGGGCTAGGGACAACAAGAGATTAAAAACCCTAATCGGGGGCACCTGGGTGGCTTATTCGGTTAAGTGTCCGACTCTAGCTCAGGTCATGATTTGGTGGTGCACAGGTTCGAGCCCCATGTTGGGCTCTGTGCTGACAGCTCGGAGCCTGGAGACTGCTTCGGATTCTGTGTCTCCCTCTCTCTCTCTCTCTGCCCCTTCCCCACTTGCACTCTCTCTCTCTTTCTTTCAAAAATGAATATTTAAAAAGTTTATAAATAAATAAATAGATAAAATAAAATAAAATAAAACAAAATAAAACAAAACAAAACAAAATCAAATAACAAAAAACAAAACAAAATAACAAAACAAAATAAAATAAAACAAAACAAAACAAAATAAAATAAAACAAAATAAAATAAAATAAAATAAAACAAAACAAAACAAAATAAAACAAAATAAAATAAAATAAAACAAAACAAAACAAAATAAAACAAAACAAAACAAAATAAAACAAAATAAAATAAAATAAAACAAAACAAAATAAAACAAAATAAAACAAAACAAAATAAAAAAACAAAATAAAATAAAATAAAACAAAACAAAACAAAATAAAATAAAACAAAGCAAAATAACATAAGACAAAAGAAAACAAAATAAAATAAAACAAAACAAAATAACGTAAAACAAAACAAAATAAAATAAAACAAAACAAAGCAAAATAAAATAAAACAAAACAAAATAAAACAAAACAAAGCAAAATAAAATAAAACAAAACAAAATAAAACAAACAAAACAAAATAAAATAAAACAAAATAAAACAAAACAAAATAAAACAAAACAAAATAAAACAAAACAAAACAAAATAAAATAAAATAAAACAAAATAAAACAAAACAAAACAAAACAAAATCCCTAATCGAAAAAAGAGAGGTGTTTCATCAGCCTGGTACATCCTGGATGAGGGGGACGTCATCCTTAAGCGAGTGCCAGGCACGACGCAGGCGGTCCCACTGAAGATGCCCTGTGCCCACCCCCGATCTGTCGCACAACAGACTCTTCAGATGCAGAACCCGAGGACACCGTATCTGACACCTTCATTTTGATGCCACGACTGTCTGACACTCATTATTTTCAGGCCTTAAGAAGCACACCATTAAGTTTTCAGTCCTTTGGGTTTTCAATTTTTTTAAGTTTATTCATTGATTTTGAGAGAGAGACGGTGGGGGAGGAGCAGAGAGAGAAGGAAAGACAGAGAATCCCAAGCAGGCTCCAAACCGAGAGCAGAGAGCCCAATACAGGGCTCAAACCCACCAACCATGAGATCACGACCTGAACCGAAACCAAGAGTCACTTAACTGACTGAGCCACCCAGGCGCCCATCAGATCCATTTTAAATGACTCAATAATACCTATGCAGGTGTCTTTCCTTACTCTGTCCCAGAATCCAACTCTCATCACAGAGCCTGACACCAGGGGAGGCAGCGGGGGTGAGGAGAGGCCCAGAAAGGGGTGAGTCTCAGCCTGGGAGGCTCATAGCCCTGGGGCGGCTAAGGCTCTGAACCCCTTGGGTATATCTCCACATCAAAAAAGCCCATTTGGGTTTTGCTAAACCCTCCTCCGCCAATAGATGAGGTGAGCTTGGGGGCAAGGCTCTAGAAGTGCCTGTAGAGAATTCTAGTTTAGGAACCTTCCCTGAAGCCAGCCAGCCTCTCCCAGATGCCCTGAGCTCCAGAGAAGAAAGGGCCTTTCCAGAATTCAGTGTCACCTGTGCAGCCCAATTACCAAGAACACCACAGCCACCACTCACTGGGCACCTTATACCGCCGTGCACAGTCCTGCCTCTCTGCCCACACGTTGTCATTCAGTACTCTAGGCCAAGGAGGGGATTTCGCCCCTAGGATACAGCTGCCCAAGACCACCTAGCTGTTATGTGAAGGAGCCAACGCATGAAGCTAGGTCTGCTGACTGCAGAGTTGTTTGTCCCAAGAGGCTGTCTCTCCTTTTAGCGGAAGCTAGACCACGCGGAAATCATTAAGCAGAGGTGGAACCCCTTCCGCAAAATTCAGCTGACACCAACCAACTAAACCTAATTTTTAAAAGGTGTTCAAGGGGTGCCTGGGGGGCTCAGTCAGTTAAGCGTCTGGTTTCGGCTCAGGTCATGATCTCGCGGTTCATGAGTTCGAGCCCCGTGTCAGGCTCTGTACTGACAACTCAGAGCCTGGAGCCTGCTTCACATTCTGTGTCTCCCTCTCTCTCTCTCTCCGCCCCTCACCTGTTTGTGCTCGCGCGCTCTCTCTCTCTCTCTCTCTCTCTCTCTCTCTCTCTCAAAAAGGAATAAACATTAAACTTTTTTTTAAGAATTTTAAAAAATGGTAATAATAAAATAATAAATAAAAGGCATTCTATTCTCTCTCCTTTTTCTTCTGCCTTCTGCAAACCAAGTGAGTATTACTTAGGTCATTCTTCCTGCCAAAAAGAATCAATCCAAGAGCAGAGACCCACCGCAACTTTTGCCAACAACGCCTGCCCCTGGAGAAGCTCCAAGATGAGACCCAGGAGGAGGGAATTCTCTTTTTAAAGCCCTGATCGAGTCCACTGCAGACCTGGAGCCCACGTTGCTAGGATCTTGACCCAGTCACTCGGCCTCTGGGCCCTGGTTTCCTCGTGTGTAACATGAGGGGCTTGGATTCCCGGTTTCAAAGAAAACTCAGAATCCTCAAGGAAGAGCCTGCATGATTCTCGAGATGCCCTCTTGCCAACTTTAACCACATTTTTCTTTTCTCTGTTGAGACTTCAGGTAAGATGTCACAAAGGGCGCTGTGACCAAAACCTGCTTGAAGGTGACTCCTAAAAAACGTGCCCACCTCTGAGGACATCCTAAGGCACTTTCCCGGGGCACCATAGTTTAGCATCTCCTGGGGCGGGGTCTTGCAACCTAAGAGGGCAGTGCTGGATTTGAATGGCCTTAAGAGCAGACTCGCGCCTTCTTTCCAGTCCCCACACAGGCACAGAAGAGACTTGAACAGCACAGACGACGTTCCTGGACGAAACGGGCACCCGAGTACGATGAACACCACGGATCTGAATGGTCCATATGATTCAATACACGAGCCCCTCGGTTTCCAGCCCTGCCTGTGTGCCTGATTCACCTGGCAGTGTGTTACAAAGGATTTTTCTCCCTAGACCTACAGAATCAAAATTCTCAGGAATGGACCGCCCTTTTCAACACCCCCCCCCCCACTTTGACTGTAACGAGCAGCTTGGAGAACCACTTGCAACAGATTGTAGCGGGAGAGAAAAGGGGGCAGCTCCGATCGGCCCTAACGACCGCTCCTTTAAAGACTTTCCAGGAAGACACAAAAGCGAGATCACTTCAGCAGTCAGACTTCTGGGGGCGCTCTGATAACCCTCTTAAAACCACAGGAGCCAAGCAAACGACCTTAGCCCAGCCACTCCACGCCGCCCTCCGTCGGGATCTGCGTCCCACCGCTAGATGGCAGGCGGCGGCAGCTTTGGCTCAAATCCGTCCCCTCCTGGAAAGCGGAGCAGGACCGCATTCCTTACATACCTTGCGGGACTGCTAAAGCGCAGTGAAGGTGTCCTGAAGGCTGGGCAAGTCCGAAGTGACGATTACCGCCATGAAAGCCGGAAAGTTCAGGAACTGAAAAGAAAGTACAGGGCGCTGATGGGGAGGAATCCTGAAACATCCACAGGTGTTACTACCTGACATGAGAGGATCCCGGACTTTTCCGCATGAAACCCACCCAGACGCGTGGGATTTGTAGGCAGAGGCCACGCTGGCGTTCCCTGGCCCCGGGGGGCAGCCAGGACTCAACACACACTCACTGAACCCCAAGCCATTGCCATTCTGCAACGCGTCAGAGGAACCACTGATGTCGCCCAGACAAATCTCGGAACATCAGCTGGCCTGCAGGGTAATGGGTTGTGCGAAGCAGCTTCGAGTTCTCCTGCCCCCTCACCGCCAGTCATTTAATGGAGAACATATGTCTAGGTTTACTCCTAACTCAAGCTGTTTCATCTGGCTCTGTTATTTTAGGTACGTAGTTCATTGAAAGAAAATATTAAGTATATACACAGGCATAGCCGAAGATTCAACAAGTGGGTTGACTTCATTATAGATGTTAAGAAGTGATCTCTTAAAATTCAGCTTCGAAAACAGAAATCTTAAAGGGGCGCCTGGGTGGTTAAGCTGCTGACTCTTGGTTTCGTCTCAGGTCATGATCTCCTTGTTCGTGGGTTCGAGCCCCGCGTTGGGCTGTGTGCTGACAGCCGGAGCCTGCTTGGGGTTCTTCTTTCCCTCTCTCTGCCCCTCCCCCACTTGCGCTCGCTCTGAAAATAAACTTTAAAAAAAGAACAAATCCTAAAAGAAAGAAAAAAAAAACCCATATTCTACCATCAGAAGTTGGTTGAAATCCATCTCAAAGAGAATTTTCCCACCTCCCAGGTCCCCTTCTCCACCCCTCCCCACTCCTTAGAACCTTCAAGCAGTCCTAATAGGTTTATTTTCAACTGAGCCCATGAAGGGTTTAACTAAAGCTGCACCAGCCAAAGCGGTGTCTCCGAGCTGTGTGGGAGGAGGTTGGCTCTGTTGGCTCAGAGGATGTTGTGACAGAGGGTGGAGAAACAAAGCCAGTTTGCTAAGGGCTTCGGTGTTATTTAAAAGCACAGCAGTCTTGGGGTACCTGGGTGGCTCAGTAGGCTGAGTGTCCGACTTCCACTCAGGTCACGGTTGGTGGGTTCGAGCCCTGCGTCAGGCTCTGCACTGCCAGCTCAGGACCTGGATGGAGCCTGCTTTGGGTTCTGTCTCCCTCTCTCTGCCCCTCCTTCATTCACACTCTCTCTTAAATATAAGTAAACATTAAAAAAAAATTATTTAATAAAAAATACAAGTGCCAGTTATTTTACCAGCAAAAGGTGGATTTGTTTGGAAATAGCAAAGAACGGCAAGCCAAGATAAGCTACCTGTAGCAAAACCACAGGCAAGTGCCAGAACAGAGAGGTATGGTCTCTTATAGAAGAAAGGGGAAGTTGGGAAGGCTGTTACGAGCAAGCCCATTGGAGCAAACTGGGGGGGTGGGAAGTATAGTGGCCTCCCATTGGCTGGGCTGTTGCCGGCGGGAAAGGAGGTAAGCCTTTTTCCCTCCAGGGGGAGAGTCCAGTAGGATCTCCCTGCAAGGTCCTGTCTTCCGGTTGGATTTGCAATTGACAAGTGGTAAGGCCGTAGGGTGCGTATATACACCCCACCCACCCCTGCCAGACCTCCTGACTCCATTGTAGCCCATGTTTCCCTTTATTAATTTCACAGCACGTTAATGAGGGTGATTCAGTGTCTGGGAGGCAGGGGTGAAGGGATGGAATCCTAGAGGGCGCAGAGGTGGGGGGGGGGGGGCAGGGAGCCAAGAAGAACGCAAAGGCCAATTATCTTACAATCTTTGGTGGTGGGTGACCTAGTCATTTAAAAACAGGGAGCTATCGGGGCGCCTGGGTGGGCCAGTCGGTTAAGCGTCTGACTTCAGCGCAGGTCAGGATCTCACGGTCCGTGAGTTCGAGCCCCGCGTCGGGCTCTGGGCTAATGGCTCAGAGCCTGGAGCCTGCTTCCGATTCTGTGTCTCCCTCTCTCTTTGACCCTCCCCCATTCATGCTCTGTCTCTCTCTGTCTCAAAAATAAATAAACTTAAGAAAAAAAAATTTAAAAACAGGGAGCTATATGGGGAGCCTGGGTGTCTCAGTCGGTTGAGCGTCCGACTTCGACTCAGGTCATGATCTCGCGGTCCGTGAGTTCGAGCCCCCCATCAGGCTCTGTGCTGACAGCTGGAAGCCTGGGGCCTCCTTCGAATTCCAGGTCTCCCTCTCTCTGCCCGTCTGCCACTCGTGCTGTCTCTCTCTCTCTCTCTCTCTCTCTCTCTCTCTGTCAAAAATAAGTAAACATTAAAAAAATTTTAAAAGAACAAGGAGATATATGTAAAACCTTGACGCGAGCAGAGTTCCTCCCGGAAACATGCTTGTCAGCCAAAGCACTCGTGTATCAAAGCGAATTTCAAGAACCCTTGCCTCAGTTGTAATCATGTCACCCCCCCGTACTACTCGTATGGCAAGACATCCCTTGTTTATCAAGTTAAAATGTATTGGAAACATTGGCTCGCTTGCAGAACACTCCCAGAACAAGTTACTGGCAACTCAAGCTTTTACTGTATCTGCACTGGTTAATATGTATCAATAGCTGTATCGCTTAGAGTGCTCACACTCACACACACACACACACACACACCCCGAGAAGTTTCCCACATTGTTATAACAAACCTCCTCCACCACCACCCCCATCAAGTTCTCTACATTTGGAAGGTTGTTTGGAGTTTCAATGTGGGCGTGGAGGAAGGGGTGGCGAATGACCCAGGGCAGACCGCCAGTCAGGAGCTGCACTGACTGGGATACTCAGAAGCAGAACATCCCAGAGATCAGAAGCCTCCCAGAAAGCTTGGCCCTGGCTTTCGGGGACAGGGACAGGGACCAGGAGAAATGCCCAAGTGTACGTCTGTCCAGGATCCCAGGCCAGCTGCGGTCTGGGGTCCGGCCCAGGACTGCCGGGGACTGAGCGGCTTAGTGACGGCAGGCCGCGTGCCCTCCGCCACTGGCCTCAGTCACCGCTCCTCCTGCCCAAACCTCACAAAGGAGACAAGAATTGGCTCTTTTTCCATTCAGACTTTATTTACAGCAAAGTACATAGTATGTGGTCATTTTTGTTAACTACTAACAATAAAGGCAGGGCGGTAGAAAGAGAGGGAGGAAGACCAAGTATCTGAAAGAAAAAAAAAAAACAAACCCAAAACAAAAAATGCCTACGTCTTTGTTTAGCTACTCACCCTGTTCCTGAGGCAGGACCAGCTAGGCACTCGTGACCTCTAACTGCAGCAAGGAAGCTGATCTGAAGGCCAGCCACCTGGAGGCCCAGGAGGGCAGCATGGGGCCCAGAGACCAAAGATCAAAGAGCACTCTGAGCCCCAGACCGACTCCAGGCCTTTTCCCAACCTGCTGTCTCCCTTGTTTCACTGACACCAAGCCTGTTGCCCCCACCCCACCCTGAGACAGGGGAAAGGCAGCGTGAGACCGAAGTCCAGCCGGTCCTTCCCAGAAGCACAGCCCTGCGATCCCAAACCTGCTCTAGGCTACTGACCCCAGCACGGTCCCTTGGTGCTGGAGTCGCTGACAGGCAGGTGGGAGACTCCAGGGCAGAAACATTTCCCTGCAAGAATCCACTAGTTCCCTCCGCGGGCCTTCGGTGCCAGCACAGCTCAGGGGTGCTAAATCGGGGAAGCTGTACCAGGTCAGCAAAGGAGGGGCTCCACAAACCAACCGGGCTCCAGTCCCTGCTGGTTCCCACCTGCTCGGGAGAATACGCAAGCCTTCAGCCTGACCTGGTGACCTCATGAGAGACTGGCAACCCGCCCTGGGCCTGGGGACAAGCGTCCAGTGCTGAGCCCAGCAGGGGCGGGTGGGCAGCATCCGCGGCTGAGACCGGAGCGGGCTGTTGCGGGAACGATTGGTTCTGAAGGGTAAACAGGAGACCCTTCCCTGCACCCGCCCCCTGGCCTGTTCAGGGGCCCACCTCGAGGGCCTACCTTAGGCACTCCAAAGGACACCTGAGGTCCAAACACTTGCGTGTTCCTTACACAGACTCCAACCTCTCTGTCCCCACTGGCCTCCGGCTGCCCAAGGAAAAGAAACCCGGGTCAGCACAAGTTCTATTAGCGTGAAAGAGCAGGAGGTCAGGCCTTCCCATGACACGAAGCTTGGATGTGTGTTCCCTAAACACTTGGTCTGTGGATAATACCTGGGCAGGGGTGGGGAAAAGAAGCAAGCACCATTGGGCAGCTCTGAAGCCACGGGACTCCCGTGCACACATGACCAACATCATCCCCACCCTGCTTGTCGGTCCCTTCTCCCTGGGCTGCAGACAAGACCCACAGGACTCAGGTCACGGTCTCTGGCCTCATGATCCTACCCCTGACTCACCAGTGGAATCAGAGATCCCAGGGCTCTCAACACACCAAGTCCAGGATTTGCCAGATAGAAGGCTCAAGCTCAGATACTCAATTGACTAAATGCTGGGGTGGCCACACAGGGGCAGACTCCTCCCTCCCTTGCCCCAGTGCCCCCAGCCAAGCCACCAAGACCTGGTGACAGTTTTACCTGGAGGCAAGGCAGGCCTAGCACTGTTTCCCAGCGGAGACACTGGAGGCTTGGTCCCAACACCACAGGTAGATGAGGAAGCAGCTAAGAAAGTCAAGGCTCAGAGATGAGAAGAATCCATCTTCCAAGGCAGTGGGACAGACAGCCAAGGCACTAAATGGTTTGGCACCTGGGAGCTTCAAGTAAAGTTGAATGTGCTACCCACCGGAAGGCCAAGGCTCCCCCAGACAGGAGTGGGCTGCCCCTGGGCACAGAGAGGCCCCATCAAGGCACGAGGCCTTGGGTCCTCAGGATCCTAACCCAGGCCTGCCACCCACGCTTCATGTCAGAACTGTCGAAGGCATGACGAGAAAGATAATACGGACTCTGAGACATCCAGAACTGGCCTTCAACGTGGGCACCTCGGAGAGCCTTCCCCTGCTCCCTCCAGAGCCTGCTGCGGTCTCCTGGATGACTCAGGGGTGGCAAAGCTCTGCCAGGGAGGAGGTTTGACTCTCTTGAAACAGCAAAACAGCGTTAGAGTCCAATGGAACCCAGAAAGGGGGAATCAAATTGGACGGCGGTTTAAGTCTCGGGGGCAGTGCGGTGGTGGCGGGAGAGTGGCTGTGTCAGGGTTACCTGAACGGCTCCAATGGGCTAGGACAGCAATGGAGGGAGAGGGTTCCCCAAAACGTTTCGGGCCGTGGCCTCCCAAGCACTGAGAAGGTCGAGGAAGAAATGCAGGCCTCTGACTCATCTGCAGTTAAAAGCTGAGGCTTTAGGACTCTACACTCCTCAGTCTCGGTCTCACTTAGTCCCCCCCCACTTCCTGCCCCCCATCCAGCAAGGATCATCAGGGATCTGTACTTCTCCCAGAGAGGGAGCCCTCGGGAAAGGTGGAACTCTCTACCCACTAACTATGGCGACTGTCATGCTGCGAGTGACAATTCCTGCTGGAAAGTGCGTGCTGTCCTCATCCGGCAGCCAAGCCCCGCATCTCGTGAACAACCCCTGCAGGGCTGTCGCCACCCTGTGAGGGGCCACCAGGTGTCTTGCTGCTGGCAGAAGCCCTCCTCTGAAGCCCGAACTCAAGAGGCCACCTGTGCTCTGCAATCTGGGAAAAGGCCCAGGGAATCTAACCGTAGACGTCCCCGGGAGGCGGGAGGAACCAGTGTTTCCTCGGACGCTACCGTAGGTGCCTTGCTACTCTCTCCTCCCCATATTTTACCAGGAAATGATCCCATCAAATCCGTGTCAGGGAAGGAGAGAGAGGCGGCGCTGGCTTTCGGAGAGCCTGGGTGGCTAAGGAAGGAGGCCCTGAACTACCAGGCGGCCAGAGGTGGGGCATCGGGCAAGAAGAAAACACAGAAGACTTGTTTCTCTTCAGTGGGCCTCTTCCCTGAGTTTGATTTTTGAGCTGAGGTCTTGCCTAATTTCCACTCAAAAAAAAAAAATAAAAAAAGAAGGAGGGAAGAAGGGGGTATCTCTTGTCGACGTGTCACAGAGCTCCTGCTCTGGGAAGGTGGCACTGTGGCAGGGAGACAACCCAAGGCTCCCAACTCCACTGTCACTGAGTGGCACAGGCACTCAGAGCCACTCGAGCCTCCCACACCGAGGCCTGAGCCTGCCCCGCCTGGATCCATCACAAGGGCATCACAAGGGCAATCCCCACTGGACCCAGACTCCAGCTCGAGCCCCCACTAAAGTACAGGCCCTCCTGCAGAATACTTACAGCAAACAGCTTTACAGTATTTGTACATTTACACAAAAATAGATCCTTTTATATATATATATATCTGTATTTATAACTGGTTACACGTTGGATTCATAATTAGGCATCACCAGTAGTAGTTGGCACAGTTTGTCATTTAAGCTCAGGGTCAAATTCGGTTTCATTGCGCCGCTCCAAAGCACAAAAAGAAACAAGAACAGAGAAAGAAAAACCAAAGGCATGTGACCTCCATGGTGTTTTCTTAAATACAGCAATGTCATAGGAAACCACGTGTACAGATGAACACCGCCTCCTGATCCCTCCTCCTGTCTCTTGAAGGTAGGGGCTGGGTCGGGGGGGAGACAGGGGTCAATGCGGCCGGCTGCTGGACTCCGAGGACTGCCGCTTGCGTGACGGGATGTAGCCGTTGAGATAGCCATTGGTCTGCCGTTTGGAGAGCCCTCCGTTCAGGATGTCCTGAATGTGCTGCACGATGAGGTTGATGGCCACTGTGGGGCAGAGGGTGGCAGCGTGAGGGACGCAGGGCAGAGAGGAGACAACCCTTCTAACAGGGAACCCACCAGCTCCCCATCCCGAAGAGGCTGAGCCCGCAGAAGGCGCTTTCCTCCAAAGGAAATGCAACATGGGACTCTCTTTTCTCCGCTTTAGAAATAAATTCTACGTCTCAAGCAAGTGATTAATGTGTCAGCGTCACCAAAACCGGAACAAGCATCAAGTGCTTTCTGAGACGATGCACAAGGAACAGGACAGCTCTTGTGCGGTCTTCTCCAGGTGGTAGAAAGCGAATGCAATCATGAGGAAACAAACCCAAACCAAGGGCCGTTCTACAAAACCACGGGGCCTTTCTCCTCAGAACTGCCGAAAGAGATTGCCCCCATGTTCACTTTCCAGAATGTGATGGGTGTTCTGCGGCTATGAATGAAAATGCCCTCCCGTTTAAGAAATACACAGTGACGGGTTGCCTGGGCGGCTCGGTCAGTTAAGCGTCCGACTTTGGCTCAGGTCATGATCTCACGGTTTGTGGGTTCAAGCCCCACCTCAGGCTCTGAGCCTCACAGCTCAGAGCCTGGAGTCTGCTTCAGATTCTGTGTTTCCTTCTCTCTCTACCCCTCCCCCACTTGCACTCTGTCGGTCTCTCTCAAAAATAAATGAACATTAAAAATACATTTTTTTTTTTAATTAAAATGTGGAACTTGAGAAACATAACAGAAGACCCTGGGGGAAGGGAAGAGGAAAAAACAGTCTGAAACAGAGAGGGAGGCAAACCATAAGAGACTCTTAAATTACAGTGAACAAACTGAAGGTTGATTGGGGGGGGGGGGGGAGGTAGTAAGGAAAATGGGTGATGGGCATTGAGGAGGGCACTTGTTGGGATGAGCACTGGGTGTTGTATGTAAGGGATGAATCACGGGAATCTACCCCCAAAACCAAGAGCACACTGTATACACTGTATGTTAGCTAACCTGACAATAAATATTACTAAAGAAAAAAAAAAACAAAAAAAAACAAAAAAAAAACCCACTGTGAAACAGTTATCGCTGTAATGGACTCCCAAATGGCTCAGCAAAAAAACAAAAACAAAAACAAAACTGTTTAAATGGGGGGAAAATTGAAATCAATGAAAAAGAGAATGAGAAGGCAGTCTTCTTACAGATCAACTGTGCCCCAGCCTGCCTCAGTCCAGAGCTACCCCTACTTCTTAGACCAATCCAAACCAACAGATAAACGATACCTGGATAGTCGGTCACTCTGAATTAAATTAAGGGACTGTGTTTTGGCTGAAGGGTGGCCTCCATGGGAGGCCTCTGTCATCGAGTGTCATCCCACTGTCATGGGAGTGACAGCAAGAGACAGTCTCCAGCCCTCTGGTTTCTACCAGAGAAGCACGAGTTGCCATTTGTCGCTGTGCACACACAGATACACACACACACACACACACACACACACACACGTATGCAAAGGGGCCTGTTCCCAAGGCCAGGCATGTAGGCAGAAATTTCTTTCTGGCTCCCAATAGCAGACCAGTGGTTCGGCCCTGTCCATGGAGCCTTGTCTGGTCACCACATCCTGTCCCAAAGTCTGATTGACAAAGGGTACAATAGAAGTGATGCCCTACGAGAGGACCCTCGACCAGCACTCACCTAGATTATCTGCACCTCTAGGAATGATCACATCAGCGTATTTCTTTGTCTGTGGAGAAAGATATTCACAATGCATTACAGGGGGGTTCCAGAGAAGCGGGCCCACGCCCCTGTCAATGTGAGGCTAAGGGGAAAGGGTCAGCCTTCCTACTACTGACCCCACACGGTGGCGTAATTATCTTCTAGTCCCTTTCTCTAAACTACATCAGCTTTCTCTTGATTTCTCATTACTAATATTTAATATAGTTTAAGCTTATGACCTACACAGAGAACGTGGTCTTTGAAACGAAACTCATAATTGCTTTCTCCCTACTAAGAAAAATATGAATTAGAAAAACCCAATTGAAAAGGGAAGCAGTTCACCTTGGACGTGTGGACACAGTCTGAGAGGTGACACCATTAACCCTAACACAAGGGTAAACCCCGGAAAAACAACCCCCACTGATGACCACTTTCACTGGCTCTGTTATCACACTTGGGGGCGGGGGGCGGGGGGAGTAAACCCACAATTCGAAGCATTCCCTTTTTTGTTTTTGTTTTTGCTTGTTTATTTTACTGAGATTTTGTGGACCAATTTACAAATAACTATGGCCTGGTGTATGACCCAAGTTTAGGTTAAGACCACATGACCATGACCTCAGACCATGGACATCTTTACTCCAGGCAGCTTCTACACAGATTCATGTGTGTCCAGCCCAAACCCAACCCGAAGGAGGCAATTTATCAGGTCCGAGCTCCTGGCTTACGTGGGAATGACCTGATCTTCTCTGAGCACAGAGTGGCCAGAAAAAGTAGAAACCACCCAGGAAACATGCAGAACTTTAAGCTCCATTACAACTAAGTTAAACAGCAGAAAATTGGCAGTCACCTCTAATTTATGTACAATCACAAGTTTACCATGGGTTATTTTTAAGTTGAAAAGAGCAGAAGTCCTCCGACAGATAGATGGATGGATAGAATTTCCTGGCTTCTCAGCCCCTTGTGCTCTCTACCCAGAAACCTGATCCTGTGACCCAATCCTCTCTGGGGGAACGAATAGGGCATCAGCGTTACTCAGGCTGACTCAGAAAGTCCACCTGTCCCCGATCTGAAACAAAAAGTCTTGTCTGCTTTGACGCAAAACCCCACTAACAGACTTAAAGGAACAGATAGTTGGAGATCCTATTTTTCCAGGAGAAAGAAAGAAGTTAATTACCAGGAGAAACAGAGAAATTCCCACACTCAGCCTCACTCTACACCTCTTCTCAATGCCCTCATATTCCACTCTCTCAAAAGAGATCACCCAAGATCAGACTAAGTCCCAACATCTCCCCACTCTGTCTTACAGCCTAATGATTAAATTGTTAGGGAGTTAGACCATGGGGAGGCCAACCCGGGGAAGACACATGACACAGGTGCAGGAGTCTCCTGAGTTAAACGTTTCTCCCTGTCAAACGACGTCATCTCTTGCGTTTTCCTCCACCACTAACCTCCCACCACTCCACACCTTTTGTCCCTGGTGGTCGCCTCTCAACATTCACCTGTCTGTCCTCAGGAAGCTGAGGGCTGATTCACTAATGCCTAAAAATTCCCCATATCTTCAACCTTCCTTCTCTGAAAGCCACCCCACCAGAGAGTTCCCAGCTGCCACAGGAGGAAAGATGAATCTATACTAGGGCAGAAGTATGGAAGCTTACATGGTGGGACACTTCCCATATGGGAACTTACACAGGGGCCAAAGACAAGCTCAAAGCGGGGGCTCGATGTCGTGGCAGAAGAGATTCAGAAGGAAGTATCTGGTAGCTGAGCCCTCCCTGCACCAACACGGCAACCATCATAGACCTTTTGAAGATCCAGATGGCCGAGTCTGTGCTGAGACATGACGCACCCTCACACCTTGAGGCCACCAAGCAACGAGAGCAGAGCTTGCTGGAATCAGACAGCGGGACCCTGAAGGACCACTCTGACAGCTCCTGGGGAACACAGTGGTAGCACACAGAGCCCCAAAGGCTGCCCTTTCGTGGGACTTCGGGATAGAGGATCACTCAGAGAGGAATGGGATTCAGGCTGGGGGCTCCGTCAACTTATGTAGCTTTACTGGTACAATCAGGTTTTACATTCTAAATTCAACAAAAAACAAACCAAGAACGCAACTCACTGGCAAGCAGAATTCCTCAAAGGCAGGCTTGACGAACGTAATGTACTGAGATAAAATCTGCTCAAGGTCCCTCCCTCTTTCGCTGATGTCCCTTAATACTATAAGAAAAGGAAAAACAAGAATCAAGAAAATGGTGCACGAGCCAACACATGTCTGCCCTTCAGGAGGCAGACCCAGCTCACACGGACTCCACGATTGATCTGGATGATTCACAGCCCGGATTCCCGAGAGACTTGACCAAGAGCAGGTCGGCAGCAGCTTCAAGAAAAACAAGTTACATTTTTATTGCTATCGTCACACGTGGCTATGACCAAAGGCCGTCCAGCCTAAGCCAACAGTCTTCGTGTTTCAAGCAGCGTTGGACCCGAATAAAATTTTAGTGTGAACGACATAAAAAGCAGGACAGTCCTACAGAGCTCGTAACAGGAAGTAGATGGGGCCCCAAGAGGTGGCAGGACTCCCCAGCAAAGGAGCCCCGTGCACACCTTGAGCCGTCCCCTCACACTTACTTACCTGTGCACAGGCCACTGACCTACTGATGTACCACCTTACACACCCGGCTCCCCCCACCTTCCAGCCCCCCAAGGGTGGAGGGCAGGCAGAGTGTCCAGCTGCTGGGTCGGCCATTCCTGCTAACCTCCAGCATAGAGGTTTGCCAAGAGAAAACCACTTAGTGAAAGATGAGAAAAGCATGGTTTTAGAGATGGTGTGGCCACCCAGAGGGACTCATCATCGCCTACCTTCTTCCTCTCGGGCAGTGTTAGCCAGGGGCTTTCGTCAAACACCTTTATTATTTTAACAGAGTCTGTTGTCAAAAAAACAGAAAAAGGTCTGGGGCGCCTGCGTGGCCCAGTGGGTTAAGCGTCCAACTTCGGCTCAGGTCATGATCTCACAGTTCATGGGTTCGAGCCCCACATCGGGCTCTGTGCTGACAGCTCAGCACCTGGACCCGGCTTCAGATTCTGTGTCTCCCTCTCTCTCTCTGCCCCTCCCCCAACTTGTGCTCTGTCTCTCTGTGTCTCAAAAATAAATAAACATTTTAAAAAGTGAAAACAAAACAAAGCAGAAAAAGGTCTGACCCCCTGAGGGACTGGAATCTTAGTTTTCCGCTCCATCGCTAACCACCCTGATCCTCAGTTTCCCCCAAAGTCAGCAGTGAGAGTTTGGAAGGAGAATCTCGCGGTGAAAACGGCCCCGCCCTACAGGTGCCATCTTAAATCTTAGCCCCCCCAGTTCCTCCATCTTCCACCCCCACCCCAAGGCGGGGTCCTACCATCAACAACCATCTGCAGAGGCCCCTCGACTCAACTATTTCTCAAGTTACAGACACAGCAAGGGATGAAACTCACTGCAAACAAACCAGGGAACACTTGTGAGTGACCTTCTGGAAAGCCACGTCTCCAGATAATTCTGTGCTTCCGCGCACCCCGCACACAGGCACGCACTGGGCAAGGGCGGTCGTGGTTAGGATTCGGGCTGGCATGACGTCCGTGAGATTAGATGGCTAGAACACGGTCTCGAAGACCACGCTCCAGAGAGTCACGTGATACCGCAACCACCACTTGACCTTTCCACCAGCTCCGCAACTTACAAGGACGTTTTCCCGCCTGAGCCCTGGTCACAAGATGGCTGGTTGGCCGCTAATGCGTCACCACTTGCCTCAGAGCCCCTCCTGGTCGCCCACTGCCCCCCCGGGACTCCCCAGCCAGGAAGTGGTGCTCCCGGGGAATTTTGACTCGGGGCCCGGCAGCTCGGCCACGAAGAAGGCCCAAGGGCGGCCACGTGGCTCACCCCCACAGGCCTCGAGAGCCCTGGCACGCCAGCTAACGATCTCCCCTCGGCCAAAACACACAGGCGGCGTGGCCTCCAATTCTTCACGTCTCCAGGTAAAGTACAAAGAATAAAGGAAGCCGGAGCAAAGGGTTATCAGAGCTGGGGAAAAAACAAACACACGCCCGCACTTGGGCAGCTTTTACTTGAAAGCCCTGCAAAAGCCCGATGTGGGTTTGTTTCCCATGCAAAGCGTCACACAAGTGCTGACGGCTTTAAGCAGCCTGGGAACCGCTGTCCTGCCCCACCTCCCCCCCAAACGTGCACACACGGGCACACGGGCTCTCCCGTAGCTGTGCCACGGCCCTGGGCCCCGGCCTGCAGCTCCCTTGTAACCGGCAGACCACAGAGCTTCACCCGCAGCGTCACCGAGTGAGGGCCAGGGAGAAAGCGGATGGAGCAGGAGAGTCACGGGGAGCCAGCTCTGCGGCCCAGAGCTGCCTCCCCGTCCACCATCTAGAGCAATGCAGGCAAAACTGCCCTACACTTGAATCCTGACCCCACTCTTACCTCTCTGTGACCTTAGACAAGTTATTCAACCTTTCTGCACCTCATTTTCCTGAACTGGAAAACAGAGACAGTGATACGCAGAGACTTTCTCAAAGTCATCACTTAGGAACACAGGGAGAGGTACACGTGGGAAGACACAGCGGAGAAGGGAGCAACAGGGAAGACGGAGAGGAGCCCTCCTACAGTTTCTGCCCTGGAAAAGGAAACAGGAAATGGGTGAGGATGTTGCCCAGACATGGGGAATGTGCAAATTCAAAAGGCATCACCCACCTCCGCTCTCGGAGAAGCTTCCACCGCGTTATCGCCTTCAACAGCCCGAGACCCCTCCCTGAGCCCAGACAACACTGCGCGGAACTGCCCTGCTCCTCGGGCGAAGTCAGGAAACGGGGCCAAGCCAAGCACTGAGTCACAACAAGGTCTTGGCACAGACCGGAAACTGCAGGGACTCCAAACCAGCTCCTTGATGATCGCTCTGACCTCGGCACATTCGCTTGGCCAGGAAAGACCCTTTCAGAGGAGGGGGGTAAAGAGCAGGAAACTCACTACACGTCCGCCCACCTTCCCCGCCTGGGGCTTCCACGGCAGCCTTTCCAAAGTGCTCCTTCTTGTCAGCCAAAGCCAAGAACGAAATTCAGAAGGCCCCAGGATAAATACAATTCCTTGGTGGTTAAGCCAATTCACTTTAAAAATTAGTCAAGGGGCACCTGGGTGGCTCATTTGGCTGAGCGTCCGACTTCGGCTCAGGTCATGATCTCACGGTTCATGGGTTCAGGCCCCACATTGGGCCCTGTGCCGACAGCTCAGAGCCCGGAGCCTGCTTCGCATTCTGTGACTTCCTCTCTCTCTGCCCCTCCCCTGCTTGTGCTCTGTCTCTCTCAAAAATAAACATTAAAAAAAAATTTTGTTTTAATTAGTTGAGGAGATGTGTTACTCTAGCAATAGAAGAGACTGACCGTCCACCAGAGCCCTGATGCTATGGGAACCGGACATAGAGAATTATGGCAGGAGAGAGAGTAGGTGTCAGGGGACCTTGGACCCCTGCCTCAGTTCTTCCCTGTCCCCGAGTTCAAGGGTGGGTGGGAGTCAATAACACACACAGAGGGAAGGTGAAGGCTGGAAGAAGCCAATTCCCCAAAGTACAAGGGGTTCCCATGGGATGGAGGGAGGTCTTTCCAAGGCTGCGTGGACCAAAGGCAAATCCCCCCTCCCACGGGAAGGTCAACTTTGATCATAAGGGTCACCGGCCCAGAAAGTATGACACACAGAAGGGTGAAACTGCGGCACCAACTCAAGTCTCCAGGAATGTTCTTATGCCCAGCAGCTGCTCCTGACTAACCCACCCTCTCCCTTACCCCACACCCTCCCATCCCCCAAAGCACATGCCAGGCATGGTTTTGGTCCTATGTGGACAGAGTTTGTAGAAACAGCATGTGGAAAGGCCCTGAAAGTCCACCAGGAGAATAACTCTCCAGCGGGTGACCTGAGAAGATGGAAGGCATAGGAGAGAAAGTGGAAGCCTCCCTGCAGGGGTCATTGAACCGACCCAGAGAAACCCCACAGGAGGCCACCATCCTCACTGTCACAGAAGGATCCCAGCACCAGAGACCAAGGGAGAATTTTCTGTGTCATCGGCGCCATGATGATCTGTTTGAATTAAAGGCCAAGGTCGTCTGATTTCCAAGGGCGCTGAATTCTCTATTCCCAAATCTTGGTCCTCATCCCCTGTGCCACACCTCACACATCCTGCTCCCTCAAGCATAACTTCAGCCCCCAAATGATGGTATCAGCCTCGCATCCCAGCTCGTGAGAATGTGACCGCTCACAGGTTCCGACTAGTCCCGCCGGGAAAACTCAGGAAAACAGAACACCTACCCCATCTATCAAAGCGGACTTCCGATCTAACCCAGCAATTGTTACCAACTAATGCGCCACCGGCATTCTACCCACGTTACCTCTGATCATCACAACCCAGGGGTCCTGATCTTGACATGATCGACCACTGGGGTGATTCCGATTTATGCGGGACAAAGAAGTTAATGCGTAACCTGCCCGAGGTCACACGTCTACGAAATGGTGAGATCAGGATTTAAGTCCAGTTCCTCTGATTCCAATTTCTTCCCCTGGAGCATCATACTGCTTCCCTGATTTGGCAGACTGATGGGGACATCCAGCAGGTCACCCAAGGCAAGGCCTGGCTTTGGGGACTGAGGTGATAAACCAGGCCCTGGGACAGCTGTGTGATGGACCGTCAGCCTCAGGCCTCGATTATCTACTAAAAAAGACCACGGAACTTCTTACCTGGCCAGAGTCCTGACCCAAAAAACAGGCTTGCCTCCCTCATAAAGAAACCCAAGCCTGGGAGGTTACAGGAGTCACAAGGGCCACCAAAGTCACAAAGGTAGCTGGAGGCTATGGGGCTAGAATACGGGCCTCCTAGTCTCCTTTTATCCATCATGGAGTTCTACCCCTCCCCCACCCCACCTGGGAGTGGAAGTGTAACAACAACTCACTTAGTAGAGTGTAGACACTACTACTTGGGAGGGCAAAACTCATTTCCCTGGATTCGGCTGGTTTCACTTATAGTTCTTGCCGTGAGAGGACCGATGGAGATAAACTCCAAGTTGGTTTTGT
Source organism: Prionailurus bengalensis (assembly GCF_016509475.1). Taxonomy (NCBI): domain Eukaryota; kingdom Metazoa; phylum Chordata; class Mammalia; order Carnivora; family Felidae; genus Prionailurus; species Prionailurus bengalensis. The sequence goes on from NC_057360.1 coordinate 59,706,920, forward strand.
GAACCGAGAAGAGAAAATGTCACAGGCTCTGAGGTCAGAAGGCTCTGGGTTGGAGCTTACAAAACTCCAAAGTGCCCAGGATTTGCTCTGTGACTAGGAGCCAGCCACCTTGTCACTTCCTACGTCATGTTCCTCTTCCACACGATGCGGACTCGAAGCCTTCCTCGCCCCCACCCGCCGCCCCCATGGGGGGTGTCCTTTCCTAACTCTGCTGGTACCTTCTCACCCCTCCCAAAGCCCCCCCAGCCCCCCCCTCCCCACCCCTGCTCAAAACCCCTTGGTACCTCCCCCTCCTCTGCCGGGAAGCAAATCAGAAGCCACAGTCCCCACAATCCGCATCAAGCAATTTCTAGTGTCTCTAGAAATGAATGCACGAGCCCCGTGTGTCTATATTTGCACCATGTGACTTCTTGGGTTGTCTCGTGATCACTCTACCACACCCTGCATGAAGCTTCCCAATCCCTCTGGTGGAGGCAAGGGCTCTCCTCTCCACCGAAGGGCAGTTCTGTGTCCTTGGGACCCCCCGGCATGGGGACTCGCACAGGCACACTCCCAAATAGCCCTGCAGAGGAACTGACCGACCGACTTTGCTCCACAGCCGGCCAGACAGAATGACAAAACCTCCACAGAGCTTTCTGGAAAATCAAGGGCTAGAGAAGCAGCCTGGTGCCACAGGCACAGGGCACTCCTGCACCTACACCTCCTACAGTTAGCTCCGGTGTAGATTGCGATGCCTGTGGGAAAACCAGTAAGAACCGGGCATTTAACCAAACCTTTTTCCAGCGAAACCAGCCTCTCGTTTCACCTCCGTGACCTCACGAGCCTTCCGTTATCCGAAACAGTGACTAATCCCTTCTCAGAGGTCACCAAATGTTTGGGCAGCAGGATGCCCTGGAGCTGACCGGACTCGGCTGGGCTGGGCCACCCACGCGGCCACTGGGGGCTTTCTAGAACGCACCTCTGCGGGAGAGCCGCGTGTCGGCATCTGTGTCCACGAAAAGCTTCATCTGGAACAGGTCTCGTACCTCCTGGGAGTAGAAGGCCAGGATCCCTTCAAAGAGCACCACGTCTGCGGGGTAGACAGTGACCGTCTCCTCCTTCCTGCAAAACACAGAGCGCATGACGGGCCGAACCGGGCAGGGTGGGCGACGGGGCAGGAACAGCATCTGTCTGGGAGTCTGGGGTCCTACAGCAGGACCCCAGCAGGACCGAAAGGGGGTAGAGCTAACACAGCCTGGCAGAGCCCTCGGACCACCACTGAAGACCCACCAAAGGGCCAGCAGCACCGGGGCAAAGGTCCCCTTTGACCAGTTCTTCTGGGCTCCGGCCATAAAGCAGAAACCGAAGCCCGTCATCCCTCTCCTTGGAATAAACAGCCTGCTGTTTGTTGAACGCACAACAGAGACAGACAGAAGCAGATGCGAATTCTTCTTTTCTCCGGAGGCGTCTGGGGGAATGCTCTCGTGCACGGGCATTTATGGAACCTAACCCATTTATGGAACCTAACCCGGAGCTTTCACAAACAGAACCTCACAGTTTTCTCCCAACAACCCTACCCCTTCCCCACTGTCCTGAGGCAACTGGAGAGGAGAGGAAGGGCCGGCAGGGAGGGAGGCGAAAGGAAGTTGTAAAGAGAAGAGAGGGGAGGAAGCATCTCCAGGGAAGGAAAGACTCCCGAGCTCTGTGGAGTCGGCCCCTACAGCTAGCAGAAGCGCCGTGGCGTGGCGTGGCGTGGCATGGTGTGGCCGTGGCCGTGGCTGTGGCCGTGGCCGTGGGTCAGGGCCTGTGGGGTCCAGGGCTGCAGGGCGCTGCTCCCTCCCCCTCATCACTGATGCAGGGGTCCTGCATCACCACCTACCCCACAGGGCTGGGTAGCCCAAGGCAGATATTAGCAAATAGCGGGCTTTTCAAAAGCAAGGAGGGCGGGGCGGGTTCTGTTGCCAAATGCGCTAAAGGGAGGCTGTGGGCTGAGTTGCACCTTGCCTGCATTTTCAGAGCATTCTTACCATCTGACTCTGTCCTAACCACCCTTCGCTGCACTGTCACCTACTGCCTCTTGCTCCAAAGTCACTGAAAGGGAAGTCCTGATTACCACCGCAAGGTTTACTCCTCACGCGGGCATCGGTGAATAAAACCGAATAAAGCATTATTTTTTAAGTTCCTTAAGACAATACGTCCATCGGGGCGCCTGGGTGGCTCAGTCCGTTAAGCGTCTGGCTCTTGGTTTCGGCTCAGGTCATGACCTCACAGTTGGTGAGATCGAGCCCCGAGACGGGCTCCATGCTGACTGTGCGAAGCCTGCTGGGGATTCTCTCTCTCCCTCTCTCTCTGCCCCTCCTCCGCTCATGCTCACTGGCTCGCACGCTCTCTCTCAAAATAAATAAATAAATAAAACTAAAAACAAAACCAAAAAAAGCCAATAGGGGCGCCTGGGTGGCTCAGTCGGTTAAGCGTCCAGCTCTTGGTTTCAGCTCAGGTCATGACCTCACAGTTTCAAGGGTTCGAGCCCCGCATCGTGCTCTGCACTGGCGGTGTGGAGCCTGCTTGGGAATCTCCATCTTCCTCTGCCCCTCCCCCATTCACATCATCTCCGTCTCTCTCAAAATCAATAAACTTTATATAAAAGAGAAAGGACAAGAGGTTTATCTGTGCAAACACAGGGAAGCCAGCAGCTACCAACCCAAGAGGATGCACTGAACTTCCCTCCCATAAACACTCCTCGATTCCTTCTTAGCTTAGACCCTTGGGTTCCTGTCTAATTTCCAAGGCAGGCACTGTTAGAACAATGCCAAAGTGGCAGAATGTAGGGTGTAAATGACAGCAATAAAGGACCAGGTGAGTAAGGTCAGAAGATATTCTCTTAGAACAGTGATAGAACTCTAGATTTTTGTTTTGTTTTGGTTTTTTTGAGAGAGAGAGAGAGAGAGAAAGAGAGAAAACACAAGATGGGGGGAACGGGCAGAGAGAGAATCTTAAGCAGGCTCTGCGCTTAGTGTGGACCTAGGTGCCGGGCTTAATCCCACGACCCTAGGATCATGACCTGAGCCGAAATCAAGAGGCAGACACTCAACTGGGGACTAAGTCACCAGGCGCCTCAGGATGGGCTTTTAATTATAGAAACATTTGGCCATCAACAGATGAATGTACAGATGTGATTTATACATACAACGGAATATTACTCAGCCATCAAAAAGAATGAAATCTTGCCATTTGCAGCAACATGGATTGAACTAGAGTGTATTGTGTTGAGCGAAATTAGAGAAAGACAAAAAAAATGTTTTCACTCATATGTGGAATTTAAGATAAAAAACAGAGAACATAAGGGAAAGGAAGCAAAAATATAAAAACAGAGAGGGAGACAAACCATAACAGACTCTTAAATACACAGAACCAACTAAGGGTTGCTGGCGGGGTGCTGAGTGGGGGATGGGCTAAATGGGGAAGGGGCATTAAGAAGGGCACTTGTTGGGATGAGCACCAAGTGTTATCTGTAAGTGATGAATCACTGGGTTCTACTCCTGAAATCATTATTGCACTATATGGTAACGAACTTGGGCTTAAATTTTTAAAAATAAAATAAACTACATTAAACCAAACAAAATTATAGAAATATGTGGTAGTAAAAGATGAAATCTAATTTCCCATTTAAAAAAAAAAAAAAAAAAACTCCACCCAAGGGGCACTCAGTCAGTTAAGCACCTGACTTTGGCTCAGGTCATGATCTCGTGGTTCATGGGTTCAAGCCCCGCGTCAGGCTCTGTGCTGACAGCTCGGAGCCTAGAGCCTGCTTCAGATTCTGCGTCTCCGTCTCTCTCAGTCCCTCCCCTGCTCATGCTCTCTCTCTCTCTCTCTCTCTCTCTCAAAAATGAATAAATGTTAAAAAATAAATAAATAAATAAATAATTCCACTGGAGAGAACGAAGTCAAGGAATCAAGAAGAAGGCGGAATGATAACCGGGTGGGAGAAGCCTTCAAAACAGCAAAGGGCTGAAAACAACACTTACTGAGCGATTTGTAGCCCAGAATATGGAGCGACTACGTGCGGTTGATATACCAGTCAGAAGTTTAGCGTCTGCCTGGGAAGTCCTGAGTGAGCAGAGTCCCTGGAGGCTCGAAGGAATTTGGGGGGGTGGGGGGGGTCTGGCCAGGAGCCCCCTGCGACCACGCAGAGGGAAGGAAGACAGGACGGAGGTCAAGCCACACTCCTCCATTCCTAGTCAGGAGCACAAACACAGAGCCGCGGAAGGGACAGGACTGAGAAGCTCTCCCGAGAGTTCAGTGTCCCATCTCTGGTGACCTCAGCGCCCTCACACCTCTCTGCACGGTCCAACTCAAAGTAAACCAGGAGAGAAGAAAGAAGAGTTTCCTTTGTTCTTCTTCCTGTGTCCTCTGCCCAGCCCCTTTACATCTTATTCCAGGAACAACAGCTCAGGGATGTGAATCAGGACAAATACGTAGTCCCTCACCTGAGCCCAAATTCGTGAACTTGTCCCTTCAGAGTTAGCAAATCGTGATGAGCAGACGGTCCCAGGAAGCGCTGGGTAAAGTCCCCAAGCAGTGGCCACCCACGCACATGCTAACAGGCTGCAGTGGGTACCACACAGGGGAGGACCCTGGCTGCAACTCTGGACAAACGGGAATGCTCGGGGAACTACAAGGAACAACGCCCAGCCCAGAGCAGGTCACTTACCGGGAATGAGAGACAAAATCATACACGGGAATCTGTACTGTTTTCCCTTCAGTGATTTCTTTGAGTGTTTTGAAGATGAGTTCATTGTCAAAGGCATCTGAAGGAAACCAAACTGTTAAAATGTTTCTCGATTTTAAAACGATTTCTCCTATAATCTTACACATGTAGTTCATGTATGTATATCACACCCTAGAGGAGCATATGCACCCACCCCAAAAAGCCAGATCTCTACCCAAAGCAGAAGGCAAACTCTCCGTGACTCAAAACAGAACACATGAGTGAGTTCTGAGACCCTGCTTTTCTTCTACCTTTCTATCCCACCCTTGGCTTCAGACCTCACTCTCCTCCAAGTTCAGCTGCTGCCTTGGGCACTGGCATAAGTTAACCTGGAAAGCATACTTGCGACACGGGGAGGCAACAGGTTTTGATTCCATTGGTTACAAGGACCCAAACCAGTTAAAGGGCAATGTGCTGATCTGGGACCATCAGGGCAAAAATCACTCCGTCAGACATCCTGGACCCTCCTTAGTCCTTTCTGCCAGTGAGTTTCACACCATGCCACGCACACGTGTGTGCAGGTGGGGAGGAGGGTGTGACACAGGCTTCAGGTCAGAGGAGGCAGATGTGTTTGTGCTAGCCTGTGTCTGGCCAACCTCAAATAACAGACTCCTATGGAGTCACCCTCGTTCAGATGCAGATTCAATCAGTATTTACAAAGTCATGCAATATGTGATGTGTTTCAAAATGGCTTCTTTAATATGAGCCCCACCATAACCCCGCAAGGTATTTAGTAATCCTCCCTTTTACAGGTGGAAGCAGGTTCCAAGAGGTTAAACAACTCCCTCAGTGAACCAGCACACAAACACACCTTCAACTCCTGACTCACCCGGGTGATCAAAATTGAACTGGCCCTTCAAGGCTTTGGCCTTCTGCTCCGAAGTGAGGACACGGTAGAAGCTATCCTGGCTCAGGATAACCACCTGCTTCTGGCGACAGTCCACCTCATTCTGTCCCAGGAGCTGCACAATCTTAGCACAAACGGAAGACTGGAGGAGAGAACAGAACACCAAGGATTAAAGAGGAGTGCAGAGTCACTAACTCATGAACATGCCCTAAGCAAGGCCTTCTGGAAGGAAAACTCCAAAGGCTACCATCTTGTATGATGGATTAGAAGGTTAAAAGAGAGAGACAGCCTGCTGAGAGGGAAGTTTGGAGGTCCCAGAGTCTCTTCCTCCCTTTCCTAAATGTGAGCAGTAAGGGAGATGATTCATTTTCAGAAATACCAAAAAAAAAAGCTGTGCTGTGTAGTTAACGGTAGGTTTACAACCTATTGGAAATATGTACGAATCCCGCCAACAATGGGTATCCAACCCTTAGACACTTCACTTCCTGGTTCTTCTTTTTTTTTTTTTTTTTCCACGTTTTATTTATTTTTGGGACAGAGAGACAGAGCATGAACGGGGGAGGGGCAGAGAGAGAGGGAGACACAGAATCGGAAACAGGCTCCAGGCTCTGAGCCATCAGCCCAGAGCCCGACGCGGGGCTCGAACTCACGGACCGCGAGATCGTGACCTGGCTGAAGTCGGACGCTTAACCGACTGCGCCACCCAGGCGCCCCCCTGGTTCTTCTTTCCCTCTCTGTTTGCGGACTTATTTTCACAGGCCATACAATGAGCATGCGCCAAAGAACAAAGGGAGGAGGGGCTGAAAGTCTCTGGGTCACCACAGGGAATGTACATTGTTACAATCAGACAACTTCTTGCCTTACGTGGGCATAGGGGACTTCCGGGTCAGTTGTAACCTCTGTAGTACTCAGCCAATGAGGAACCAGGGGAGGGACTTGCCTCTGTAGTACTCAGCCAATGAGGAACCAAGGGAGGGACTTACACGCTAGGAGATAAACTGTCTGCTGTAACTGCTTGTCCATCATCAGACACCTGCTCTTGCAAAACAATGATTGAAGCCTCGCTTCACTGAGTCTCCACGTCCCTCCTTTGATTGGGTCGGTGGGCTCATTTCTCACGCTAAACACAGCTTACTACTCTCAGGTGTCTTCAGGGACAGCAGCAGAGAGGAGGGCAGTCATTTCTACCTCCTCTTCTGTAAAGTCTTTTCTAAAGCCACTAATAAAAACGAACGCAAATTTATTTATGCCTGCTCGTGCCCTGGCATAGATACACTAGCAGAAAGTGGAAAGAGAGCACACTGATGATGCGCAACGGGCCTCATGAAGTGATGGCACGTCCATGTAGAATCAAAACCGCAACCAGATAACGTGGCCAGTTAGCAGTAGGGCCAAGGTCACGGCTTTCAGCCCACTGCGTGGGTTACTCTTGCTCTAGTGCATTGCCGTGGACTTGTTCACACTCACGGTGGAGGCTTCTTCACAGATGTTTGCCACTACTTACGGACTGGAATGACATGGGACACAAAACATCACCAACACCTAAAACACTGGGGTATCCCAGCTCAGAATGGGGGAGCCAGAAGGAACTCAAACCTACATGCTTTGTGTTGTGTGGCTTGCAAGACACAAATCTACCTGTGACATTGTCACAGGTAATAAGAGACATGGATTTAGTCCTCCTATTTCTGGCCAAGAGTTCCTAAAACCCCTGCATTTCCTCAGGGAAGAGCAGCAGGCGACAAGTGTCTATGTTATGTTAATGAGGTAGCCTTTGGAAAGCACCAAAGGAGAGGGGCTGGTTGCCAGGGGGACCAAGCACGTGATTAGCAGGTTAGAACTTTCACTCCCACCACCCTGACCTCCAGGGAGAGGAGAGCAGAGAGGAGAGGGGCTGGAGGCTCAGTCAATGGCCAACACCAAGGACAGAATCAGTCATGCCTATGTAATGAAACTCCATACAAACCCGAGTGGATGGGGTTTGGTGAGCTTCCTGCTTGGTGAACACGTGCAAGTGCGGGGACAGTGGCACACTCAGAGAGCACTGAAGCTGCACTCTCGTTCCACACCTCGCCCTGTGCAAGCATCTCCGCCACCTGGCTGTTCCTGAGTGACATCCTTTTATAACAGACTGGTAACTCTGGAAGTAAAATGTCTGGGTTCTGTGAGCTGCTCTAGCAAATTAATCAAACCCAAGGAGGGGGCCGGTGGAACCTTCGATCCATGGCCAGTCAGCCAGGAGCACAGGGGACAACCTGGGCTGCCCACTGATGCCTGAAGTCAGGGCAGAGGGGGTGGAGGGCGGTCTTGCAGGGCTGAGCCCTTAACCTGCGGGACATGATGCTATCTCCAGGTAGACAGTGTCGGAATTACTGAGGTGAGGGGGCGCCTGGGGTGGGGGGGGCTCGGCTGATTAAAGATCCGACTCTCAATTTCAGGTCAGGTCCTGGTCTCACGGTTCGTGAGTTTGAGCCCCAAGTCAGGCTCTGCATTGACAGTGCTGAACCTGCTTGGGATTCTCTATGTCCCGCTCTCTGCCCCTCCCCTGCTCCCAAACTCTCTCTCTCTCTCTTAAAATAAACATTTTAAAAAATTTTAAAAAGACTTATTGAGGTGAATTCTCAGATACCCTGCTGGTGTCCCAGAATTGCTTATTGATGTGGGGAAGCCCCTCCCCCACACACAATGGGATTGGAATTGGGTATAGAACCTAATATCTACCTTTTCCCCTCCAATAATATACACACTTCATAAAGAGAAAAGCGTAAGAACAAGCACTTTCCAAAGAATGAGGCAGTAAAGGACAGTATTTACCAAAGAGCTCATTTCTTTTTTTCCCATTTTATACAGAGATTAATTTAAAGGTAAGAATGTCGGGGCGCCTGGGTGGCTCAGTCGGTTGAGCGTCCGACTTCGGTTCAGGTCCTGATCTCACGGCTGGTGGGTTCCAGCCCCACGTCGGGCTCTGTGCTGACAGCTCAGAGCCAGGAGCCTGCTCCGGATTCTGTGTCTCCCTCTCTCTCTGCCCCTCCTCTGTTCACACCCTGTCTCTCTCTTTCTCTCAAAAATAAACATTAAAAAATTAAAATAAAAATAAGAATGTCTACATTACCAAAAAAGCCTGCAAGCCATAGCCACGCCCCCTTCTGGAGTTGGCTGACCTAATTACAAGAGGTGGAAAATAGTGGCATAAAGATTTCTTGGGTTCGGTCTTGGGAGCTTCACTAATGAACCTGTTTTACCAACTGGCTTTAACAAGGTAAAACAGGAAACTATAAAAAGTTACATTTCTCACAAGCTGTGCATTTGATTCGTACAAGCATAAGGAGAACCGGCCATTCCTGTTGCCCTAGTCAATCCACGTGAAACTGTTTTGCACAATATTTCCTGTTGGACAAATTGTAACACACAACCAAATAAGGATCTTTAGGGGCGCCTGGGTGGCTCAGTCGGTTAAGCCTCTGACTTCAGCTCAGGTCATGATCTCGCAGTTTGTGGGTTCGAGCCCCGTGTCGGGCTCTGTGCTGACGGCTCAGACCCTGGAGCCTGCTTCACATTCAGTGTCTCCCTCTCTCTCCACCCCTCCCCTGCTTGTGCTCTGTCTCTCTCTCTCTCCAAAATAAATATTTTTTAAAAATTAAAAAAACATAAGGATCTTTGAGAGAACAATATTTTGATCATTCTTAATTATTTGAGAACTACTTTACTTTTCTGACAACTCTGCACATTAATGGAAAAGCATTTAAAATAGGATTTGTGGAACAGGAGCTATGTCGGCAAAAAGAAAAAATCATAGAAAGGTAAAACTTGCACATGACTTAAGCTAGATTCAAAAATGAAAACATCATGAGAATCAAAGGCTCTAAACAATTATAAACTATATGTTTTTACACAGGTATGAGCCCATAATTTCCTTTCCCTAACTTCCATCTGGTTCTTTTTTTATTTTTTTTTTTAATTTTTTTTTTCAACGTTTATTTATTTTTGGGACAGAGAGAGACAGAGCATGAACGGGGGAGGGGCAGAGACAGAGGGAGACACAGAATTGGAAACAGGCTCCAGGCTCTGAGCCATCAGCCCAGAGCCTGACGTGGGGCTCGAACTCCCGGACCGCGAGATCGTGACCTGGCTGAAGTCGGACGCTTAACGGACTGCGCCACCCAGGCGCCCCGTTCCATCTGGTTCTTACATCCTAAGGCTAAGGGGGGCCCGGGCAGGGGGGGGGGGGTGGTAAAACCTACACCTACACCTTTTATTAGTAGATAGAATTACTTTTGCAAGTCCAAAGGACAAAAATGAAAAGAGGGATTCATGGGACCAGCTATATTTAACATATCTGGTGATTCAAACCATGGTATTTTTTATTTATAGTTAAAACCCACTACATGTTTTTTAAAATACAGAGAGTAATCTCTCTTCTACCAAAAAAAGTATATATAAAGAAGTTACATTGCCTAATTTTACAGGTAAACAGTCATTTCCCTTCACCCAGGTACAACCTAGAACAAATGGATGTAACCCCAATCAAATCAGGTTAATGGGCACCTCTGGAAAGCCAGTGTTTACAACGACTTCTCAGCAAGGATAAAATATGGCTGTTTTGGTGCACAGCTACATGTCGTAGGCTCCATGCTCTTTCACGGACCTGTTTGGCGACCCTGCTTGCTACAAATATGCCACCACCACTGCCTATAACTGGTTTATTTAAGTCACATCCTAGGCCCAGTGCTCCATCACAATCACCTCTGTAAGTCACAAGTGCCATCCTTCACGGACATGGAAAGCTGGCGAGAAGACTTGCCCACAGTCCTGGTTCTTTTCTTCCCCTCAACCTAAAAGGTAGTCAGAAGTCCCAAGGCAGAAATCCTCAACACCACTGCATGCACCAGCACAGAAACACTTGCCTCTAGGTCAATCTAGATTTTCCTAGGACAGTAAAACCTTGGTTTGCGAGTGTAATTCATCTGGAAACATGCTTGTAATCCAAAGCACTGGTAATTATCAAAGCGAATTTCAAGAACCCTTGGCTCAGTGGGGATCACGTGGCATTCGGCATCGTGCACTACTCCTACCGCAAGACGTCGCTTGTTCATCAGATTAAAACTGATGAGAAATGTCGAGACGCCGGTGTGGCTCAGTCAGTGAAGCGTCGGACTCTTGATTTCGGCTCGTGTCACGATCTCACAGTCCCGGAGTTCGAGCCCTACATGGGGCTGTGCACGGACAATGTGGAGACTGCTTGGGATTCTCTCTCTGCCCCTCCCCTGTTTGCTCTCGCTCTCTCTCTCTCTCTCTCTCTCTCTCTCAATGAATGAAAAAACATTGTAAAAAGATTATTAGAAATGTTTGCTTGAGGGGCACCTGGGTGGCTCAGTCGGTTAAGCGTCCGACTTCAGCTCAGGTCACGATCTCACGGTCTGTGAGTTCGAGCCCCGCGTCGGGCTCTGGGCTGATGGCCCAGAGCCTGGAGCCTGGTTCCGATTCTGTGTCTCCCTCTCTCTCTGCTCCTCCCCCATTCATGCTCTGTCTCTGTCTCAAAAATAAATAAATGTTAAGAAAAAAAAATTTAGTAAAAAGAAATGTTTGCTTGACTTGCAGAACACTCACAGAACAAGTTACTCACAACCCTAGGTTTTACTGTATTTTCTTCCTTGTGGAACTTACTTAAAATGGCCCTTAGAGGGGCACCTGGGTGGCTCAGTCAGTTAAGGTCCGCCTTCGGCTCAGGTCATGATCTCACAGTTCATGAGTTTGAGCTCCGCGTCGGGCTCTGTGCTGACAGCTCAGAGCCTGGAGCCTGCTTCGGGTTCTGTGTCTCTTCTGTCTGTCCTGTGCCTCCCCTGCTCATGCTGTCTCTCTCTCAAAAATAAATAAACATTTTTTTTAAACGGCCCCTAAAAAACCTAGGCAGCTGTTGAATCAGGGGCAGCAGGTACACAGGAGTTCCTTCCAGTTTTCCTCTACTTGTGGATGGCTTTGAATTTGCGCACAGAGGCTCCACTTTGCCAGGAGTGAGTGGTCTTTGCCTTATCTAAGGTCCTCTTCTTATATCTCTTTCATTTTAACACCCCTTTCCCCTAACCCTGCCTTCTTCGACAGGACGAAATGAATTGCGAGGTGTCTCATTCCCTCAAGAAAAGAAATAGTTCATTAATGATGAGCGTTGGAGACGGTCGTGAGCTTACAGAAAGCTAAAGGTGGGCGAGGACGCAACGGCGGGCTAACATTTAAAAAAGCATTACAGTCACAGAAAGACAGATACTGCAGGATCCCATTTATAGGAGGTTTCTAGAGTAGTCAAATTCACAGAAACGAAGCAGAATAGAGGCCGCGGGAGGGGGGGGGGGGCTGGGGGGAGGGGGAACTGGGGAGTTAGTTGTTCAGTGGATATAGTTTCACTTTTACATGAGGAAAATTTCTGGAGATTCGTTGCCCAGAGATGGGACTACACCGGATACTAATATGGCTAAGGCGGTAAATTTTATGAAACAGGTGTATTACCACAATCATTATGCGCAATCATCATTATTAATTATAACAAGAGCAAAACGGGCTGTTTCTTCTTTACTGGTACTAGGCTCAGTATCTGGAAACCATCTCATTTACTTATTACAACCCTAGGTGATAGAAATTATTATCACATGCACTCCACCGACGTGAAGATGCGTGGGAAACAAAGAAGGAAGTGGCAGCCAAAATTAAATTTTCTTATAATCTGCAAGCCAGCCACTGACAAATACTTGAGACAGGCAGAGTGTAACATTCCTCCAGGATCTCTCAACTGTCTTAATGTTAATGCTTTGCTAGAGGAAGAAACCGCCTTAGCTTGACAACTGCTAGGCCCCCAGGATCCAGGGAATCTTCTTTAGCATATGAAAGTCCTTCTGGAAACTTCCCTCGCCTTTACCTCCCCCCGCAGATCCCAAGTATAGAATCAGTCACTGCTCACAATCCTGGGACAGCTCTTCCTGCCCACGGGTCCTGTCCCTGTGTTTTAATAAAACCACCTTTTTGCACCAAAGACATCTTCAAGAATTCTTTCTTGGACATTGGCTCCAAACCCCAACATTCTCTACATCAACAGGTTACATGACTTGCCCAGGGCATGGGTAGTGGAGTCAGGATGCAATCAGCCCAGCCGGTCTAACCCAGAGCTCACCCTCTTATTGGCTGGCACCCTCTCAGGCAAACAGACTTTGCCCACGGGAGCCAGAGCGGAGCTTAATTTTCCATGGTCTCTCCAGATTCAGTGCAATGTATCCAGAATATATTTGGTTCTTGCCACTTCTAGCATATTATTTTAAAGGTGAATAAGCTAGCCAGCTAGTGGGTTGCTGTCTGAATACAAAGTGAAGGTCAACATGAGGTTATCTTTAGAAAAGGGGGTGGGGGGGGAATATATATTTGTTTACATAATAATCGGTAAAGGGGATGTACAATTTCTTCACTTGAATGGCATTTTGAAGACCTCATTCCCTTTAATTCCATTACAACAAGATGTTGATATCTTATCTCTTTTTTTAATCTAATGAGGAACCTGAAGCTTACAGAATCCATCAAGCTAAATGCCTTGCTCAAGGTCACAGAGCTGCATCTCAAATCTCAGGTCTTCTAACTTCAAATGCCCAATTCTTTTCACTCTTCCAGAACAAAAGCCCCGACACTCTCCATAAACGTACGTACTTACCTTCGGAGAACAGTGATGGGGGCAGGGAACTCGTTAGAAATAGAGGACGGTTCTGTCCCGCTGCGTCATTAAAGTCCACATAATGGTAAATTTCATAGAATTTCAGATTAACTAAAGGCAGGCAAGTGATATATGTATTGAAAAGAAGCCGAAAGTACATACACACATGCACAGGTAGAGTGCATGATTTAGTGCGAGATTTAGAACCTAAACTTGGGAGTCTGTTCAAAACAATCTAGCTGTTTAGAAGCCAGAAACTAGGAGAGCCCCAAAGGCTGTGTAATTCTGAGAGCAGGCCAACGCTGGACCTGCTGATCCGGCCAGTTCACCAGATGTGAACAGTGTGCTCGACTCTTAGAGAGACAGACTTCCCATTCGGGAAGCCCCGGGAGCAAGCAGGCAACACGCCCTTCCAGCCGGCCGGTTCCAGCTGAGAGGCCACAGGTTCCTTGTACTTACTACCATAGGAAGGATTATTTCTCTAAAAAAGGATTCTTGCGGAGAGAGTGGCTCAGACAGCCCAGACACCAACTGCTATTTCTAGCGTGCGTGTGTGTTCAACACACATACACACATCTAATTCTTCAGGTCTTCTGTCCAGTTCCGACGCTGCCGAATAAGTAAAAGAAACAAACCAAACAGGACGGCTGAACGCTGGGTCGCTTCTTTGCCAAGAACTCTCCATCTCAGCCCTTAGCTGCTGGGAAGGTGGACAGAGACGAGCCAGAAAGCTCAGAGTAACGTTAACTCAGCACCGAGGAGTTCGTGAGTTTCTGATTTAGATCTTTGTGCGTGTGTGTGTGTGTGTGTGTGTGGTGATGATGGAGGGGGTGGTAGTAATTATATTATGGCTAGCAGAACCCATGTGTAATGCGTGGGTACTGGGGCCATCCAGGACACCAAGACTGGATGTGTCTTCATGCTGGGTGGGTCCCCGGAGGAATGGGCCAGTATTTCGCACGGGCAACTTTACGGAACACAAAGGGACAGGCTGCCTGCCCTGCATTTAGGAATCCCACCAAGGTGCCTGTCCCACTCTCGGTAAGCTGCTTCAGAATCGTACAGAGGGCTGCTGAGATGGAGAAAAGCCTAGTAACCACCCGAGCCAGGGCTTAAAAGAGCCAGCCAGCTCCAGGAGAAGCGAGTGGACTCCTCATGTCGCAGCCTTAAGAATGGGATGTGGACGTCAGTTAACAACCTGCTTCGAACCTGCCACCACTATTAGCTAATCGAGCAAGAAGGCCAGATGCTTATTAGCCTCTTCGAGCAGGGGGACCCCCTCTGGCTCCTTCCCTTGGGGACTGTTCGCAGGTCACCCCAGTTACTCTTGCTGGCAGCCTTCTGTCACTACCATGAACTCAGAAATACACTGCTAACTTACATGGTGTCCAGCACGGCCCTCAGACATGACCTCACTCCTTTGGGGGCAGGGGTTTCTCCCCCCACAGTGCTGAAGCTCTAATTTATGGGCATGAGGAAACCAAAACGCCAGTGGTTTGGCCTGGATAAGATAAAACACATCTCAGGGGCGCCTGGGTGGCTCAGTCGGTTGAGCGTCTGACTTTAGCTCAGGTCATGATCTCACAGCTCGTGAGTTCGAGCCCCACATCAGGCTCTGTGCTGACAGCTCAGAGCCTGGAGGCTGCTTCGGATTCTGTGTCTCCCTCTCTCTCTGCCCCTTCCCTGCTCACGCTCCGTCTCTCTCTCTGTCTCTCAAAAATGAATAAACGTTAAAAAAATTTTCTTTTAAAGGTAAAACACGGCTCATACATGCTGATTTGACTCCCAGCCCGACCGCATGGTATCAACAGGGAGGGGTTTCTCAACGCTCCCTGGTAATATCCGTAAGGCCATCCAGTCTTGGGGTCCTGGATGGCCCCAGTACCCATGCATTACAAGTGGGTTCTCCTAGCTAGAATACAGTGACTACCACCTCTCTATCACCCCCCAACACACACACACACACACACACACCAGAAACTCACTGAATTGCTATGTAATAAAAAGGTCTTAGATACAAAAAAGTAGCCACAGGTCAATCCAACGTACAACCCCTGGAGCACAGAGATCACCTGTGACTCAGCGTTTACTCCCTGAGTCTGGCAGGACTTTGGGGGGGGCAGGGGGAGGGGGTGCTCACTCAAATGTGTATCACGGTTACCACAGAAAATCTCTGAATTTATCGAGCAGACCTCTTCTTCCTTCAGAGCTGGAGTTTCTAAAAGCATAACATGCCCTGCTCATTCTTTGCACCAGCCTCAATTCTGTCCTAAAGGACATAACGCACTCTGGCACAGACCAGCTAGCTGCGCACCCAAATCTCAGTCCCTGAGTTTTAGCTGGACACGTGGCCCTGATTCCCAGCAGCTTCCCTCGCGGCTCTTGGGTGATTGTGCTAAGTTTGAACCAATTCAATGAGCAGAAGTGTGAAGCAGGAGCTTCCTGGAATCTCCTTTAAAGCATCAGGGTCCCTCTTGACTCTCCTTCCTGTTGGCTGGAATGAAGACTGGACAGCTGGAGCATAAGCAGCCACTTTGTAGCACTGAGGCCACACCGACTAAAGGTAGTGGATCAGCTAAATAAAGGAGTCCCAGACTCAAATGGCAGAACTGAGAGAGGATGGGAGATCAATCATCTTGTTTAAACCCTGTCGTTTATGGCTTTCTGTCATCTCCAACTGAAATGACCCTAATACTGACGTCCACCCCCACATACCCAGTATACCTCAGTGTAAATGTTCTCCAGAGAGCTGGGGTAATCCTCCCATCCTGGGCCACGAGGCTGCCTTATTCATCACAGGAGCCACAAACATCTCATCACCCAAGTCCATGTGAGTTTTAAAAGGTGGAGTGAGGACCACTTGCCTGACCAATGTGCCCAGACCACTGGGCACCTCTCTGCCACCTGCCAGCCTCTATGTGTCTGCCCTGACGTGTCAGGGCAGAACTCAACATCTCCCCACTTTTCAGTACTTGTTTGTGCTGCAGGCTGAGCTATCCACAGAGGAAGCAGTACCCAGGAGGCGGAAACCCAAATTATAAACAGTACCAGGTAAGAAATTCTCCACAATAGAAGCTCTCAGTTTTAATTCCCGACCCTTCCGCTGGGGCTGCAAAGGTCGTTTAGCCTAGAAAAAAACCCAGGTATTCGACTGCGTGAGAAAAATTCTGGTTGATCAACAGTCACCAAAATAAACATGTTCCCAAGACCTTTCGGTGCCCTGTCCATCTCATTAAGCCCCATTCCTAGGAAAGACTCGTTTTAAGGACTCACCTCTGGGTTCATAAAATTACATGTTTGGCCCTGCTCTCCTGAAGTCACGAGCTCTTACTGACAAAGCCCATCGATGAGCACTTACTAACCGCTTAAATGCTTTAGAATCAACTGGGGGAGGGAAGCCCTTCAGCTGACACTTAACAGCTGCACAAAACGCACCCAATGCAACTGTTCTAAGGACTTTATAGATACTCCCTTATTTAATCTTCAAACCAGCCTTAGAAGGCCGGTGTTCTCATTACCACCATTTACCTAGCAGCCGATGGGCACAGGGTAGGCAGGTTACACAACCAGCCTAAGATCAAACAGCTAGGAAGCAGCTGAGACGGTCCTCAGGCTTCAAACTCAGGCAGGCTGGCCTCAGGATACACGCTCTTAACCAGAACACATACTGCCTTGCCTTGCCTTGCCTTGCCTTGCCTTGCCTTGCCTTGCCTTGCCACACCAGAGGCGGAATCCTTCTCTGTTCCCAAGGGCCACAATGACCTTACCCACGCAGGTATAGCACCAACAAAAATCACAATAAACAAGAGCTGCCAGGAACACGATGCTCTCAGCAAGGCTCTGCAATTTAGTCCCTGCGGGCTCTGTAAAGCACAGGCTTCCTTAGAAGTTCGTTTTTCTAGGGCGTCTGGGTGGCTCAGTCGTTTGACTGTCCAACTTTGGGTCAGGTCATGATCTCACGGGTCAGGAGTTCGAGCCCTGCGTTGGGCTCTCTGCTGTAGGCGCAGAGCCTGCTTTGAACCCTCTGTCCCCCCTCCTTGCCCTTCCCCTGCTCATACACGCTCTCTCAATAAATAAATAAAACATTAAAAAAAAAAAGAGGTTAATTTTTCTGATAAATATTTTACTAGGAAGAGGGCAAGACAAATCACCTCTGATCCCCTACGATTCATTCTTTGGGAGAAAATGGTATTTAAGTACAAGCCAATGGAGGCCAGACTGGTGCTCTGCGAAAAAGGTGAGCCCATACAGATGTTTTCGGGCAGAAGTGAGCAAGGTCTTTAAACCCTCACCACATGACGGGGCGCCTGGGTGGCTCAGGTGGCTGAGCGTCCAACTTCGGCTCAGGTCACGATCTTGTTTTCACGAGTTCGGGCCCCGCGTCGGGCTCTGTGCTGACAGCTGGAGCCCAGAGCCTGCTTCGGGTTCTGTGTCTCCCTCTCTCTGTGCCCCTGCTCCTCCCCTGCTCGTGCTCTGTCTGTCTCTCTTTCAAAAACAGAATGGAAACGTTAAGGGAAAAAAAAAAAAAAGAGTTGTGAACTATGAAATTAATCCAAGTTAAAAAAAAAAAAAAAACCTTCTTAACAAATAAAACCTTGCCACATGAAAACAGGTGCATGCACGCTGGCGTGTTATGAGCTGGCAAACCCCTGATTCAGAATCAGTATAGAGAAAGGGTCATAAATTCCTACCCTCTTACCGGGTACCAAACTCACAGTGAGATCAGTGAGGGTTACAGGAATAGGAGTGTGTGCGTGGAAAAGAGAATCCAGACTGGAGCGCACACCAGGGCTACAACCATGTAAGAAGCACAGGTAAACGTGACGAGGGAAATCTGGAAGGCAAATTGGTCAAAACTGAAAATTCCCGTGGTTCTTGGACATCCTTTTAAAGGAAAAAAGCGAGGGGGAGGGGCGCCCATACTCCTCACATACAGCCAAGTGCTAGTTTTCTCCACAGCCTGCTTAACAGCTGCCTCCAAACAAAGGGCAAACAGCAGGCAAGATAGGACTGTGCTTGTAACTCAAGCGGCAACCAGGCCTCACAACTGGATTAAAATGATTCAGTACAAAACAATGACGGATTTCAGCCTCCTCTGGCTGATTCTGAGCCTGAATATGGAATTTGCGGATGTGTCTTTGCATCCCCCACAGGGTAAGTACAAAAGGCACCAACACACACACACACGCGCATGCGCGCACACACACACAGTCTCTTGAAAGTATCTAGGATTACTCTAGCTTTGATGACTGTTGCTTATGAAGCCCTCTTGGAAAGGTGGGAGCAAAGAGGAAGCGTGCTGGCCGCTCAATTCTTCCCGCCCCGTGCGTGCAAGATTGAATCTATTTCCTTCCCCTTTCACTTGCGGGTCAAGACCCAGCAAACCAAGCCCCTTGTCTTAGGAAAACGTCCAAACGACATCTTTGGACGAGGCAACCCCACAGCCACCCACCTGCTGCAGTCTGGCTTACTGAGCGAGAATAATACTGCCCATCACAGAAATTATGACCCAGGACTCAAATTCCTCCTGAGGGACAGACACAGAAAGTTGACTCTCCCCCCGTTTAAAAAAAAAAAAATGAATAGGATAAAGGAGAGCACAGTATGCCAGTTGGATCCTCTGCTGAATCTTTCCAAATGGAAGGCCACACGTGGGTAAACATTCAATGAGGACTTAACAGTCCAACTCGGCTCTGTTGTACCAACTATATTTGGGTTAACCCTTCCTTTCCAGCAGTCCTTATCCACGCTGTGGAAAACCAGAAGTCAAAGAATCGGGTTATCAAAAGTTTTGGGGTTTTGTTTTTAAATTCCTCTTTAGGTCTCCTCCGGCACCCATGCCTCACCAGGGAAAGGAAACCGAAAACATGTGCCAAGCACCCACTTCCCTTCCTTTTTGAAAGTCTCTTTTAGTGTCTTTGAAAACTCAGTATTTATTCTTCAAACCATTGAAGAAAGGGGTTCAAATCTCTGTTCGACTCAATTCCTTCAAGGTATCCCTTCTAGATTTTGATGGATTCATCCCCCCCCCTCCCCCCGGGGCTCTCAAAACTCCTCTGGACTCAAAAAATAGAAACTACACAGGCCATGTTACTCTACAAAGGACGATAAGTCTACCACGGTGAAAGTCACCATAAATTGTCAGGGCTAATCTGCTACGGGCAAGTAAGAGGAGTTAAAGAAAACATCCTTTGAAGACAATGATTTTCTTTTACTAATTTGTGGAACGAAAGCTACTATCAGTAAATACGGGCCAAGCTTCTTTTTTACAGCCACACAAATATGTCCAGTGGATCTGACAAGGGCACGAAATGCAATTCCATGGAGGAAGGGGAGCCTTTTCAAGAAATGGTGCTGGAACAAGGACATCCACAGACTGACATATCAACCTTGACCTAAACTTCACAGCTTGTATGAAAATGAACTCAAAATGGACCACGGGCTTATGTAAAGCAAAAATCTATACAATTTATTAAGAGCGAAACACAGGAAGAAGTCTTCAGGATCTAGTGCTTAACACAGTGTTCAAAGGCTTGACGCAAAAAGCATGATGCATATAAAGGGAAGTTGATAAACTGAATCTCATCAAAAATAAAATGTACTCGGGGCGCCTGGGTGGCACAGTCGGTGAAGCGTCCGACTTCAGCCAGGTCACGATCTCGCGGTCCGGGAGTTCGAGCCCCGCGTCGGGCTCTGGGCTGATGGCTCAGAGCCTGGAGCCTGTTTCCGATTCTGTGTCTCCCTCTCTCTCTGCCCCTCCCCCGTTCATGCTCTGTCTCTCTCTGTCCCAAAAATAAATAAACGTTGGAAAAAAAAAAATTAAAAATAAAATAAAATAAAATAAATAAAATATACTCTGTAGAAACATGCTCACTTAGAATGAAACAACAAGCTACAGATGGGGGAAAAAATAATTGTAACACACATGTCCAACAAGGGATTAGTATCTAGAATACATAAAGGATTCTCAAAACTCAACAGTAAGAAAACAATACAATCAGAACATGGGCAAAAGACATGAAGAGGCTTTTCACCCATGAAGAGGGTACACAGATGGCAAATAAACACATGAAAAGATGCTCGACATCATTAGCCATCAGGGAAATATAACTGAAAATCAGGACTACCTATCAGAATAGCTAAAAGAAAAAAAAAAAAAACGGCAACATCAAATACTGGTGACGATGGAGAGAAAATAGATCAGTCATACACTGCTGGTAGAAATGTAAATAGTTGATCTACTCGAGAAAACAATTTAGCACTTCCTTTTTATTTTTTAATTATTTTACATTTTTAAAGTCATCTCTACACCCAACGTTGGGGTTGAACCGATGATCCCAAGATCAAGAGTCATCTGTTCTACCGAATGAGCCACCTGGACACCCCCAACGATTTGGCACTTTCTTAAAAAACTAAACATACAACTACCGTAAGTTCCTGCAAATTGCACTCACGAGCATTTATCCCAAAGAAATGAAAACGTGCTCACCCTGGAACATGTACACAAATGTTCATAGAAGCTTTATTCGTAACAGCCAAAACAGGAAACCACTCAAATGTTCTTCAAGGGGTAAATGGCAAATTGTGGTACCTCCATGCCATGGACCACTACTTAGCAATGAAAAGGGACAAACTACTACCTGTATGAATTTCCAGATAATTCTGCTAAGGAAAAACAAAGCAAACCCAAAACATTACATCCTGTATGATTCCATTTATAGAACATTCTAGAAATGACGATTGTGGAAATGAAGAACAGGTAGGTGGTTGGCAGGGATGGGGGGGTGGAATGGTAACACAGAGAGGGCAGGGGTGGCAACCAATGCATGGCATGAGGCAGTGACCTCAAAGTGATGACAATGTTCTGTATCTTCTCTGTATCAGTATCCATATCCTGGCCCTATCCTGGCTGTGTTTTGCAAGACATTACCATTGGGGGAACTGAGTAAATGGTGCGTGGGATCCCTCTGTATCACTTACTACAACTGTACGTGAATTGACAATGACCTCAAAAACAAAAAGATGACCATGCATCTTCTGCAATGTCTTTTTTTTAACACCAGAAATTCAAGCTCTCACCTTTCAAAATTCTTTTTTCCTCACAAACCCCAAATAATTAATTGGTGTGGAGCAATTGTATTCTCTGTGTGGGACAGACATGAGTTTGAGGGGGATAGGGGGAGAACAGACTGTTGTGGGTTGAACCGTGGCTCCAAAAAAGATACAACTATGTCCCCACCTTCAGAACCTGAGAATGTGACCTTATGTGGAATAAAGGTCTTTGCAGATGTAACTAAGGTTAAGGGGCTCAAGATAAGATCATCCTGGATCAGGATGGGCACTGAACCCAAGGACAAGTGTCTTTACAAGAAACAGAAAAGGAGGGGCGCCTGGGTAGCTCAGTCAGCTAAGCGTTCAACTTCAGGTCATGATATCACAGCTCATGAGCTCTAGCCCTGCATGGGGCTCTCTGCTGAGCCCGTTTCCCTTTCTCTCTGCCCACCCCCCTCATGCTCTCTCTCTCAAAATAAATAGACATTGAAAGAAAGAAAGAAAGAAAGAAAGAAAGAAAGAAAGAAAGAAACAAACAAACAAACAAACAAACAAACAAACAAACAAACAGAAAAGGAGAAAACAGAGACACACGACAGAGTGCAATGTGAAGACAGGGGTAGAAATTGGAGGGAGGTATCTATAAGCCAATGAGGTCCACCAGCAGCCAGGAGGAAAGCAGAGAACAAACAGATCTGCCTTCAGACCCTCCAGAAGAAAGCAATACTGACAAACCCCTAGATCTGGGGCTTGTGGCCCCCAGAACTGTACGAGAGGAAGTTATGCCACCAAGTCTGTGGTTCTTTGTTACTGCAGCCCAAGGAAACTAATGCACCTGTCACTGTTTGGTGGGCTCAACTTCTCACTTCTTTTTTAAAGTACGTACCTATCAGTCAATACTTTATTTCGTGTTTTGTTTTGTTTTGTTTCAATAATTACTTTAAGTAATCTCTAGACCCAACATGGGGCTCTAACTCACAACCTCAAGATCAAGAGTCACATGCTCTTACCAACTGAGCCGGCCAGGTGCTCCTTCTCTCTCCTTTTTAAAAAAAAAAAATCTAACATTTATTTATTTTTGAGAGAGAGAGAGAGAGAGAGAGAATGAACACAAGCAGGGGAGGTGCAGAGAGAGAGGGAGACACAGAATCCGAAACAGGCTCCAGGCTCTGAGCTGTCAGCACAGAGCCTGATGCAGGGCCTGAACCCACAGACCGCGAGATCATGACCTGAGCTGAAGTCAGATGCTCAACCGACTGAGCCACCCAGGCGCCCCTCTCCTTTTTTAATCACAGAGGATCTGAGCCCCTTCAACTTTTTTTTTTAATATTTTAACATTATTTATTTATTTTGAGAGACACAGAGACAGTGTGAGTAGGGGAGGGGCAGAGAGAGACGGAGAATCCCAAGCAGGCTCTGCACTATCAGCGCAGAGCCAGATGTGGGACTCGAACTCACGCAACCATGAGATCATGACCTGAGCTGAAACCCAGAGTCAGACGCTAACTGACTGAGCCACTCAGGAGCCCCTCTCAACTCCTATTTTTATATATTCCTAGACCCAATTTTTTCTTCTTCCAGAGGATATATGCCATAAGGACGTTCATTTCACTTTATACTCTTTTCCTACGGAATTTTTCCTGGCGTCTGCTCTAACAGTAAACTATTGCTCGCTGGCATTTTCAGGTGTCTACTTCATCCAATAGCCTGGTTAATGATTACCCCGCATGCTGAAGCTCCTGGGTGTTTCAGTCGGTTGAGCGCCCAACTCCGGATTTCGGCTCAGGTCGCGATCTCACAGTTGTGGGGTCTGGGATCGAGTCCCGTGTCACTTAAGATTCTTTCTCTCCATCTCCTTCTGCCCCCCACCCCCAAGACACACGCTCTCTCCAAAAAAAAAAAAAAAAAAAATTAAAAAACAAGAAAGAAAGAAAAAAAACTAAAACTGCACAGCACTGGACTGAATCTGCAGTTGACCTGGTGACAAAGAAGTTGCTTCTAGGTCCAGCCATGTGCTTTAGGGGCTTTAAAATGAAAACAATTAGGGGCGCCTGGGTGGCTCAGTCCGTTAAGCGTCTGACTTCAGCTCAGGTAATGATCTCGTGGTTCGTGAGTTCAAGCCCCGTGTCGGGCCCTGTGCTGGCTCGGAGCCTGGAGCCTGTTTCCGATTCTGTGTCTCCTCCTCTCTCTGCCCCTCCCATGCTCATGCTCTGTCTCTCTGTCTCTCAATAATATATAAACGTTAAAAAAAAAATTTTTTTTAATAAATAATAAATAAAATTAAAACAATTATTAGGCTGCAGATATGTAAAAGTGTCATTCAAGAGAACTTTTGCATTTTGATAGAAATGCCCATAAGCTTCTGAGCAAGACAGATTTTTTTTTTTTTTTAACGTTTATTCATTATTGAAAGAGAGAGACACAGCATGAACAGGGGAGGGGCAGAGAGAAAGGGAGACACAGAATCGGAAGCAGGCTCCAGGCTCTGAGCCGTCAGCCCAGAGCCCGACGCGGGGCTCGAACTCACGGACCGCGAGATCGTGACCTGAGCTGAAGTCGGACGCTCAACCGACTGAGCCACCCAGGCGCCCCAAGACAGATTTTTTAAGAAGATAGACCAAAGCTACCCACTCACCACATAGTTCTAAAAGGCGAAAAAAGCTACCCACTTACCACATAGTTCTAAAAGGCGAAAAGTGGGTCCTCCGGAGACAGGTTGGGCAGGACCTGGCTTGATTCCTGATGTTACCACAGCCCCACCAGTCACCCCTCAAGCAACTCAACCTCTCCGTCTGTTAAAAGCCTTCGTAGCAGTGAAGACTGGTGTCCCCTCCACAAAAGGGTGCTGGGTGCTAACGGCCTGATACACACCAGTCAGTGGCTAACAGAATACGTGTTCTATAAAAATTATTCTGTTCCCTAAGACCCCTCAAATTTTCACTGCTATAGATATCTCTTGGAAACAGCCTATCAAGAAGCTTTCATTGTGTAATTCAGTTGAAGACTTTGTGTTTCATGCCCATATGCTTGATTTTCTTCATATCTATCAAAACGATATTCTCTAGCTCAGGATTCTATAATTCGTCCAATCTTGGTGATCTAAAACCTGAACTGAGGGGCTCCTGGGTGGCTCAGTCGGTTGACGTCCGACTTCAGCTCAGGTCATGATCTCGTGGTCCGTGAGTTCGAGGCCCGCGTCGGGCTCTGTGCTGGCAGCTCAGAGCCTGGGGCCTGCTTCGGATTCTGTGTCTCCCTCTCTCTCTGCTACTCCCCAGCTCATGCTCTGTCTCTCTCTCCTTCAAAAATAAATTTTAGGGGCGCCTGGGTGGCGCAGTCGGTTAAGCGTCCGACTTCAGCCAGGTCACGATCTCGCGGTCTGTGAGTTCGAGCCCCGCGTCAGGCTCTGGGCTGATGGCTCGGAGCCTGGAGCCTGTTTCCGATTCTGTGTCTCCCTCTCTCTCTGCCCCTCCCCCATTCATGCTCTGTCTCTCTCTGTACCAAAAATAAATAAACGTTGAAAAATTTAAAAAAAAAAATTTTTTTAATTTATAAATAAATAAATAAATAAATAAATAAATAAATAAATAAATATAAATAAAACCTGAACTGAAATTCTGGTTTGTTTTTTTTTTGTAAACATTTATTCAGTTTTGAAAGACCCAGTGTGAGTGGGGCAGGGGCAGAGAGAGAGAGAGAGAGAGAGAGAGACGGAATCCGAAGCAGGCTCCAGGCTCTGAGCTGTCAGCACAGAGCCCGACACAGGGCTCGAACTCACGGACCACAAGATCATGACCTGAGCCAAAGTCAGATGCTTAACCACCTTGTACCCCTTTTCTGTCTTTTTTTTGTTTTTAAAGTTCTCCCCCCTAGTTTTTCCATTTACTTTTCTTTTCAAGGTGGTCAGGTTTTTTCCTTCTTTTCGGGTTTTCAGAGATAGTATCTCCATCACGGTACAAAATTTAAAAGGCATAAAATAGCACAGAGCACAAAGTCGGCCTCCTTTCTACCCTGTGTCCCAACTGCCGAATTCCTGACTACCTCCTGGCAGCCACTGTTTTTCCCTTTTGTGCACATCCTTTCAGAGGTGGTCCCTGAATCTAAAATCCTGCACGTGGCAGCGTCTGGGTCGCTCAGTCAGTGAAGCGTCCGGCTCTCGGCTTCGGCTCAGGTCATGATCTCGTGGTTCGTGAGTTCAAGCCCCGCACTGGGCTCTGCGCTGACAGCAGGAGGCCTCCTGCTTGGGATTCACCCTTTCCCTCTCTCTCTGCCCCTCCTCTGCTTGCTTGCTCTCTCTCTCTCTCTTTCCAAATAAATTTTTAAAAACTTTTAAAAATGTTTTAATAAAATCCTACGGGTGTATGAACTGTTCAAACCCTAACACAATGCCGTCTGCCCCTTCATTCACTTGTGCATTTAAGAACACCTCCTTTTTAAGAGCCTCACAGCATTCATACAGCAGCTGGTATTCCACTGATGGACATTTAAATGGTGCTTAGCTTTTTCTAAAACAAGCTTTATGTGTGGGCACTGGTATGTGTCAGTAGGATAAATTTCCAGTAGTGCATTTGCGAGGGCAAAGAATCTGCATTTTCTGAATTTCCATACATAAGCCCAGATAGCCCCCGCCCACTCCCCCACCATCAATGATTTACATGTATCTATTTCCTCATTTTTTTTTTTTTTTTTTTTTTTTTGGGACAGAGAGAGACAGAGCATGAACGGGGAAGGGGCAGAGGGAGAGGGAGACACAGAATCGGAAACAGGCTCCAGGCTCCGAGCCATCAGCCCAGAGCCCGACGCGGGGCTCGAACTCACGGACCGCGAGATCGTGACCTGGCTGAAGTCGGACGCTTAACCGACTGCGCCACCCAGGCGCCCCTCCTCATATTTTTTTAATGTTTATTCATTTTTTAGAGAGACAGAGAGACGGAGGCAAGTGGGGGAGGGGCAGGGAGAAGGGGAGACCCAGAATCCCAAGCACGCTCCACACTGCCCGTGTGGAGCTCAACGTGGGGCTCGAACCCCCGAACCCACAGATCATGACGTGAGCCACCTGGGCGCCCCGATGTTTCCTGAAGAAAAATTTTGTTTGTGTAGACTGATAAATTTGTGTCTTTATCATGTTATAGCTAGAAAGGACTTCCTCACACAAAAATTTACAATAAAATTTCTGCTACGATTTCTCCTCCTCAGTGACCCTCACACGCTTTCTTTGCCTCCAACGGCCGAGATCCCTCCTGGACCAAAGCAGGGCCACAGGGGGCCACGGGGGCGCCAGGCCGGCAGTCTCCTGCCAGACACCCAGGGACACGGATGACAAGCAACTGGAAAGGAAATGAGGTCTAGCGCTGTGGGTTGTAAGGAACTTCCTGCGCGCACACAAACAGCTACAGAAAAGTCTGCGACGGTGTCCTCTGGAATTCCTCCGGAAGGGGACACTGGCTGCAGGCCCACAGCTGCATACACGGTGAGGGCCCCGGCCTGTGGCGCCCCTTTTAGAGCAGGAATCAGAAGCAAGTTTGGAGCTCGTTGCAGACGAAGGCCACTTGTGAAAGTTATCTCTCTTTAAAACCCAAGGTGTGTTTTTCCCACCCCATGCAGGATATTCTGTTAAGAGTATCAAATCCTGGGGTGCCTGAAGGGCTCAGTAGGTTGAGCGACCAACTTCACTCAGGTCATGATCTCCCTCCCGGTCTATGAGTTCAAGCCCTGAGTCAGGCTCTGTGCTGACAGCTCAGAGCCTGGAGCCTGCTTGGGATTCTGTGTCTCCCTCTCTCTCTCTGCCCCTCCCCTGTTCATGCTCTAACTCTGTCTCAAAAATAAATAAAAACATTAAAATAAAAAAAAAGTAACCTAAGGAATGGGAGAAAACATTGGCAAATCTCCTCTGATAAGGGATTGGTACCCAGAATATATAAAAGAACTCCTACAACTCAACGTCAACAAACCAATTTAAAAATTGACAAAAGACTTGAACACCTGTTTTGCCCAAGAAGATATACAAACAGCCAATGAGTACATGAAAAAGACATTCGACATCACTAATCATTAGGGAAACGCAAATCAAAACCACAATGAGATCCCTCCTCACACCCACTTAGGATGGTTATTATCAGAAGAAAAAAGCCCAGAAAATAATAAGGGTCAGTGAGGGTGTGGACAAACCGGAAGCCTGTGCACCAATGGAGGAAATGTAAAATGGTGCAGCCATTGCGGAAAACAGTATGGCGGCTTTGCAAAGCATTGAACTGAGCCAACAATTCCAGTTGAAGGTATACACCCCAAAGAAGCGAAGCAGGAATAGATACTTGTATACTTGTGTTCACAGCAGCATGTGTCCCAAGAGCCAAAAGATGGAAGCAACCCAAGTGTCTACTAACAGATGAATACATAAACAAAATGTGGTATATACATACAAAGGAATATCTATTCACCCTTCAAAAAGAACAAAGTTTGGAGCTCCTGGGTGGCTCAGTCGGTTAAGCATCCGACTTCAGTTCAGGTCATGATCTCACAGTTTGTGGGCTTAAACCCCGTGTCGCGCTCTGTGCTGACAGCTCAGAGCCTGGAGCCTGCTTCCGATTCTGTGTCTCCCTCTCTCTCTGCCCCTCCCCTACTCACACTGTCTGTCTGTCTGTCTGTCTCTCTTTCTCTGTCAACAATAAACATTTTTTAAAAAGGTTCCAATGGTAACTTTCTTATGCGTATTTACCACAATTAAAAACTATTTGTATTAATACTCTCTTCTCTGCCACTAAATCTAAGACAAGGATCTCACCTCATTACTCTTTGCACACCTATCCCAGTACCAATGATTCAATAAAAGTATTCTGAACCCAACTCACACTTTTCAGGCAGAGTCTCGAAAACCAAGATGTTCTCCAGGTTCAGGTTCAGATTCAGATTCAGAGGACAGAGACATAGCACCTAACCCCACAACAGGGGCGGGAGGTAGGGGAGGAGGGAAAGCCCTGATCATATAACCTTCTGGTCAGTTACAGAGATCAATTCCCTCATTAACAAACAATTTTAAAAAATCAACAGCCTGTATGACTAGTTACCAACTTCAAACCACACTCTTAAGGGGTGCTTACTTCCTAGTATGTGAAAAGTACCAGAACATACTTTAATCTCCCAGAGTTAACTTCCTTTTCCAGGGACACTTAAAAGATTGCTCCCTGCAGGTGCCTTCTGTTCCCAGACCTTCTTTTCTTCCTGTCCCCGCTGCCCACATTGGCCAGCCACTCCTTTTCCAGCCACACACCAAATAAGCGTTGAAGAAACAGGTTAGTGAAGGAGAGCTGGATCTTTCTGCTAAGTATGTGGAGGCAGGAAGCTTGGTCGCACCTTTACAGAACCACGACTTCTGTCCCTACTGAGGGCAGCAAAGTCTGATTGTGGGTATTCTGTAATTAGCTATTACGGCCGGGATTATGCTAGTTAACCACGCCCTTTCCTTCTCCCAGTGTTCTCATGGGGTCCTTGGCTACCATCAGAAGTGTGCTCATCAGATCACTTTTACTATGTTCTCACGGTAGGCACTGAAGAGATTCCTGCAGAAATGGCATGGAGAGCCAGTGGCTCTCTTTTTTCTGTGGGAGAGGTTTAAAAAGGCAATAGAATATAGGCCTATCTTTTTATATGAGAAACATAAAGAACATATAAATGAGGCTGAGAAAGAACTCCAAGCCCCCACCCCCACAAAACGGGAGAAAATGTAAACAGCAGTTCTAGTGTTTATGCCTGTGGGGCCAGGGTGGGGTGGGGGGTCTTCCTGTGCATGGCCACCCCCAACAGCCGGCTGCATCTGCGACCCAGCTGTCCTGGGAAGCCACTCGCAGTGCTACCAACAGTGAGCACGAAGAGATCTGCCCACCAGGCATGAGTATGAAAAATGTTCATCCTTCTAACCGATAATTCAACTTTTAGGAGTCTATCCTAAGGGAATAAATTAAAGCGGAACAAAACGTCCATCATCGCAAAACCCTTGATGTCAACAATGAGAGGGGTGGGATTTGTGAGATAAATCTTAGTACAGTGGGTTAAGCACCTGCCTCTTGGTTTCGGCTCAAGTCATGATCTCACAGTTCATGGGTTCGAGCCCCACATCGGGCTCTGCACTGACAGCTACAGAGCCTGCTTTAGATTCTCTGTCTCCCTCTCTCTCTCTCTGCCCTTCCCCTGCTATCTCTCTCTCTCAAAAATAAATAAATAAACATTTTTTAAATTTTTTTTTATAAGGTTTTTTTTTTTTCCAACTTTTATTTATTTTTGGGACAGAGAGAGACAGAGCATGAATGGGGGAGGGGCAGAGAGAGAGGGAGACACAGAATCCAAAGCGGGCTCCAGGCTCTGAGCCATCAGCCCAGAGCCTGACGCGGGGCTCGAACTCATGGACTGCGAGATCGTGACCTGGCTGAAGTTGGACGCTTAACCGACTGCGCCACCCAGGCGCCCCTAAACATTTAAAAAATAAAATAAAATAGGGGGGCCTGAGTGGCTCAGTCGGTTAAGCGTCCAACTTCGGCTCAGGTCATTATGTTGCGGTATGTGAGTTCGAGCCCCGTGTCGGGCTCTGGGTTGATGGCTCAGAGCCTGGAGCCTGCTTCGGATTCTGTGTCTCCCTCTCTCTCTCTGCCCCTCCCCCTCTCACACTCTGTCTCTCAAAAAATGTTAAATAAACATTTTTAAAAATTAAAAAGTAAAATAAAAAATAAAATAAATCTTGGCACACATAAAATGCTACCTAGTCCAATTTACACAGAATATTCATTAATATGTTAGGGAAAATGCTCAGGACCCAATAACTTTAAAAAATTATGATATAAAACTATTTTTTTTCTCAGTCTTGTCCAAAAACCAAATAAGTTTCATGGCTGTATGCATATTAAAGTTCAAAAAGAAACAGAACGGTTTCAACAAAGGATAGGTCTTTTTTCTTCTTTATGCTATTCTAATTATTTTTTTTTTATAAAGTGTATTTATTTTGAGGGAGACAGAAACAGCACAAGTGGGGGAGGGGCAGAGAGAGAAAGGAAGAGAGAGAATCCCAAGCAGGCTCCGAGCTGTCAGCACAGAACTCAACACAGGGTTCGACCCCACTGTGAGATCATGACCTGAGCTGAAACCAAGAGTCAGACACTTAACCAAATGAGCCACCCGGCGCCCCATTCTAATTATTTTTTAAATTTTTTTTCAACATTTATTTATTTTTGGGACAGAGAGAGACAGAGCATGAACGGGGGAGGGGCAGAGAGAGAGGGAGACACAGAATCGGAAACAGGCTCCAGGCTCTGAGCCATCAGCCCAGAGCCTGACGCGGGGCTCGAACCCACTGACCGCGAGATCGTGACCTGGCTGAAGTCGGACGCTTCACCGACTGCGCCACCCAGGCGCCCCCTAATTATTTTTTATACACCAAATGGCATGGCTCAAGCCAAAAGAGGTCCAACCCAAAACCCCATACACGAGATGCTGATACTCAAACAAATAATAAAATGACACTTGTGTCTGAAATGTCATCTAAAAAAAAAAAAAAAAAATCAGACTGTTTACAATCCTTAAACCGGACTTCTGAGAGGAAAAGCTGTGGTCTCAGGTGAGGTTTCCCCTCTATTATCACTAGGATACATAGTGCTTGGGTGGAGATGGGAAAAATTCTGTGGTTTCCTACTCTCATTTGGCACCCCAACTCTGACCTCTACGGATGCCAAAGAATGTACAAAAACAGGTGGATCCAGGACCAGGATATGAGAGGCCACTTACCTGGCTACTGGAAAAATCAAGGCAGGAAATGCTAAAACACAAATGACTTTGGAGTGCCTGGGAGCCTCAGTTGGTTAGTGTCTGACTCTAGGTTTCATGGTTCAGGAGTTCAAGTCCCACATTGGGCTCTACGTGGATAGTGTAAAGCCTGCTTGGGATCTCTCTCTCTCTCTCTCTCTCCCCCTCCCATGCTCGCTCTCTCCCTCTCTCAAAATAAATAAAACAAAAACAATTTAAAAAATAATGACTTTTCATTTTTTTTAATGTTTATTTATTTTTTAGAGAGAGAGACACAGCATGAGTGGGAGAGGGGCAGAGAGAGAAGGAAACACAGAATCCGAAGCAGGCTCCAGGCTTCGAGCTGTCAGCACAGAGCCCAGTGTGGGGATCGAACCCGCGAACCATAAGATCATGGCCTGAGCTGAAGTTGGACACTTAACCAACTGAGCCACCCAAGAGGCCCAATAGATGACTTTTTAGAACACAAGCAACGAACGTGACTGTCATATTTAACAAATGTGTAATGTAACTGACATATATCACATATACTTTCTATAGACATTTTGGAGAAACAAAACCTTTACCACAAACCAAAGCAGTCTGTAATCCAGCAGCCAGGAAAACTAGATGACCTCACGTCTCCGCGACTAATATTCTGCATTTCTAGAACACCCTGTTCGAGGTTATTCAGGTTCAGCCATATCAAGGTCAATTCCAAAACCAATTTCAAGCATGCTTTTTTAGCATCTGGTTCCAGGGACGACTCCCCTTTAACTCATGGAAGGCCCTGGCTTGAAAAGAAGGTTTCTTTCTTTACAAAATACCCTACGAGCAGTCCCTCACTTACAGACACACCGTCCTCGGAAAGTTCACTGGCTGTGCAAAAGCAGGAACACGTTTTTCCGTGCAAATGAGTAACAATTAGGATCCCAGGATGGCTTAAGTTTTTTAAGTTTTATTTTATTTTGAGAGACACAGAGACCGTGCAAGTGCGGGAGGGGCAGAGAGAGAATCCCAAGCAGGCTCCCAGCCATCAGTGCAGAGCCCAGTGTGGAGCTCGAACTCACGAACCGGGAGATCATGACCTGAGCCGAAACCAGGAGTCGGACGCTTCACCGGGCACCCAGGTGTCCCCCCCACAACATAGCTTCTGATGTCAATTTGACCCATGATGCTGACAAAATACAGATAATGTGTCTACAAAATAGAGAAAACAGTGCCACTGCAATTCTAAAACGAGCAAAAAAAGAAAACCAGTACAAGTGGGTACATGCTGGAGCTTGAGGGTACAGGAAGACTGAGGTTTCTGAAGCTTTCTTCTTCATGCTACTCACCAAAACTGGCCAACATGGCTTGTTCAACACACAACCAGCACACCTCCTCCATGCCTCTCTCCCCACCCCCCACCTATCTGCGTGTCCCCAGAGGTGAGCCCTCAAGCGCATCGCACCTCTCAGGGTCTTAGGGTCAATGTGCAAAGCAGACCTCTGCACACCCAGTGCCAGGCACAGGAAAAGGCAGTGCCCCCTGATGGACACCCTTGGAACCGTGCATTTTCCTATGCTGGAGCCCAGAGGCTCGCATAGAATTCCATGTTTCCTACGTTCCAGATGGGGCTGGGGCAGCTGAGAACCAGACAGTAAGAACCATCTCTCAAAGTAGCCAAATGCCTAACAAGGTCCCTAATTTAATTTTTTTAATGTTTGTTTATTTTTGAGAGAGAGACACAGACAGAGGACGAGCAGGGAGGTGCGGAGGGAGAGGCAGACACAGAATCTGAATCAGGCTCCAGGCTCCGAGCTGTCAGCACAGAGCCCGACGCGGGGCTCGAACCCACGAACTGTGAGGTCACGACCTGATCATGATGCTTAACCACTTGAGCCACCCAGGTGTCCCGCAAGGTCCCTAATTTAAATAAAGCTCTGTTTATTGCTGCCTGTGGAGACTGCTCAATTACGGTTACGTTTATTTTTACACACAGATCTAACAAACTTCTCTTCCAGGTTTCAAATGAAAGGGGCAGTAACAATCGTTAGTGCCTCTGGATGACACTATTTTATTCTCAATTAAAGTTTCAGTATCTGGGGGCGCCTGGGTGGCGCAGTCGGTTAAGCGTCCGACTTCAGCCAGGTCACGATCTCACGGTCCGTGAGTTTGAGCCCCGCGTCGGGCTCTGGGCTGATGGCTCAGAGCCTGGAGCCTGCTTCCGATTCTGTGTCTCCCTCTCTCTGCCCCTCCCCCGTTCATGCTCTGTCTCTCTCTGTCCCAAAAATAAATAAATGTTGAAAAAAAAAAAAAAAAAGTTTCAGTATCTGGTCGAGGCCACTCAGCAACATTAAGACCTGTGACCTGTGAGACCCCACCTGGGTGGCGCCTATCAGTGGAGGCAAAGTCCCAGCCAACAGCCAGCAACCACGTGACTGAACTATTAAGGCAGTAAAAAAAAAAAAAAAAAAAAAGCTGACCTAAGTCTCAGACTGTAGCTGTTCCATTCACAAACTGCTCCTCACGGACACCAAGGGTCCCTGGAATCCTTTTCAATCATCTGTCTCTAAAACGAGGCCTTCCAGGGGGTCAGGACGTAAAGGAGGCTTATCTGAAACATGTGGCTTGAGGTCCAGGGGGATGGGGGGGGGGGGGAGTGGTTTACTCTGGGGACCTCGTGGTCAGAAGACAGCCCCAGGGACATTTTCTGATATGGACGCTACCTTAGCAAGGGCAAGTTCACTCTTCCCGAGACGTAGCAGGACATTCCAGAGCAGGTGAAGGGCTTAGCTTCGTGGGATTTCTTCTCTGACACCACTCAGGAGGGAGCAGCAATGGACAGAAAGAGACTGCAGGAGGGCACAGGGCAGGGGACTCTAATGTCTCATTCAGGTATTACTTTACTAAAGGATGTCTGTCAAGGCTGACGGAGTAAGTAGGACTTTCCTTCCAATCAGCAACG